>NC_063164.1:5237667-5544167 GCF_023159225.1 Perognathus longimembris pacificus | reverse complement strand
TCTGCGCCGGGTCTGCCCAGCCCTTCGAGGCCTGCGTGCCCCCCGCCGCGCCAGCAGGCGGCGCCCTGCGCCCGCTCGTCCCTCAGGACCCCGACCTGCCGGGTTTGGCCTTGGGAGGAGGCTGGTCCTCTGGCCCGCGGGGTACAGAGGGAGCGTCTGCGCCCAGGGCCGGGGCTGTCTCTGTTCAGGGCCAGCCCCGATCACAGACCCCCCTTAGGACTCACCTGCCCTCTGAGCCTCACCCCTGCCCGTCCCCGTACACCTGGTCCCCCTGGCATTGCCCACACGGCCCAGGGGACCACTTCCCAGTGTGTGGCCCTCCAAAGAAAGTAAGTGCAGGTTCTGGGGTGTGGCTGGCGACCCACAAGGCCCTGGGGCAGATGGCCGGCTCTCCGAGGGCTTGTGCGTCTCCTGCTTGTCTTCTTATACACAAGGCAGCTTCGTCTCCACTGACATCGGTTGTCCTGGCGGTCTCGGCGTAATGGCTTCCTTTTCCCCTTGTCTTTCACCTTTTTCCTTTCTTTTATGCTGCATGGTCTTCCAGGACATGGCTGAGATGGTTTAACCCAGCCTTTCCCTGATGCACACCTGGCTGTGACCGCTTTTATGCACTGACGGTGTTGCTGTGAACATTCCTGATGAGCCTCTCCATCGAATGAAATACCCTGCGGTAGGATATGAGTGGGAATCATTGCCTTTTGCCCTCCACGGAGAATCTCACAGCCGTGAAGGAAGTAGTTCACAGCAGCTTCATCAACAATGTACTGTCGTGCCCAGTACGGTAGCTCACTCTTGTAATCCCAGCTACTTGGGAGGTAGAGTGTTGAAAGAGCTTGGCTCAAGGCCAGCCTAGCTAGGCAAAGGGAAAGGGGGGGGGTGGACTAGTGAGACTCCATCTCAACCAATATTCTGCAGTTGTTGGAGCTTGGGTACCTGTGACACCCCACCACCACACACACACACACCAGCTGCAAGAAATGAACATAAATAGGAGAAACATAGTCCAAGCCATCCCACAAAGAATGTGAGGTCCTAGCTCACAAACAAAACAAGAAGAGCCAGGCACCAGTGGCTCACGCCTGTAATCCTAGCTACTCAGGAGGCTGAGATCTGAGGATCACAGTTCAAAGCCAGCTGAGGGCAGCAAAGTCTATGAGGCTCCTGTCTTCAATAAGCCACTCAAACACCAGAAGTGGCGCTGTAGTTCTAAGTGGTAGAGCGCTAGCCTTGAGCAAAAGAGCTCAGGGACAGCACCCAGGCCCTGAGTTCAAGCCCCAGGACTAACAAATTTAAAATAATAATAATAAAACAAAAATAGAGTGAAATGGACTAGAGATGTGGCCCATGTGGCCCATGTCTTCCCTAAGTGCAAAGTCCAGTACCGCAAAGAGTAAAAGTGTGTACTGTCAAACTTTGGGCTTTTGCCACATGTGTAGGTTCCTCTGTCCCAGGAAGCCTGCCTTGGCTGCCTGGCTATCCAACAGCCCCTTCCCTCCAGCCCCATGCTAGGGCTCCCCCTTGCCCCCCTAGTGCCACACACCGGCCAATAGACTTACCTACGAGCCATGATTTCTCTAGTAACTCCCTACCACCAGCCCCAGGAGGGCAAGAACCAGCCCCTGATCCTTGCTGAACCCCTCATTGTGTAGGAAGGACCTCTGTGGCGGTGACCCTCATTGGTGCAAAAGTGTGTGTGCATGTGTGAGTGTGTGTGTGTGTGTGTGTACACATGCTGGTATTGGGGCTTGAACTCAGGGCCTGAACACTGTGCCTTGGCTCAGGCTAGCTACAGTTACACTTCCACCTCCACTCTGGCTTTTTTGGTGGTTAATTGGAAATGAGAGTCCTACAGACTTTTCTGCCTTGGTTGATTTTGAACCCTGATCTTCAGACCTCAGCCATCCTGAGTAGCTAGGATTGCACGTGCGAGCCACTGGTATCCCCAGAGGCCATTAGCTCCTTTGAACAGCCGAGGGGCCAGAGGTTCACAGACAGGAGGTGACCTGCCTGAGACACTGGCTTTCCTTCCTCTGACTCGGGTTCATGGGGCCCTCCATAACCCGGGCTAAGCTCCCAGCCCTGGCAGAGCCCATCCTGCCCTGCCTGTGGTGATGGGAGCCTGGCTGGGGCCTGCCTGAGCCCCTCACTGACCCCCCCCCCCAAGCCAGGCGCCCCGTGCAGAGGGAGTGCAGGGCCCTGAGTTCCCCGACCCCCTTCGGGAAGGCCTCGCATCTGTCCTGGCCCCGTGCCCGAGTGTCAGTCTCCTCCCCGGTGGCTCCTCGTGGTGACTGCCTGCCTCCTGCCTCCCATTAATCATGTGCACAGGATTTATTTTCTCCTGCAATTTATTTCGGCAAATGCAATCTGGGGGCGCCCGCAGGTGGGCGGGATGCTCCATTGCCGCCCGCGTCACGGAACGGGGCCTCATTGTCAGGCTGACAGGCACGGGCTCGCCAGCCAGCACGCCCGGCGGGCAAGAGGGGGGCGGGACCCTAAGGACCCCCCCCCCGGGGGACCAGCTGGGCCCCACATCTACCTTGGGGTTCCAGAGGCCTGCTTTCTTGCCTTGAGGTCTTGCCAGTCCCCTCAAGGCTGGCTGGCTGCGGGGGAAATGGCCCGGAGGCTGCCCCTCCTCCCATGCTCGGGCTGAAACAGGTACCCGAGCCAGCGGTGGCTTTGCCCAGTTTCCCGCTGTGGTTTCACCTCCCCGCGGCCCAGCCCAGCTTCCCACAGAGTCACCGAGAGGTGCGATCGCCAAAGCCAGCCCTGCCCAGCTCGCCAGCCTGCCAAGGCTACGGGAAACGAGAGCAAGGGCTGTCGCGGGTCCTCGTCAGTCCTCCCAGCGATCTGCCCACTTAGAGCCTTGGAAGCAGAGGGGGAAAGGGCTGTGGGCGACCGCAGAGGTTGTACCTCCTCCGGCCCAGGCTCTCACCAGGCCCTGTCCAGCCCCACCATGCTCTGCACCCCACCCCGGGGCTCCCGTGGGCCCAGGTGCTGGCTGCGGGGGAGGGGGGGGCGGGGCCTGGCTTTTCCTTTGGGAGTCCCCAGACTTAGGCTGACGCCCCTGCCCCAGCTTGTCCCCCCCAGCCATGCCACCTCCTCCATTCCTGCTGCTGCTGCGGCAAAGCCATTACCCTGCAAATGGGCTCTGTGTGTGTGTGTGTGTGCGCGCGCGTGCGTGTGCACGCCTGTGTGCAGGGAGGGGTGGGCTGCAGCACCCAAAGAGCCCTGTTCTGCCTCACTCACTGCTCTAATTGCCTCGGGGGATTTATTGGCTTTGTGTGCTCGCCCTGAGCCCTCAGCCTAGGCCTGGCCTCCAGCCTCGGCCGGACTGCCTCCCCCCCCCACCCCCCCCCACCCCCCGCGCCCTGCCAGAAAGGCTGGAGCGCTGAGAGGGGGTGGGATGGGCCGTGCCCCGCTGGAGGGTGGGCGCAGCCCGGTGGAGGGGGCTGAGGAGGGGGCGGGGTGTGCCCCGCTGGAGGGTGGGCGCAGCCCGGTGGAGGGGCCACCTCTATAAGTGCAGCTCCTCTTACCCCCCTGGCTGGCAGATGCGCAGGAACAGAGCAGCTCAGAACCAGCACCAGGAAGATTCGTGGCCTCAGGAATCCTGGGGTGGGGGAGGGGGTGGTCAAGCTCGTCCTGGGGTACAGGACGCTGAGACTTTGAAAAGCTTTGTACAACCTGGAGCGGTTGTGGGGGGGGAGTGGCTCTGACTTCCCTCCAGGGCTCATCTGCTTTGCCTGCTTTGTCCCTGGTGTGAAGGCCCTGCCAGGCCCCAGGTCCTCGCATAGCCAGGTGGAGAGGGGGGGGGAGGCCAGGCAGGAACCGGGCTGGGGGGGGGAGGGATGGGGGTTTAGTGCAGGCAGCCCTAGGTTGACTTTCATTTCTGATTTTAGCAACTGGCCTTAAACAATTCTTGCGCAGGTTTAACATGTTGTAATACATCGAACTTGGTGACACTGCCTGCTTTCCATCAGCATTTGACATTAATAAATATTTGGGGGTAAAATGCTGCATTGATAATGCTCAGCATCGTTAATAAGGTAATAAGGTTTTCACTCGGCGCCTGCAATTGTTAAAATGCTCTTGATGTCGCGTATTTTCATAAATGCTACCTGCTGCTTTGAAAAGATCAGCGATTCAGGGAAGCACAAAGAAGAAAGAAAAAAAAGCAGCACAACATAAAAACAAATCTCAATTTCAGAAATTAAGCCATTATTAACGAACAACCATCATTTCCAGGAGTCGGGTTTGACACTGAAACAGAGAGAAGGGAGGTGGACTGAACTGATAGAAATGTTGCGGCAAATAGGAATCCTACTGAAGATTTTAATATCACTTATCAAATCTAATTTTAATTTCAAAAATAATAGGAGTAATCCGAGGTTGGGCACTGGTGGCTCACGGTTGTTGTAATCCTAGCTACCTATAAGGCTGAGATCTGAGGATGAAGGTTCAAAGCCAGACCAGACAGGAAAGTCCATGAAACTCATATCTCCAATTAGCTAGCAAAAAGCCAGAGGTGGAGCTGGGTAATGGTGGCTCACGCCTGTCATTCTAGAAACTCAGGAGGCTGAGATCTGAGGATCACAGGTCGAAGTCAGCCCGGGAAGGAAAATCTGTGAGGTTCTAATCTCCAGTTAGCCACCAGCAAACTGGAAGTGGGGCTGTGACTTAAAGTGGTAGAGTGCCAGCCTTGAGCAAAACAACTCAGGGACAGCGCCCAGACTCCAAGTTCAAGCTCCATGACCACCAACAACAACACACGCACAAAAGTGGAGCTATGGCTCAAGCAGTAGCACACTAGCCCTGAGCGAAAAAGCTCAACAACAGCACCCAGGCCCTGAGTTCAAGCCCCAGGACTGGCACACACACACACACACACACACACACACACACACACACACACATATCAGCCAAAAAAAGAATAAAAGCAATCTGAAGGGAGTCACATGGCTCCCTCTTCACAGAGAAGGGCTGTTTCCTTTTAGAATTATTATTCAAGGTTAACAAAAAGACAAGGGCTGGAATTGTGGCTCCGGTGGTAGGGTGCCTGCCTCGCAAGCACAAAACCTTGAGTTCAAACCCTAGTACAGTCATAAGAAGGAGGAGGGGGGAAAGGAGGAGAATAAAGAAGCGGGAAAGGAAGAAGAGGAGGAGAGGAACAGCGATCCTAGAGGAGGAAAGGTAAGTGTAAATACAACAGAAACTGAAGGTGTTAAATTGTCGGTCACATCTCAAAGAAACACAGCTGACAACCAGCTTGAGAAAGGAGAGGTACATTTGATGAAGAAGGATTCCTACCAAGAAAAGAAAAGACAAAGGGCAGGAGGAGGGTGGAGAGGAAGGGGAAGAAAGAAAGCAAGGGAGGAGGAGAGAGAGAGAGAGAAGGAAAGGAAAGGAAACAGGTCCAACTAGAAAATGATTCACATTCTCTTCCTCACAAGATTCAGCAGTAGCCTTTGGTGGCGTCAAGTGGCTTCACTCCTGGAATCCTAGCTACTTAACAGGCTGAGAGCTGAGAACTGTAGTTCAAAGCCAACCCTGGCCAGGAAAATTTGTGAGATGCTTATCTCCAACTGACCACGAAAACCCAGAAGTGGAGCCGTGGCTCAAGTAGTAGGATGCCAGCCTTGAACAAAAAAAGCTATGTGCTTACATAGGTAGCACCATTATGGCCAGCTAAGGGTGCGTTCTGTCGTACTGGGGGTTAGACCTCCAGAATACCTTTATGAGGGGACGTGACTTGCTGTCACACAGCTCATGACAGGAAGTGATTCACCTAAGCTCACCCAGGGGTGCGATTGGAACCCCGGGCCTGAGCTCTGAATCATGGCTGAGTGGCCTCTCTTCTCACGATGGCTCTGACATCAACCTCCCCTGCACTTGGGTACACCAGATGCCAGCTCATGGCTACTTCTGTGCCCAGCCGGAGGTCGCTATGGTCAGCCGGGACCATGACAGCAGGGGCCACTGCCCTGACGCTGTCTCTAAAGGCAGTGCCAGGGAGTTGTTGTTGGGTGAGTTGCCCTCCCATTCCGTGTGTGTGTGTGTGTGTGTGTGTGTGTGTGTGTGTGTGTGTGTGTGTGCAGGTGCGCACGTGCACCAGGTCTTGAGAACCTGCAAAGGACAGTGACCAGAAGTATCTTCCCATCATATCCCAGTGGAAGAAGCCACACCACACACGCACGCACAAGTAACAATAACAGAATGAGGTCACAAGCCATGGATTCACATGTGGTTCTCGAGAGACGAGCTCAGGGAGTGAAGGAGACTGAGCCAGACTTGGGGGTGGAGAGGACAGGGGGCTGGTGACAAGGCCCTGGGAACAGGGGGCGGGTAGAGGAGCCAGAGAGCAGGGGGCCCAGGGCAGAGCGGAATTGCAGACTTCAAGGACACTCGTCTCTCTTTGGCTGTGGCTGGGTTCTTGCCCAGAGTTGGGTGGAAGGAGCAGGTGGCGGTCTCCAGGCCTCCCACCCCGAGTGGCTGTGGCAGAGGAGAGCCAGGTGTCCCGGCTGCATGCCTTTGGAAGGCGTCTGAGGAGCTCAGGAGCCCAAGGGGCAAATGCGGGCAGCGCTGAGTTCAGACTTTCCTGCCCAGGAATCTGAGGGTCGGCGGAAGAAAACGCTGTGTGGCCAGGGGCTCGTGGCTCATGCCTGTAATCCTAGCTACTCACGAGGCTAAAATCCTGCCTCAAAAGCCAGCCAGGGCAGGAAAATCATGAGACGCTTGGAGCTGTGGCTCAAGTGGAAGAGCACCCAACTTGAGGTGGGGGGGTGGGGCGGAAAGCCATGCAAGAGCAGGGGACCCTGAATTCAAGCCCCAGTACCAGCACAAAAAGGAGGAGGAGGAGGAAGAAGAGAAAAAGAAGAGGGAGAGGAGGAAGAAGAGGAAGAGGAGGGAGGGGAAGAGGCAGAGGCAAAAGAAGAACCCTTGCAAGATAGGTACTGCGATGAATCAAATTCTCCCAGTGGTCCAGGCCCAGTGTTCCCCACATTTCTGGACTGGCAAGTGTGGGAGCTGAGAAGGGGAGCAGGGGAGCATGGCAGGGAGGGGGGAGCGGAGCTGGTGAGTACCACATCGTGCTGGGTGATTGTTCCTCCACAGGGCCTCTGTAGATCAGCAGATCAAACACTCCTGCACCGGCCCCAGTCTCCCCGGCATGAATTGGGGACCAGGGCATTTTTCTGGCCCTGGGGCTTTCTGCAGGGCCAATGGCACCCCCTGTCCCAAGTGGGTAACGCCAGCCCAGTAGAGCTGCCATTTGTGGCTCTTCCAAAGGGACCCCTTCCTGCCAGATCACTGCCGCAGTGAGTGAAAACAATGCTGGGGCAGGCTGGGCGGGCAGGGAAGGGGTCTGGGAGAGCCCCAGAAGCTTCTAGGGCCCGTCCTCCCCAAACTGGGCCACTGGGAAGCCTTTCATCTCCCGCCTTCCTCCCGGGCCACTCCACAGCCGCCTGCCTTTGCCTCTTCCCACTACCTCCAGCGCGGCAATTACGGCGCTAATTAGGATGCTTTGATCATCTTTAGAAATGGCCGCAGTGGGGAAGGGTGCTGCCAAGCAATTAGGGACAGAGGGGCTGGGATGTTAGTGGCTTCCCCAGGGGGGTGGGGCTATGCAGGACCCCCCCCCCAAAAAAAACACCCCCTTGCCCATCTCCCCCTAAGAGTGTCTGCCCCCATCGTGGCTGTCAGCTCCCTAGGGGGCAGAAGCAGATGGGGTTCCCTCCTCCCAGCCCCTGCCCTGCAGCCCCCCTCTGCCTGGCCCCTGGCCCAACCGTCAGCTCTTCTTCCCTGTCTCAGCCCCTTTGATGGACCCGCAGAAACAAGGGCTCCTTTGACAGAAGGGGGGCTCAGAGCCGGGATGATGAGACTTCAAAGGTGAGGGTCGAGCCCACTACCTCATTCCCGCTGCCAGTCCTGGCTGCCCTCCCTCCCGCGCACCCCCCATTCTGTCCTCTATATAGCCCCCACAGCTCCGTCCCCGGAGGGCTCCGGGGAGGTGACAGCCAGGCCAGGTGAGCGCGGGCCCTGGCGAGTGGGTGATCTTTGCTACGAGTGGAAAACAATTCCATGCGTGGGGCCCAAGAGACACGGGAGGTGGCTGCTAAAGAGTACGTTTGGGGAAGTGAGCCCCAGGACGGAAGAGAACCCCCCTCACCATGCTCCCGGCTGTGCTGCTGCTGCTCCTGCTGCCCAGTCCAGACCCCAGGACTGCCCACGGGCACCCACTGTACACGCGCCTGCCCCCCAGCACCCTGCAAGGTGAGCCAGGCTGGCCCCTGGGGACAGCTGAGGAGGGAGGGCATCGAGGAAGATGAACTGGACGCCCTCGCTTGTAAGCACCTGGGGACCCTCCGGCTCACTTGCTGGGACTAGCAACGGAGACAAAGGAACGGCAGAGCCGCAGGCGGGCTGGCACTGGAAGCAGAGCCGCCAGGCACTGCCAAGGGGCGCTTAGAGATGGCTCCAGAGAGAGCAGGGAGGCCAGGCCCAGGCAGCAGGCCTTGGCCACCTGGGGCCACAGGTGGGCAGCGCACCTCAGCCACCGTCCCTGTGTCAGCCGATCCGAGGTCTGGAATAGCTCTGGCTGGAATCGGGTTTTTCCTCTGAAGCTTCTTTTTCTTCTTTTTTGGTGCCAGGACTGGGGCTTGAACTTAGGACCTGGGTGCTGTCTCTTAGCTTTCTCACTCAAATTTGGAGCTCTACCATTTGAGCCACGGCTCCACTTACTTCTGGCTTATTGGTGTTGAATGGGAAATAGAGTCTCACAGGGTTTCCTGCCCAGGCTGTTTTCTAGCTGCAATCCTCACATCTCCGCCTCCTGAGGAGCTAGGATGACGGGCGTGAGCCCCCGGAGCCTGGCCCCTCCGGAGCTCCGAAGTAAAAAGTGCTTTTCAGAGATTGGGCTGAGAACTCTGTGAACAACGGCTCTGATAGTTGGGTCTCGGGGGGAGCCCTGGGGTACTGCACCCTGTCCTTAGCTTCCCACCTCCCAGGTGCTCAGGGAGCTCACCCTGCTTCCCTGTGGCCCCCCCCCCAAAGCAAGGCTTGAGGGCTAAGGCAGAGGACTAGATCGAGACTCTTCCCTACAACCAAGAATGACTCTGCGTCCTGTGTTCCCACAGTTCTGTCGGCGCAGGGGACACAGGTTCTCCAGGCCGCCCAGAGGAGCGCCCAATGGGCCGTGATGAGTTTGGCGACGAAGATCCAGCACAAGCTGCATGAGTGCCAAGGTTGTGCCAACGATGCCACACGTACCTCCTGTGCACTTGTACTCCCTATCCAGATCCAGTCCCCTCTCCCTCGGCAGCCATCTTGGGAGCGTTGGGGGCATAGGCGGGGTGGAGTACAACCCAGACACTACTGGTGGAGGTCTCTCTGGGTGGACACGCACGCTGGGCTTGGGCAGAGTGTGCAAAGACAGAAAGACGGTGTGGTGAACCGGAGGCCCGTGGCTGTGCAAATGGAGCCTGTGTGTTGGGACGGGGGTAGGGGGGGAGTTGCTGGGGAAGGAAGGGGCTCAGGCCCAGCTAGGGTGGAAGACGGGCTAAAGGAGTCACAGGGCTTTTTCTCAGCAGGACCTGGACATCTGAGGCACCTGGCCTCCTTCCTTCAGGACTCATCCGAGTCAGGTGAGGTTAAAAGGCTGGAGAGGGCCAGGCCCCTGGGGATCACGCCACTGGCTCCCCCCTGTAATCCTGGCGACTCAGGAGGCTGAGACCTGAGCATCACAGTTCAAAGCCAGCGCAGGCTGAAAAGTCAGTGAGACTCTTATCTCCAGTTAACTGGAAAAAGAAAGGAAGGAAGGAAGGGAGGGAGGGAGGGAGGGAGGGAGGGAGGGAGAGAGGAAAGGAAAGGAAGGAAGGAAGGAAAAAGGAAGCAGGAAGGCAGGAAGGAGAAAGAGACAGAGGGAGAAAGAAAGAGCGGAAAGGGAAGGAAGGAGGGAAGGAAGGGAGAGGGAGAAAGAAAAAATAAAGAGAGAGAGGAAAGGAAGGAAGGGTGGATGGAAGGAAGGAGAAAGAGAGAGAGGGAGAGAAAAAGATAAAGGGAGAAAGAGAGAGGAAAGGGAAGGAAGGAAGGAAGGAAGGAAGGAAGGGAAGGAAGGAAGGAAGAAGGAAGGAAGGAAGGAAGGAAGAAGGAAGGAAGGAGGAAAGCAGAAGGAGAAAGAGATAGAGGGAGAAAGAAAGATAAGAGCCGAAAGGGAAGGAAGAAGGAAGGAAGGAAGGGAAGGAAGGAAGGAAGGAGGAAGGAAGGAGGAAAGCAGAAGGAGAAAGAGATAGAGGGAGAAAGAAAGAAAGATAAGAGCCGAAAGGGAAGGAAGGAAGGGAGGGAGGGAAAGGAAGGGAAAGGAAGGAAGGAGAAAGGAAGGAGCTAGAAGTGGAACTGTGGCTCAAGTAGTAGAGCAATAGCCCTGAGCAAAATAGCTCAGCCATTGCCCAAGCCCTGAGTTCAAGCCCTGGTGCTCGCACAATAAATACACCCAGGCTGGAGGGGAGGGGGCTGGGAGGCGGGCGGGCCCCGGGTGAGGCCGGCTGGACGCGTCCCTCCCTCACCGCCCCGCTCCTGCCGTCCCAGGGCCGTGCGGGGAGAGACGCCCAGCTGCTGCCAACGTGACCCGGGCTCAGGGCCGCATCGTGGGGGGCAGCGCCGCGCCGCCCGGGGCCTGGCCCTGGCTGGTGCGCCTGCGGCTGGGCCGGCAGCCTCTGTGCGGCGGCGTCCTGGTGGCGGCGTCCTGGGTGCTCACGGCTGCCCACTGCTTCGTGGGGTAGGTCGTCCCCCCCCCCCCCACCTTCCCGCACCGGCCCAGCCCTGGTCCCCCAAAGTCAGGTCCCGCCCAGGCCCAGGGCGGTCGGGAGAGCGGCTCTCTGCTGCCCCCTGGTGGGGCCCGAGCTCTCAGAGGCCAGGGCGCGCACCCCAGGACCCCGGACCCCAGTGCCCTTCGCCCTCCTGGGCCCCAGGACAGCTCTGCTGGGCGGGGCTCACTGCGCCCCCGTCCCTCCTCCTGCCCACCCCACCACCACCCCTGCAGCGCCTCCAATGAGCTCCTGTGGACCGTGGCTCTGGCCGAGGGGCCCCGTGGGGAGCAGGCGGAGGAGGTGCCCGTGAACCGCATCCTGCCCCATCCCAAGGTGAGGGGGACAGGCCCCGGGGGTCCGCCCACACCCCCTAAGGGCTGGGCACAGCGCCCCACCCTTGACCTTGGACCGCGTCCCCAGTTTGACCCGCAGACCTTCCACAATGACCTGGCCTTGGTCCAGCTGTGGACGCCGGTGAGCCCCGCGGGCCCGGCGCGCCCCGTGTGCCTGCCCCGGGGGCCCCGCGAGCCCCCCGCCGGCACCCCGTGCACCATCGCGGGCTGGGGGGCCCTCTTTGAAGGTGAGCCGAGGGGTGACGGCTCTGGGAGGAAGCTGAGGGTAGCAAGTCGGGTGGCACAACGCCGCGGGCCTTACCAAGGCGCAGGGATTTGGAGACCCTGGGGGGGGCTCCCCCCCCCCAAAACCGCTGCCTCCTGCCCTCCACCCCTGCTCCCTTCCCATGGATATCCTTTTCTGTAGATGGGCCGGAGGCTGAGGCGCTGAGGGAGGCCCGGGTCCCCCTGCTTAGCGAGGACACCTGCAAGAGGGCCCTGGGGCCTGGCCTGCGCCCCAACACCATGCTGTGCGCCGGCTACCTCGCCGGAGGCGTGGACTCCTGCCAGGTATGAGCTCAGACTGGTGGGGGGTGCAGGAAGGGCTGCCCCCCTCGGCAGGACCCCTTCCTGGGTCAGGCAGACTGGTGTGGGGGGGCGTTGTGGGGCGCACCCCCTCTTCCTGGGTCCGGCTGCGCCTGTCCTGGCTGCTACCCAGGTGCGACCGAGCCCCCTCTCCCGCCCTAGGGGGACTCTGGAGGCCCTCTCACCTGTGCCCAGCCTGGCCCCCACCCCAGGGAGGTCCTCTTCGGAGTCACTTCTTGGGGGGATGGCTGTGGGGAGCCGGGCAAGCCCGGGGTCTACACCCGCGTGGCCGTGTTCCAAGACTGGCTCCGGGAGCAAATGAGCGGTGAGTGCCCGGCGCCCCGCGTGCCCCTCGCGTGGTGGCGGGGGGTGGGGTGGGGGGGCGAGGGGCGAAGGACCCCACCAGTGAGCCGGGCGCCGCCGTCCCGCCCGCCCGCCCGCCCGCAGCCGCCGCCGCCGCCACCCGCGAGCCCAGCTGCAGGGAGCTCCTGGCCTGGGCCGCGCCCGCGGAGCCGCCCGCGGACGCCGCCGCCCCCCCGGGGCTCTGCGCCTTCTACGCCCGCCGGTGCCCGCGCGCCGCCGACCGCGCCTGTGCGCGCCTCGCGCACCAGCAGTGCCTGCAGCGCCGGGGCCGTTGCGGTCAGTTTCCCCCCCCCACGCGCGCGCGCCGGGGAGCCCTCCGGGGGCGGGGTGGGGGGGGGGCGCAGCCCTCGCCGCCCGCGGGCGCTCACGCCCTCTTCCCGCCCCGCAGAGCTGCGGTCGCTGGCGCACACGCTGCTGGGCCTGCTGCGGGGCGCCCAGGACCTGCTCGGCCCGCGCCCGGGGCTGCGGCGTCGGGCCCCGGCCCCCGCTCGCCCTGCTCGGGCGCTCCGGGAACCTCCGGGGCCCTCGCACTCAGGTACCCCGCGCCCTCCAGCCCCTCCCAAGCCCCCGGGCCACCCCTGCGCCTGCGGGGAGGCGGGTGGGGGGGGGGGACGCGTCCCTAACCCAGCGTCTCTCCAGGACGGCGGGCTGCCCGAGACACCTCACCGAAGCAGAGCCCCGAGCAGCGCGGGGACACAAAGGGTAAGGCCGCCCTCTGCCGGCCTTCCGGAGGGGAGCCGCCCAGGGCCGGATCCCAGATGACCCATCAGGGGACCCGACTCGTGGCTTCGAGTTCTCCTTCACCCTTCTAAGCCTCAGTTTCCCCATCGGTAACATGCAGAAGATGGCTGGCCTGTGAGGTGCATCCCCAGCTCACAGTTCTCTCTCTTATTCGGGGCTGCCCTTCTTCCTGCAGACTGCCCTGGCGTGAAGGCTCTGCAACAGAAGCTGGCTGCCCTTCAGAGGCTCCATGCCTGGATCCTGCAGGTCCCCACGGAACACTTGGCCATGAACTTCCACGAGGTACATCTCTCGGCCTCCCAGTGGCCTGTCCAAGATGATCTGGCTCCATGGGGGTGGGGGGGCAGAGAAGAGACAGGAGGCCCAGCTCTGGCAGATGGGGAAGGGGGCCTCAAGGAAGTGGGTGGGGAATGCCTTCCTTGGCCCAAGTCTGGTGTCATCCTAGCTACTCGGGAGGCTCAGATCTGGGGATGGAAGTTTGAAGCCAGCCGGGACAGGACAATCCATGTAACTCTTCGCTCCAATTAACTACTAACAAGCCAGAAGTAGAGCTGTCGTTCAAGTGGTAGAGCACTAGCCGTGAGCAAAAAACAACAACAGCTTAGGGACTGTATCCCGGCCCTGGGTTCAAGCCCCAGGACTGGCACCAAAAAAAAAAAAAAAAAAAAGAGGAGAGGTGAGTGGGAATTAGCAGGATAGTGGGGAAACAGGCCTGGATCGAGATCTATGAGAGTTTCTAGAGGCCCCAGGAGGACAAGCTGAGCTCAGCATTCTCACTCAGGACTGGGTTTCTGGGTCTTCTGCAGGTGCTGGCAGATCTGGGCTCCAAGACCCTGACTGGACTCTTCCGAGCCTGGGTGCGGGCAGGCTTGGGGGACCGGCACGTGGTCTTCCCGGGTCTGGTGGGACTGGAGCCGGCCACACTGGCTCGCAGCCTCCCCCGGCTGCTTGTGCAGGCCCTGCAGGCCTTCCGATCATCCTTGGGAGCACCATCGAGGTAGCCCTCCGGCTCTCTCAGCCAGGCCGCCAGGAGGAGGAGTCACAGCTCTCCGGGGCTAAGGGGGGTCCAGTTGGCCAGGTTTGTGAGGGTAGGATGGCCGCCCTTGGCCCCACATGTCTTCCCAGTTGTATGATCAAAGTCAAGGCTGCTTCAATAAATGTTATTTATAATTCACACACTGGAACTTTCTTGGGGTGGGACCAGGGGCTGGACATTCGGTTGGAGGAGGACAAGCAGGGCTCAGTCTCCGGAAGCAGCTGGCTGATGTCGCCAAGAAGCTGGGTAGAGGCTGCGAGGCCTCTGTCCTAACATATCCTCTGCCTTCCGAATGGCAGCTGCTGGCTGCCCTGCTCTGGGCGTCTCTACCACCACTGGCTTCCTGCTAGCTCAGCCTGGGATCTCGGCCTCCTGTCCTTGGGCTCCGGGCCCCCGGCTAGCCAGTCCTCCCCCCCCCCCCATCACCTGTTTGGAGGTGTCAGATTGCATTTCCGGCTGCTTCTTTCCCTAGCTTCCCCCTCCCCCCAGCCTGCACCTGTCCCCTCTCCCCCTCCCCCCTTTCTCATTCCACAGCCTGCAGGCAGGAAGAGGCAGACACAAGCCCCGAGCCAGAGGGTCAGGATGGAGGGCCCTGTGGTGACGCTGGGCCTGCTGGCCTCCCTGCTTGTGTGTGGTAAGGGTGGCTGTCACTTGCTCCCTGGGCACCCCTCCATGCTCACCAAGGGCCCCCACTGCAAGGCCCCTTCCCAGGATCAGGTCCCATTCCCCGTTCCCACCCGCGAGCCTGACCGCCAGGGTCCCCACACCTCATTCCCGCAGGCGGCTGGGCACTGAACGAGGAGGAGCGGCTGATCCGGTACCTGTTCCAGGAGAAGGGCTACAACAAGGAGCTCCGGCCCGTGGCCCGCAAGGAGGACAGCGTGGACGTGACACTGGCCCTCACCCTCTCCAACCTCATCTCCCTGGTGAGTTTCTGTGTGCCCTGCGGAGCCAGCCCTCAGGCCTCAGACACCCAGGGCACCCCCGGGTCTGGGCTGCCGCACTTGAGGGACCCCGTGCTCCCACACTCCCCAGGGGTGGTGCTCAGGGCAAGGACTGGCTCGCCCATCGCCATGGGTCTCCTGGCACCGGCGGTGGCGGGATTAGGTGCCCAGTGGAGAAGGGCACAGGCTTTTGAGGGAGCCCTCTTGTCTGATTACAGAAAGAAGTCGAGGAGACCCTCACCGTCAACGTGTGGATGGAGCACGTAAGAAGTCCCCGCCCAGGGCCCGGCACCCCGGGCTCGCCCCTGCTGCGGCTCCCCGGGGGCCGGTAGGGTAGAGGGACAGTGGCAGAAGCCACTGCCCACGTGTCTTTGGGGCTTCCAGGGCTGGACGGACAGCCGGCTACAGTGGGACGTCAATGAATTTGGGAACATCAGCGTCTTGCGCCTGCCCCCTGACATGGTGTGGCTCCCGGAGATTGTGCTGGAAAACAAGTTGAGTGGAGTCCCACCCCCTCCCCCCACCCCACCCCACCCCCCACCCCCGCCAAGCCCCTCCTGACTTCCTGTAGCCCTAAGCTCGTCCTCCTGCTCTTCCTCCGCTGCCTCCCCCAGCCCCGCCGTGGTGGCCCGTGCTCCCCCACTGATCCTTGTCCCTGTCCCCAGCAATGACGGCTCCTTCCAGATCTCCTACTGGTGCAACGTGCTGGTCTACGACTCGGGCTACGTGTACTGGCTGCCACCCGCCATCTTCAGCTCCTCCTGCCCCATCTCCGTCACCTACTTCCCCTTTGACTGGCAGAACTGCTCCCTCAAGTTCAGGTGTGCCCCTCCTCCTCCCGCCCCCCCCCGAGCCCCCCCCCCCCTCCCCAGCATCTTCCAGGATGACAGGAGCGGATGAAGTGCTCCTCAGAAGGGTCCTGGTCAGAGTTTTGTTCCCCTCTCCATCTTTGATACGGGCCCTCCTTTCTTCCGGGTCCTTCCCCTCGGTGGCCCCAGCCAGGGGCCAAAGGTCACCCCTGCCCACTGCCCTCCCCAGTTCACTCAAGTACACGGCCAAGGAGATCACACTGAATCTGAAGCAGGAGTTGGAGGACAACCGTGCATACCCTGTGGAGTGGATCATCATCGACCCCGAGGGCTTCACAGGTGCTTGGGGGGGGGGAGGGCAGGCACAGGCTGCCCACAGGATGCCCACTGACCTGTCCCCCCCACCACAAAGCTACGGTGCAGACAGACACACAGACAGAGGCAGACGAGCAGACACATCTCACGTTCAGAGAAACACGCCGACACAAAAAGACCCCCTCCCCGAAGGCGGACCTGACAGGAGGCCAGGGCCAGCGCACCCCCTACCCACAGCCGGTTCCCACCACATCCCAGGTGCAGCGCACCCCCTACCCACAGCCGGTTCCCACCACATCCAGCCCTGAAACTCTCCAGGCTGTGCCGGAAGTCTGAGCATGAGATGGATAACACAGGCTAAGGGGTTGGTTTTTGCTGTGCCTTGAGACTCCTGGGGGCTGTATGTCCTGGATGGGTATATGCTACCCTCTGTGTCTGTATTCAGAGCTACGGGGCCCACTGCTCCCCCTGTCCATTAGAGGAGACCCCCCCCTCCCCATCCAGCTGGTTTCAAGGTGGGGATGTCATGGAGGTGGGGGGGAGCACAGAACTCCCACCGGCTCGGACTCCCTGCAAGTCATGTCCGTTGGCCTTCTGTTTGTTTTGTTTTTTTGGAGCTACTGGGGTTTTAAACTCACTCAGCCATGCCTTCAGCCCCGTCTCTCCCTGGCTATTTTTGTTTTGTTTTTGTCTTTGCCAGTCCTGGGCCTTGGACTCAGGGCCTGAGCACTGTCCCTGGCTTCTTTGTGCTCAAGGCTAGCACTCTGCCACTTGAGCCTCCTTGGGCTTCCCACTGTGCCCTCGGCCCAGCTCCACCTCTTATGGGGGCTTAGAAGGGGCTCCAGCCTGTTCATCCCCCCAGGCCTGGGCTGATCCTAAGCTGTGCCATCCTCAGAGAACGGGGAGTGGGAGATAGTGCACCGGCCAGCCCGGGTCAATGTGGACCCCAGCGCCCCGCTGGACAGCACCAGCCGCCAGGATGTCACCTTCTACCTCATCATCCGCCGCAAGCCTCTCTTCTACATCATCAACATCCTGGTCCCCTGCGTGCTCATCTCCTTCATGATCAACCTGGTCTTCTACCTGCCTGGCGACTGTGAGCTCTCTGCCTGGCCCTGCCTGCCATGCTCCCCGCGGAGGGACTGTGGGCTTGGCACCTGGTGGGGGGGCCACCCACAGGTGACCCCAATGAGTGTGGATAAGGGCTCTCCCCAGGAAGCTGGCAGGAGGGGCACAGACAGGAGAAGAAGGTTTATCAGGAGGTGTACGAGTGGGGCCACGTCTCCCACGGGAGAGGGAGCAACACGGCGGCTGCACCTTATCCAGGAGGTCGCTTGTGACTTTGGGGCTTGAGGGGAGGCGCGGGGAGGGCAGGGAGGAGTCCAGGCCTGGGTGAGGCTGGGGGCTGGTGGGAGTGGCCGAGGACCTAAGGTGGGGGCAGTGCTAACACAGATCACCAGCTACACAGCCAGGCTACGGGAGACGCGGGTCCTCCATCCCTGTAGCCCACGACACCACGGCACGGATCAGCACACAGTGTGGCCCTGGGAGCCAGGGTGGCCCAGGGGGCTCCTGTGTGCTCCGGGTCCCAGGTTTCAGCTAGATCTGACTCCCCAGGCGGCGAGAAGACCTCGGTGGCCATCTCCGTGCTCCTGGCCCAGTCCGTCTTCCTGCTGCTCATCTCCAAGCGGCTGCCCGCCACGTCCATGGCCATCCCGCTGATTGGCAAGTGAGCGTGGCCCCGCCCCCATGGGCCCCGCCCCACAGGGACCCGCCCCTCACAGGCCCCTCCCTTCAAGGACCCTCCGATTAGCAAGTGCGGATGGCCCTGCCCCCACCGAGGCCACGCCCCATCCAGGCCCCGCCCCTACATGCCCCTTGGATCAACAAGTGAGCGTGGCCCCACCCACACGTGCTCCGCCCTCACCCAGGCCCCGTCCCACCCCACGGGACCCTCGGGTTGGCAAGTGAGCGTGGCCCCGCCCCCCACCCAGGCCACGCCCCCACAGAGACTATCAGCAAGTGAGCGTGGCCCCGCCCCCACCCAGGCCACGCCCCCACAGAGACTATCAGCAAGTGAGCGTGGCCCCGCCTCCACCCAGGCCACGCCCCCACATAGACTATCAGCAAGTGAGCGTGGCCCTGCCCCCACCCAGGCCCTGCCCCACCCCCACGGGACCCTCGGGTTGGCAAGTGAGCGTGGCCCCGCCCCCACCCAGGCCACGCCCCCACAGAGACTATCAGCAAGTGAGCGTGGCCCCGCCCCCACCCAGGCCACACCCCCCACAGAGACTATCAGCAGGTGAGCGTGGCCCCGCCCCCACCCAGGCCACACCCCCACAGAGACTATCAGCAAGTGAGCGTGGCCCCGCCTCCACAGGCCCCGCCCCCATCAGGCTCCTAGGGTTTGCAAGTGAGAGTGGCCCCGCCCATTTCGGGCCCCGCCTCCCCCTCCCCCCCCCAGTTTCTGGACACCAGGCTGAGCTTGTGCCCACAGGTTCCTGCTCTTCGGCATGGTGCTGGTCACCATGGTCGTGGTGATCTGTGTCGTCGTGCTCAACATCCACTTCCGAACACCCAGCACCCACGTGCTGTCCGATGGGGTCAAGAAGGTGAGCAAAGGGCTGGGGATATAGCCTAGTGGCAAGAGTGCCTGCCTCGGATACACGAGGCCCTAGGTTCGATTCCCCAGCACCACATATACAGAAAACGGCCAGAAGCGGCGCTGTGGCTCAAGTGGCAGAGTGCTAGCCTTGAGCGGGAAGAAGCCAGGGACAGTGCTCAGGCCCTGAGTCCAAGGCCCAGGACTGGCCAAAAAAAAAAAAAAAAAAAGAAGGTGAGCAAAAGCCAAAGCTGCGGGGGAAGTGGACCGGGTGAGGGCGCTGGGTATGGCGGGCCGTGCAGGAGCACCCAGCACCCGGGGCCGGAGCGAGGCCAGGCGCAGAGCACTCGCCCAACGTTCAAGGACTGGCAAAACAGTCCTTTTGCTAGCAATTGGGAAGGTGTGGGGGGGGGGGGAGGCTCAGGGAGGGAACCCAGCTACCTTGGACCTAGGCAAGAGATGCAACTGTAAGATTCAGTCAGTATTTGTTCCCTGTCAAAGACAAGGAAAGAAAAGGGCTGGGTGTGGCTCCATGGTACCACGTTTCCCTAGCATGAGGTTTGGCTTTCCATTATCTGCACTGCAAAACCTTTCAAAAAAAAAAAAAATTATGGGGTGGGAATATGGCCTAGTGGCAATAGTGCTTGCCTCCTATGCATGAAGCCCTGAGTTCAATTCCCCAGCACCACATATATAGAAAAAGCCAGAAGTGGGAGCTGGGGATATGGCCTAGTGGCAAGAGTGCTTGCCCCGTATACATGAGGCCCTGGGTTCAATTCCCCAGCACCACATATACAGAAAATGGCCAGAAGTGGCGCTGTGGCTCAAGTGGCAGAGTGCTAGCCTTGAGCAAGAAGAAGCCAGGGACAGTGCTCACGGGGCTGGCCTTGCTTTCGCAGTGCATAACCTTGCCCTGGGCTGTGAGTAACGAGGGAAGTCTGGAAGCAACCTGAGCCTCCATCGCAGGGGCTTGGAGACAGATGAGCCCCGGGAGCAGTGTGTGGCCGCCAGCGACCGAGTGACGCACGTTCGGATGTGCAAAGGCCACCCCACACATTGTAAAATGGCCTTTCTCCTGTCCCCTTGGCTGCCAAAGCTCTTCCTGGAGACCCTGCCCGAGCTTCTGCGCATGTCCCGGCCAGCGGAGGAAAGCCCCGGTGCCAGGGCCCTGATCCGGAGGAGCAGCAGCCTGGGCTACATCTCCAAGGCCGAGGAGTACTTCTCCCTCAAGTCCCGCAGTGACCTCATGTTCGAGAAGCAGTCGGAGCGGCATGGGCTCGCCCGGCGTCTCACCACCGCACGTGGGTTCCTCGGTGGCCTTGGGGTGAGTTCCGTCTCGGGGGCGAGGGCGGCGGGGAGCCTCAGCCCTTCCCTTGTGGCCTGTGCCCCTAGGCCGGCCTCCAGCCAGTTCTGAGCAGGCCCAGCAGGAACTCTTCAACGAGCTGAAGCCGGCCGTGGATGGAGCCAACTTCATCGTCAGCCACATGCGGGACCAGAACAATTACAATGAGGTGAGGTGGCCACAGGTCGGGGACACCCCCCCACACACACACGAGGGGAGTGGTCCCCCACGAGACACACGAGGCCAGGCCTCTGCCCCCATTGCTGACCTTGGCTTGAGGTTGTGGGTCTGCAGCCTGAGGGCTTCCCTCACCCCAACCGTGTCTCCCCCCACTTCCAGGAGAAGGATAGCTGGAACCAAGTGGCCCGCACCATGGACCGCCTCTGCCTGTTTGTGGTGACACCCGTCATGGTGGTGGGCACAGCCTGGATCTTCCTGCAGGGTGTCTACAACCAGCCCCCACCCCAGCCTTTCCCCGGGGATCCCTTCTCCTACGATGAGAGAGACAGGCGCTTCCTCTAGGGTGGGCCTGTGGGGGCAGCAGATCTGATACCGGCTGTGGGCCCTGAGCTTGTGCCCAGCCGTTCCTACAAGGCCATGGTCAAGGCAGGACACCCCTTCCTCAAGCAAAGAATCCTGCCATGGACTGAGTGCAGTCATGAGTACAAGGAGACACCCTGGAAAATTTGGGAAGATACAGGGAGAGGCCAGTGATGGGGATAAGGAGCTCCTCCCAATTGCCTCCCCCTTTCCACCACGGGCTCAGTGTCGTTTCCAGCCTTTTCTGCCTCAGCCTATCTGCGTGGGAAGCTGCGGATTGGTAGGGGAGGGGCAGGCTTGGCCCCTTCCAAGGCCCCAGACTGGCTGAGGTCACACATACAATCCCAGAGAACCACTCTGCCCTGCAAAATGTCCCCACCCAAGCACCTCCCCTCCTTCCTAAACGAGGGTTGCACTGCAATACTTGGCACATATGTATGCTGATTCATTGTCTGTACAAAATTCACATTGGGGCTGGGAAGGTGGCCTAGTGGTAGAGTGCTTACCTAGCACGCATGAAGCCCTGGGTTCGTTTCCTCCGCACCACATAGATAGAAAATGGCCAGAAGTGGTGCTGTGGCTCAAGTGGTAGAGTGCTAGCCTTGAGCAAAAAGAAGCCAGGGACAGTGCTCAGGCCCTGAGTTCAAGCCCCAGGACTGGCAAAAAAAAAAAATTCACATGTATCTGGGCACCCTGTATTTTTGTTTCCTGTGTCCTGCAATGCTACCCCCAATAGAGCCCACACTGGGTTCCATGCCAGGCCCAAGCATGCGGGCGCCGGGAGTTAGGAGATGTGGTTTCCACCTGCTACATTCACATCCTGGGGCTCACTGTCAGGCACCCCAGCGGCTCACACTGTGGAAAGCTGGGGTGCCGAGGCTCACAGAGAAGCCACATGACCAGGCACGGAGGCCTCCTGCCCACAGCCCCCGGGGAGAACTTGGAAGCAAGTCCTTTTACTCCCCCTGGGGTCTCCAGATGAGATGTCAGCCCCAGGGAAGTCTTAGAGTCCAGACTGCCTGGCTCGGTCACTTCTGGGTTCTGGAACACCCCCCCACCTCCCCCCCCCAAAAAAAAACAACTGTCAGAGAATAAATGTCTGTTGTGTCCTTGAATTTGGGAGGCCTGTTTCCTAAGGACCGTAACCATGGGTGAGCCACCTCCCTTGGCTCTTTTTGTTTTGTTTTGTTTTTTGCCAGTCCTGGGGCTTGGACTCAGGGCCTGAGCACTGTCCCTGGCTTCTTTTTGCTCAAGGCTAGCACTCTGCCACTTGAGCCACAGCGCCACTTCTGGCCGTTTTCTGTGTATGTGGTGCTGAGGAATCAAACCCAGGGCTTCATGTATATGAGGCAAGCACTCTTGCCACTAGGCCATATTCCCAGCCCCTCCCTTGGCTCTTAGCTCATCTGCACGAAGAGTGGATGATGCACCAGCTATGGTGACATTGTGTTTGCAAGTAGCAGGAAAGGTGCTAACTTGTGTCCTATAAATTTAAGGGGTGATTACTTAGCCTATTTTTCATTTGCAAGCCTGGGTTCTAATAGATGTGTCTCTAGCTGGGTGTCCATGGCTCCCACCTGTAATCCTAGCTACTCAGACTGCTGAGGTAGGAGGATTTGGGGTTCCAAGCCAGCCTGAGAAGGAAAGTCTGTGAGACTCGAATCTCTGATTAACCACCCCAAAAGCTGGAAGTGGAGCTGTGGTTCAAGTGGTAGAGCACCAGCCTTCAATGAAAAAGTACTCAGGCCCTGAGTTCAGGCAGGCCAGTAGCAACACACACACACACACACACACACACACACACACACACACACACACACACACACACGAGGCCCAAACATGGCAAGATGAAGTAGAGAGGATGAGAACAGTATGCACTGGCCCGGTTATTCAACCCATTTCCCTTGGAGGGAAGACCTTTGGGCTCTGATAGATAGCAGGCGAGGTTTTTAATCTTAGATGAGGTTTTTAGTCTCACAGGAAATAGAACATCCATTTCAAACCCAAGCTTATCCTAGTGTCTTCTATTTCCTTGCATGAAGTGCCCCCAGATTCAAGGTGCACATCTTCAATGTTCCCCTCGGAACAGGCAAACCTGTCCTCGTGTGTCCTCAGAGCCCAGTGCTCAGGATCTCAGGACATCTCTGGAACCATCCAGCAGGGAAGGAGTTGGCAGCTGGGACCTCCCACCACACGCATTGCTGCCCTCTGCCACACGGTGGCGCTGTGGGCAGTGGCATGACCAGCCCAGGTGGCAGCAGATCTCCCAGAGAAGACAATCCCCAAACGCCACACCCAGCCACAGGTGGAACCCCATCTCCTTTCTGCCCAACGCGTACTCGGATAGCTTTCCTGGAGGCCAAATGGCTGTCCCTCCGCTTTCTCCAGTCAGTCCCGCAGGGCTGCCCACCCTCTCACTGAGCAGGGAATCCAATAGGAAAACGTTGTGCAGTAAGGACCGAACACCATGGCTTAAGCAGAAAGACTCCAAGAGACAGTGATGGTTTCAGTGGCTTGGTCCTTCAACAAAGCCACCGGGGACCCAGGCTCTTGGTTTCCTGCCCGGCACCCGGGCCTCATTCCTTACACTTGTGGCCTTGAGCGGGGAGCTGGCTACCACAGCTCCATGGATTACATCTGTGTTCTGGCAGGAAAGAGCTCAGCCTCTCGTCACGAAGGAAACATCTCCCATGAGGCCTTGAGGCATCTCATTGCTCAATACATCACATGACTGCCTCTGTCTGGAAGGGAGCCCGGGAAACAAATACAGTCAGTGTTGGTGACAGCCACAGACTGAAAATATTTGGGAGCCAGGCACTGGTGGTTCATGCCTGTAATCCTAGCTAATCAGGAAGCTGAGATATGAGGATCACAGTTCAAAGTCAACCCAAGCCAGAAACTCTGAAACTTTTATCTCCAATTAACCAACAAAGAGAAGTGGCACTGTGGCTCAAGTGGCAGGGAGCTAGCCTTGAGCAAAAGAGCATAGGGGCAGTGAGCAGGCCCTGAGTTCAAGCCCCAGTACACACACACACACACACACACACACACACACACACACACACACACACCATATGGGGGAAATGTGCCTTACTGAACAAATACAGACATGTTTGGGCTTAGCCTCTAAACAATACAATGTCATAGCTATTTGCATAGCATTTATATTTTATCAGGGATTACAAACCATCTAGAGATGATCTCAATTGTACAGGAGAACTATATTACATTGCATGCAAATATTACATGTCATTCTGTATAAGGAAACATCAGGAGGTCCTAGAGACACTGCCCCTGCTGATACTGAGAGATGACTCGGCTTAGCTTTTCCTGCCTCCATCACAGGAGGTAACAAAGGAGACATCCAGCCTGCAGTGCAGAGGGTCAAGAAGAAGAATCTTCGTGGAAGGAGTTGGCACAATTCACATCACTACACAAAGCAGTGTCCACGCCCTCCCCTTCCTCCTAGCCACTGTGGGAAGTGGGAGGGATAGTTATAGATGGGGGGGGGCGTCGATGGCCACCGCTCACTCCCCTTGCCGACCATAAAGGCCATTCGTCGTCTTCGGTGAAGATGGGCTTAGATGGGAATACAGAGATGAAGATGTTTCTCTGTGATTTGGGGGACACTGGGGGGGGGCTGCATGAAGAGGTAAGGAACCTCAGGTGGGAGGAGCTGCTAGTTTTGGAAACTCCAGGGCAAGAGGGTCTCTCGGGTGCCTTCAGGCGTGGGGCCGTCAGAGGAAACAGGGCAGCCTAGCGCAGGGCTGACAGGAAAGGCAGACAAACCAACAGGGTAACTCGGTGCAAGGGAGGTTGACACTAGAAATGACTGGCGAGGACAGGTGTCACTACCGCCACCACATACACCCCCACGGGTATGCCTCTCCTCGTGGAGTTATGGCGAGACAGGCAGGACCTGGGGCCGTGCAGGGGGCTGGATTCTGAGCCTGGCTTCCGGTGCTTTTAAAAACGATTGAAAGGCCACAGACACCATCCACTCCGTACAGGGACACACTGGGCTGTCTTTCAGTAACCAAGAGGTTCCCACGGCCTGGTCCACGGGACGCGGTGCGGAGCCACTCGGCGGGCTTCTGAGCTGTTCTTGTTCCTGTGCTGAGATACACTGGCCTCTCTGCTTGGGAGAGCTAGGCCGATGATAGTCATAAGGCAGGCGGCAGAGCCGGGCTCCCGAGTGAGTCTCAGCTTCTCCTTTGGCTCACCGCACAGTGCAAAGTAGGCAATCTACCTTCCCCCCCCCGCCTTTTCCTCCCCTCGGGGCCCCCTCATGTGCCTCTGGGAGATACGATTTTCACTGTGTGTGTGTGTGTGTGTGCGTGTGTGTGTGTGTGTGTGTGTGTGTGTGTGTACATGCCAGCCTTGGGGCTTGAACTCAGGGCCTTGTGCTCTCGTCTGGCTTTCTGCTCAACGCGCATGCTCTTCCACTTGAGCTAAGCCTGGAGCTAAGTTCCGGCTTCTGTGCTGGTTAATTGGAGATCAGAGTCTCACAGACTTTTCTGCCCGGGCTAGGTTTGAACCTTGATCCTCAGGTGTCAGCCTCCTGAGTAGGTAGGACGACAGGTGAGCGCCACCAGTGCCTGGCTCCACGGTCTTGATGCTTATCCACCTGCTCCCGTGGGCCACGCGTGCGTTCCACGAGCAGCTCGGGCCTATCCTGGGGTGTCCCCGGCCCTGCGCTGTGCCCGCCGCATGCCGGGTCCTCCGTCGTCGGCCGAATGATTCAGTAAACCACAGCCCCATTGAGGAGCCCTAGAAAACATCACACCTGACCCCCCAACTGTACAGCTGCCAGAACGATCTGGGCCAACGGGGGCACGTCAGCCCCGGCCCCAGGCAGTCTCCTTGTCCCCACCTTCTCTCCACGCCCATCCATTACTGGCTATGTGCTGCTGAGTCCCCGGGGGCCGGGAGCCGCTGGGGGCTGGGCCATCTCCGTTGGGACCCAGATGATGGAGGGGCTTCTGGAGCTCACGTAATCTGAGCCCAGCATTGTGCACATCTCGGGACAGCTGACAATGCTGTGGTCGGACAGCTGGTGAGGCTCGGGCGGGCCAGGGTAGGAGCGCGGGCTGCCTGTCACATGACACCCCAGCCCCTCTCCGCCTTGGGCCTGGGGAGCGGTCACCGGAGAGAGCAGAGGCACCATGCATGGAGCCCAGAGTTCCCGGCTGCGGCTGCTGCTGCTGCTGGCTGTGTTCTGGCGTATGACTCGAGGGCGTGGGGACAGGAACGAGGGCCGAGGTCCCGGGGGATGGAGGTTCTGCTCTGGCCTCCTGAGCCTCCATGCCTCCCCCCCCCCCCCCGGCCCCCAGCAAGGCTCTCCTGTCGCCTGCAGGGGCCCAGGGCCGCAATCAGGAGGAACGGCTGCTCGCTGACCTGATGCGCGACTATGACCCCCTCCTGCGGCCAGCCGAGCGCGACTCCGACGTGGTCAACGTCAGCCTGAAGCTCACCCTCACCAACCTCATCTCCCTGGTGAGCGGCACGAGGGGGGAGAAGGACCCCGGGGGAGGGAGGAAGGTGTGGGGCGCTGCTCAAGGCACTGGGGCCCCTCTCGTTTTCACGGATAGAATCTGGGAAGGGGGAAAGGCCTGGAGGCTTAGCCCTCCCTTCTGTACCCCCAGAATGAGCGAGAGGAGGCCCTCACCACCAACGTCTGGATAGAGATGGTAAGACGCCACCCTGTCACACACACACCCCTTTTGCCTTTCAAGGCCCCTGGCTCCCCTCCTGACAGTTGTCTGGCCAGCTCTGTGTCTTTGGGGCCCCCCTGGCCGGCTTCCCATTCTAGACACACAGGCCTGGCAAATTCTCCCTCTGCTCCCCTGCCCTGCAGCAGTGGTGTGACTATCGCCTCCGCTGGGACCCTCAAGACTACGAAGGCCTGTGGGTGCTGAGGGTGCCATCCACCATGGTGTGGCGCCCAGACATTGTGCTGGAGAACAAGTGAGGAGGGGGTAGGGACAGAGGTGAGGGGGGGGGAGATGCCAGAGTCAGGACCCAGCAGAACAAGGACACGCTGGGAAAAGACAGGAGCAGAAGGCGCCCAGTGGGGACTTCAGGGATGAGCTGGGGCCCAGCATGGGCTCTGACTCGAACCTGGCTCTGCCTCAGGGGCTGGGCCACACCCCTCCCTCTGCTTTGGCCCCGCCCCAGGGGCTGGGCCACACCCCTCCCTCTGCTTTGGCTCCGCCCCAGGGGCTGGGCCACACCCCTCCCTCTGCTTTGGCCCCGCCCCAGGGGCTGGGCCACACCCCTCCCTCTGCTTTGGCCCCGCCCCAGGGGCTGGGCCACACCCCTCCCTCTGCTTTGGACCCGCCCCAGGGGCTGGGCCACGCCCCTCCCTCTGCTTTAGCTCCGCCCCAGGGGCTGGGACACACCCCTCCCTCTGCTTTGGCTCCGCCCCAGGGGCTGGGCCACACCTCTCCCTCTGCTTTGGCCCCGCCCCAGGGGCTGGGCTATTTGGCTGGGCCACTCCCTTCCCTCTAAGCAGTTTTTCTTTCCTTCCCTCCCCCCCACTTTTATTGTCAAAGTGAAGTAGAGAAGGGTTACAGTTTCCTATGTAGGGCAGTGAGTACATTTCTTGTTCAACTTGTTACCTCCTCCCCTAAGCAGCTTTTCTCGGTACTATGTTGAGTCATCGTACAGGTTTTGGAGAGTGTTTCCTTCAGGGCCTGGAACTGTGGGCTCTTAACAGTATCAGAGAAGATTGTTGCCATTTTGCGTAATTGTTACCAGGAAGGATCATCCAGGAAGAGAAGCAAGGTTAGGAGGTGGAGCCCCAGAGAGCAGGTGCAGCTGCAGGAGGCAGTGGTAGTTCCAGGTGGATCCACCAGGGGGGGGTCCAGGCTCCACTCTGGCGGACACAGCGCTGCTCTGGCTGGGGCTCTGGGGGTCTCAGTGTGGTCTCTGCACACAGCGTGGACGGTGTCTTCGAAGTGGCCCTCTACTGCAATCTGCTCGTGTCCCCGGATGGCTGTATCTACTGGCTGCCACCTGCCATCTTCCGTTCGTCCTGCTCTGTCTCTGTCACCTACTTCCCCTTCGACTGGCAGAACTGCTCCCTCGTTTTCCAGTGAGGCGGCTGGTGGAATAGGGACAGGGGTGGGGGGGAGGGGGGATGGCCCGGGAACTGCTGTAAGAAAGACCTGGGAGCTGGCTCCCTCTCTCTCACATCCCCGCCTCCATCTCAGGCCGAGATACCAAAAGGTGTCCAAGTTCTTCCTGCTAAGCCCAGGACTCCCACTCGCCCTCCTTCATGGCCTCAGTTTCCCTGCCCGCGCCCTGGGGGGTGGGGCGCTAGGTGGGAGCACACAGGTGTGCCTGCACACCGAGCCACTTGAGGAGAGGACAGCCAGCCAGAAGCGGGGCCGTGGTCTGCATGGCAGCCCAGCCAGGCGGGGGAGGGGGGGTAAGGGAGGGGAATCCAGGTTATGGTTGTTTTACAAGAAACCCTCAGTATCAGGGCCCAAGAGGTCCTCTTGTGGCGGGCATGTATTTCCTACCTTGTGGGCTTCATCAGTGGGAGGGATAGAGAGGCCCTGGACTCTCTGAACAGGTGATGGCGTCCAGTGATCGCCTCCTAGCCCTGCCCTGTCCTGCCTGTCCCTTCCCAAGCTTTAGGGAAGTCTCCCAAGTTCAGGGCTGCATTGGTTAAAGCCAAACGCTCACTCGCCGCTGATCCTTATTCCCTCTGGGCCCTTAGATCCCAGACCTACAGCACCAGTGAAATTAACCTGCAGCTGAGTCAGGAGGACGGGCAGACCATCGAGTGGATTTTCATCGACCCCGAGGCCTTCACAGGTAGCTTCCCCGGCACCCGGGGCTGCCATAGCATTCCCACTGGGTGCTGCACGGAGGCGAGGCCAGGCAGGGACAGTGCCCCTCCTGTGTATCTCCAAACGCAAGATCATCGCTTTAAGTTTTTCCAAAACGATTCCATGAAGAGTCTAGTTGTGCACTCCCATAGTCCCAGCACTCAGGGGGCTGAGGTGGGAGGATTGAGCGTTTGAGGCCAGCCTGGGCTATACAGACAGCTTTGTCTCAAAGAACACAAAGCAGAGTCCACTGGGATTCTGACGTTTCCCATGATAATTAATGACCGATCACGAAGGGAGGAGAATTAACAGCCCGTCTAGGTCCTTCTGCTGCCGCTCCCTGGGGCGCACACTGCCCGTCATCCACCCTCGGCCTGCGTGTCTGCCCCCCACCCCCCCACAGAAAACGGGGAGTGGGCCATCCAGCACCGGCCAGCCAAGATGCTGCTGGACGCAGAGGCTCCGGCGGAGGAAGGGGGCCACCAGAAGGTGGTCTTCTACCTTCTCATCCAGCGCAAGCCCCTCTTCTACGTCATCAACATCATCGCCCCCTGCGTGCTCATCTCCTCCGTCGCCATCCTCATCTACTTCCTTCCTGCCAAGGGTACCTGGGTTCCTGGGAGGCCGGGGTAGGCCCTGCCCGGGGGAGGGGGGGACATCGGGGACCCAGAACGGGGATCGTGGGCTTCTCGTGGGTTTGGGCAGTTCCTCTAAGGGGCACTAGGGGGTGGGAGACCCACTCTGAGAGCCTCTTGGTCCTGGGCAGCTGGTGGCCAGAAGTGTACAGTAGCCACCAACGTGCTCCTGGCCCAGACTGTCTTCCTCTTCCTCGTGGCCAAGAAGGTGCCTGAGACCTCCCAGGCTGTGCCTCTCATCAGCAAGTAAGGCCTGGCCTCCCACCCGCCCCCCCTCCTGCCCAGGGAGCTTTATCCCCAGCCCCCCCTCAATTCTCCATCAACTGGCCCAAAGGAAGCATGACTGGGGGGTGGGGTGGCATCTGGGGCTGGGGTGCCCAAGGGCCACCGCCTTGTAATCCCCACTGACCCCAACAGGTACCTGACCTTCCTGATGGTGGTGACCATCCTGATCGTCGTGAATGCTGTGGTCGTGCTCAACGTGTCCCTGCGGTCCCCCCACACACACTCCATGGCCCGAGGGGTCCGCAAGGCAAGTTGCCACCCAGCCCACCCTCTGGGGAATGGCTCCCTCTGCACTCCATCCCTGGCCGTATTCCTCCTCTACTGGAATCAATGGCAAACCTGCCCTGTATGTGCCCGCCGGCTTGCGCCAAAGCCAATGGACATATTGGGGTGTCCAAAATCTCCAGCAAGTATTAGGAACATTTCCACTTAACAGGTGAGAAACTGAAGTACAGAGAGGGTAGGTAGCTTGTCCAGGGCGACTCAGTCAGGAGGCGAAGGAGGCCGGATTCTGCCCAGGGCGTCGGATTCTAGAACCTGTGAGCGCTGCAGCCAACGGACAGGGCCCTGGTTGAAAATGCAGATTCCTAGGTCCGCTCCAGGCCACTGGATAGAAACAAGAAGCTGTAGTCAGGTGCTGGTGGCTCACACCTGTAATGCTAGCTACTCAGGAGGCCCAGATCTGAGGATTTGGGTTTGAAGCCAGCTCAGACAGAAAAGTCCATGAGACTCTTATCTCCGATTAACTACCCCAAAAGCTGGAAGTGGAGCTGAGGCTCAAGTGGTAGCGTGCCAGCCTTCTTGAACAAAAAAGGTAAGACACTGTGCTCAGGCCCTTAGTTCACACACATTCACACACACACACACATCTGTGTTTGTAACAAGTGCCTTCAGGACTCAGATGTGCACAAAACGTTGGGACCCCGTGCTTCTTGCACAGGGTAGAAAAGCGAAGCTGTACCGGGGGGCCAGCTACTCCCTAGAACATGCTGCCTCCCCATCCCCCCACCCCTGGCAGTGTAAGACTTTCAGGTCCACCTCCAGCCTTTAAGTCCCAGCCCTGCCGCCCAAGCCCAGCCAACTGGAGCCTGCCCTCCGCAGGTGTTCCTGCGGCTCCTGCCACAGCTGCTGCGCATGCCCATCCGTCCACTGGCCCCAGCAGCTGTCCAGGACATCCGGCCCCAGCTCCAGAATGGCTTCTCCTCGGGCTGGGCCGTGCCGAATGGGGAGGAGGGGGGCCTCTGCCTGCCCCGCAGTGAACTCCTCTTCCGGCAGCGGCGGCGGCGCGACGGCCTGGTGCGAGCAGCTCTGGAGAAGCTGGGTGAGGCCCGGGCTGCCACAATGGAAGTTTCTGGACCCAGGCTCCCCCTCCCCCCCGTGGAGAGCCAGAACAAGCAGGGGAGCTCTGGACAAGGGTCCGGGTTGGGGAGCAAGGGGCTGGGGTCTCTAAGGAGGGGCCACTTGCTCTTTCTGATCTTCATTTTACTCCCATACCTTTCTCCATCAGAGAGAGGCCCAGAGACTGGGCAGAGCCAGTTCTGTGGCAGCCTGAAACAAGCTGCCCCCGCCATCCAGGCCTGTGTGGACGCCTGCAACCTCATGGCCCGCGCCCAGCACCAGCAAAATCACTTTGATAGCGTAGGTTGGCATGATCCGGAAAGAGTATCTGGGGGTAGGGTGAGTTGGGGGGGGGGTCCAGCAAAGGAAGTGAGAAGGGACAAGCAAAGCTGGGGACAAGGACACTGGGGGACAGGGATCATGGGGCCTGGCGGAAAGGGTTGAAGGAAAGAGAATGGAGGCTTGCTGTAAACCAGAGGATGGAAGAGGGCATCGGGCAGCCTGGGTGCCCGGCTGGTCAGCCCCCTGCCCTGTGCCCTCCCACGTGCAGGGAAATGAGGAGTGGTTCCTAGTGGGCCGTGTGCTGGACCGGGTCTGCTTTCTGGCCATGCTCTCACTCTTCATCTGTGGTACTGCCGGCATCTTCCTGATGGCCCACTACAACCGGGTGCCCGCCCTGCCATTCCCTGGAGACCCCCGCCCCTACCTGCCCTCACCAAACGGAGCCAGTTAAGTGCTGCTGGACACAGAGGACAGATCTGTGTGCTGTGCTCTTCGGCTTCTGAGTCCGCCGTGGGCTGTTTGGGAAGTACCCACCTGAGAAGACCTGGGGGAAATAAAACATGGAGTCGGAATCCTGCAGTGCTTGGGGCTGGGCCGGGGTCAGGGAGTGGGGCTGGGGTCACTGTCCATGTGGCCTTGACTGGCTCATCTTGGCACTTACCACACTTCCACATAACACCCCTCACTTCAGCCAGGCATTACTGACCTCCAAGTCATTTAAAAGCCCCAAGTAGTATGTTTTGCACAAGGCTCCTAGCTGGGCAAGGTCCTGTTCCTCCAGGTCTGGACACATCTTCCCTTTTATGAGTTCCTCTGGGAAGGAGGGCAGTCCAGACAGGTTTGAAAGCGCTCTCTCCAATGAAAGGCAGGAGTTTGGGAACAGTGGCTCCCTCCTGTAATCCCAGCTACCCGGGAAGCTAAGAGTTAGGTTTTTAAAAGTAGGCAGCCGGTAAAGGAGAATGCCACGAGGTCTTCAGGCAGGAGATAAAGTTTATTACCAAACTGCTGGCTTGTGCCCGAGGTGATCCATGGCCGGAGGGAAAGAAGAAGAGACCCCCACCCAGCCCTGCTTTATCTAGGGCAGGGGCAAGGGGTGTGGCCAGGTGGATTAGGATGTGACCTCAGGGAAAGGAGAGGTCATTGCCTCCAGGTCAGCTGGTTACCCAGGTAACTGAGTGGAGACTTAATGAGGTGGGGGCATCTGCAGGGAGCCTTTGAGGGATGAACCTTACACTAAGATCTGAGGATTGCAGTTCAAAAGCCTGCAGGAAAGTCCTTGAGACCCTTATCTCCAACTAACCAGTAAAAAGCCGGAAGCAGAACTGAGCATCCATCCAGTGGTAGGAGCGCCATCCTTGAGTGAAAAAGCTAGGGGACGGGACCTGGGCCCCGAGTTCAAGTTTCGACACAGACATGCATGCACTCATGCCCCCCCACACAAGCAAACAACAACAACGAAGAAGAGTAGGAGAAGTTTGGGGTGTGGATCAATGGCCTAGCACATGCTTGTGAGGGCCTGGGCGACATCCCCAACCCTGCAAGCGCGCGTGTGTAAGGGGCAGTAGCCACACCGCCTGGCCTCTTGGTGTTTGGAGTGTCACAAGCACTAGTAAGTACTCAGCTGCCTTTCTATTCGCGTGCTTTCTTTGCCCCTAATCACGAAAGACATTCCGTGCGCTGGGAATGGGGGCCGCGGAGGAGCCGGCGCCGGGGTTGGCCCGGGAGCGTCCCGGCGCGAAGGCCCGGGCCGCCCCGCGGCCCCTCCGCCCGCCCCGCGCCCCAGTGCGCAGCCGCGCTGGGCCGGCGTCCCCGGAAACCCGTCCCGCCCCGGGCCCGAGCGCCGACGTTCCGCTGGGCCCGCGCCACCGGAAGTGCCCGGGCCCGGAGCGGAGGGACCGGGCCGAGCGGAAGTCACTCCGTGAGGCAGTGGCGGCCGCGGAGGCGAGAGGATGAATAACAAGTTCGACGCGTGAGTGGCGCGTGGTCGTCCCCCGGGCCCCAGCCCCGCCGCAGCCGTTTCCTCCCCCGCCCGCCGGGGCTCGGCGACCGCACACCTGGCGCCCCCCCTTCTCCCCCACCCCACCCCACCCCCCCGCCGCCGCCGGCCTGCCACCGCCGGGCGTGGCCACGGCTGGGCCCGCCCTGGGCCCGGCCCGCGCGGGGGGGGGGGGAGAGAAGGAGGGAGGGAGGAAGGGGGCCCGCGGCGTCGGGGGGGGGGGGTGGGGGACGGGGGGGGCGGGCTGGTCACGCCGCCCGGAAGGAGGGGATTGGACGCCCCGCCCCGGGGCGCGGGTTCGGCGGCGCGGACGAGGGGGGGGCGCGGTGTGGGCACCGCGGCGGCCTGCGTGTCTCCGGATCCGGGGTCGTGCCCGCACCCTGTGGCCCGGGAAGGTCGCGTCCCCTCGGAGCCGGGGTTCCGTGGTCCACGGGCGGGGACGGTAACGGGCTGTGGGCCGCCGAGGTGCGCCACCGCGATGAGGTAACGTGGCTGCCGGGGGTGGTGGGGGGGTGGGGGGGGCCGGCGGGCGCTGGGTGAGGGATTCCCTGGGTCGTCCCGCGCCTCTTCCCGCTTCCTCCCTCCCCTCCCGCCGGGTCCCCGCGGTCCTGGCGGCCAGCACCGGGTCGCCCTCCACTCCTGTGCTGGAAACACGCAGCCTGGAGCCCCAGTTCCGGCTCAACACCTCCCCCCCCAAAAAAATGCATTTTTTTTTTTTTTGGCATATATCCCTCCAGTGACGGCATCTTTTCGCATTTTGGGGGGTCCATTTAACAATAGCTAGGCCAGCGTGTCTCACACGGCGTGTCTAGCTTGCAATATAGTCTGTTCTCACTGCCTTCCTGGTAACCTCGTCTGTCTGTCTGTCTGTCTATCTCTTCGTCTCTTCACCCAGAGCCCTACTGTTTTGATAGCAGAAAAAGTTCCCCGGCTCCTGTTTCCCCTAACCACGGAGGCCGGAGGGATTAGATCACACCCAGCAGTTCTTAGCGGTACTTGTGTGAACCGCGAAAGAACAAGGCGGAATTACTATTAGCTTGCTCCTGCTGCCAGTCTAGCGAAGGCTGGGCGCACCCATTCGGAGAGGCCGCCCTTACAGGCCGTTCTCCTGGTTGTGGGGAGAGAACTTTGGTGAGAAAGCGAGCTGTCTTTCTGAAGTCTACTGGGTAGCCGGGCCCGGCCCTTCTTGCCCTCACCCAGCAGTGTCTGTAGCTCCGCCCCCCACTGATTTCAACAAGTCAGGTTACATTCTGAGAAGATACTTCAAGGCTCACCTGTTTCCATGCTACTCAGGTCATTTAGGGGTCTGTAGAAAGAGTGGAAATAATGGCCTTTCTTGGGTATCTCTGTGATAGGGATCTTACCTCCTTTTTTTTTTTTTAAGTGCCAGTACTGAGGCTTGAACTGTCCCTTAGTTTTTTTCACTCAAGGATGGCATTCTTCCACTTGAGCCATAGCTGCACTTCTGGCTTTTTGGTGGTTAATAGGAAAGAGTCTTCATGGACCTTCCTGACAGGCTGGTTTCTAACTGCTACTCTGAGACCTCAGCTTCCTGAGTAGCTAGGATTACAGGCAGTGCCTTGCTTGTTATCTCTATACATAAGGAGACTGGGGTTAAGTAACTTGCCCTTGACAGATGGGAAGGGCCAGGCCAGGTTTGCTGTCTTTACTTTAGTTCAAGCATGTCTTGGTGAATAAATTATTTTAATTATTTATAATTTAAACTATTTGTAATCATTAGCTATTGTACTGAGTCAGGGTCTTATAGCACCTGCTGTCCAGCTTTGAAGGGAGACAGAAGCAAAATGCTCTCTTGTTTGAAATTAGCGGTTGAAGACAGTACTCCTGCCCCTCATTTTGTTTTAGTTGGTTGGGTTGGTTTTTTTTTTAATGTGTTCATCATTTGGTGTTTGAAGTCTGCACACTTCCCAACAGTGGTCATGAAGATATGTGCCATTTGTCAGAATCCTACTCAGAATGCAATGTCTGTAGCTGAGTGCAGTAGTATGATTTAATGGGTTCAGATTAAAGAGAAGCTCTCACCTCCTTTACTGGGTGGGTTCTGCTTCATGGTAATCAAGATTGTCATTTCTTTGGGGGAGGGGGAACATAGGCCCATTGTGATGCAAACCCCTAAGATAGTTTCTTAAGAACTGCAGTCTCCCCTCCCCATACTGTGAGAAGTTTTGTTTCAGATCATGCTTTTTTTAGTTGCTATACTTGATTGTGTCTGTATTTCTGTGCTGTTTAAAAAATTATATATAGTTAGCTTTCCACATGTTCTCTTTTTTATTTTTTTCTTTTGGGGCAGGGGATGCCAAGCCAGCACTCTGTCACTTGAGCCATGACTCCACTTCTGGCTTTTTTGATAGTTAATTGGAGATAAGAGTCTCATAGGCCTTCCTGTGGGGCCCACCTCCAAACTGTGATCCTCAGATCTCAGCCCCCTGAGCTAGGATTACAGGTGTAAGCCACTGGTGCCCAACTGGCCTGTTCTTGAGTAGTGTCTAAACCACTTATGTACTCATTGCTTTGATTTTGAAACTTTATTAATTAGCAAGTGCTTATTTTATGCCTCTATGCAATGCTGGAGATATAGTGATGAATTAGATCAAGTTTCTACCTGCAAGGAATTGATGCAGTTCAGAGAATATGGGGAAATCCCTACGCATAGGTTTAGTGAGCTAAAGAGGCCTCTCAGTCTACAGGCTCTGATGTGAACTGCTGGTGGAGCCTGTGATTTTTCATTCTGAGGTGTACTTTGGCTCAAATCCAGCTTCATATTGGGAAGAACAGCGTCTGAGAAATAGGTTGTAAAAGATTTGCCTCAAGCATTGACTTGGAGGGTAGGGTGGTTGTTTAGTTCTAGGGCTGGGGGCATGGCTGACATAGTAGTATACCTACCTAACCTAGCAAGCGTATATTGAAAGTCAAGTACCACCAAAAGAAAACATACATGCACATGTACATACACACACACACACACGAGAAAGGAAGGCAGACGGACCAGCATGTATATTGCTAGAGTTCTACTTTCTAGTAGTGAAAGGCAAAACCACTGAAGAGAAAGGGGGGGCTTCCAGGGTTTTCTTGGGGTTGGCAAAAGTAGGAGATCCTGGGATGGTTGCCCTTCTTACCCTCTAACAGTGGGAGTTAGAAGCTGACATGAGAAGAAGGTGGATGGCACCCCCAGGATGTGCCCCACAGAAGAGAATTAGCAGTTGTATTAGATGTAAGCAGTAGAAAATCCATGACAGAAAGCTGGCCTGACCAAACAGCAATAGCAAGGGCATGTGCAAAGGTTGGTAGGGAGTGTAACAGAGGGAAGAGGCTAGAAAGTGAGGTGTAGAGGAGAGTTACCCAGGGGAGAAGGCAGAACACATGCTAGGCATTATGGGTAAGACTGGGAAACTGCAATTAGCTTGATAGAACCAGAGTAAAAGGAGTTGGTTGGAACCAGGCAGGAGGTGATACTGGCTTACGCGGGCAGAATGAGGGCCTTTGTGTATATTATCTTCTCAGGTGCTGGGGGACAGGCACTCTGGTAGCCAGTACACAGTATTGGTTTGGTAAATGTTAACCCTTATGTACTAGGCGAGCTCTTTTTAAAACAAAAACAATGCAAGTTTAATTAGGAGGAAGGAATTCCAGGAGCTTGGACATGGTCTCCAGGAAGCACGGGGAGGCTGCACCAAGCAGGTGACAGCCCTGGCAGTGAGCCAGGCCCTTCTCTGCACGCTCTGTTCCTCTCTTCATTCACTGCTTCCCTGGCTCTCTCTGCTTTTGGTTCTTGTCTTGGTTCCCTCAAGGCCTTGAGGCCTAGGTTATTCACCAACCTAGACGGCACTTGGGAGCGGGCTTTCCCAGTGGTGTCATGGCCAGGGTGACAGCGGGAGGTTCGTGGCGCAGGGCCCGGCTGTCTACCTCCTCCAGCTGTGGCGGCAGCCTGGCAGAGCAAGCATCCTAACAGCTAGCTCATCCAGACCAGTCTGCTGTTCACCCGGTGCATTTTGTTAAGCACTGCTGGAGATTGATGGGCAAACTTCCCACTGTAAGTGCAGAATGCCTTATAGTGTACTTTAGTGTCTAAATAGGGCAATATCAGAGTTGTAAGTAGAGCATTTCTGTCTTGAAGTCTTTTTGACTGTACATACGGTCATGGAGTCCAGATGGGCCTGCTCTAGAAGAAATGGCATTCTCACCTTTGTACTCGACTTCTGCTTACTTATTTTGGTCTGGATCTAGTAGATTTTGATGTACCTGGGGGTCTTTAAGTAGTTTCATTGTGCCTGAGGAGAAGATAGTCCTCTGACTGATCTTGTAAGAACTCATTTGTTCCTTCCTTTAGTCTCATGCTTTTCCTTTTCATTTAACGTTTTCGTGGCATCTTCTTGTCCTGGGCCACTGGCATGACGTAAGGTGCAGAACGAATAGGCATGTGAAGAATGGCGTCTCAGGCTGGAAGCCCTGTGGGACAGAGGGTGCTGGAGAGGAGAATACCAGTTGGCAGGACTCAAGATTATAGAGGGTCTTACCGTGTATTGTACTTTCTGAGAGGATAGGCATCACGGAAGAGGGACACTTGAGAGTCTTAAGGATGCAAATTAATCACATTTGCATTTAGAAAGATGTAGAGGATAGAAAGTAAAGATTGAAGTCAGTGAACCCCTAAGACAATAGGAGAAGAGGGCCTTAAGTGGGGGAAAAGGGGTGTGGAGGAAAGATGGCAGTCTATGTAGATAACCTCCATTTGAAATGCCAAAGGCGTTGTTTACATTATAGAGAAAGAAGACAGACTGGATAGCTTGTTAGAAAATGGCACCTTGCTTGCTGGAGTTCACAAGTGAGCTTACTACTCCTAGTTTGCCTTTCCACATTGCTTTGTCCTCCTCTCAGGGGCCTTTTACAAGCCTGTGTTTTGTGTGACTTGGGGTTGGTTATATGGTGGTTCCTGTGACTGGTGGCTTTGTTAGTTAACATGAATCAGCGTAGTCATGGATTGATGTTGTTCTGCCTTCCCACTCAGCTTGAAAGATGATGACAGTGGGGACCACGATCAGAATGAAGAAAACAGCACACAGAAAGATGGTGAGAAGGAAAAAATGGAACGAGACAAGAGCCAGAGCAGCAGTAAGAGGAAGGTATGTTTGGCCCTGTGCAGGTGTACTTGTCTTTGGACTTGGGACTTGGTTATTTTATGGAGTCTGTTTATATGAAAGATACTAGATTAATTGTATGGTGTCCTAACTGCCAAAAAAGAAAATAAGTGGGGTTGAGGGGATTGTGGAGAAAGGGGGAAGGTAAGAGTGTAGTCAGTGGCAGGTACAATCAAATATGAGATTTGCATATGTGGGAATATCACAGCGAAATCGTGATACTTGTCTGTTGTTGGCTATAGGGCTTGAACTCAGTGCCTGGATACTGTCCCTGAGCTCTTTTGCTCCAGGCTAGCACTCTACAACTTTGAGCCACAGTACCACTTCTGGGTTTTTTTTTGCAAGTTAATTGGAGACAAGAGTTTCACAGACTTTCCAGCCTGGACTGGCTTTGAAGTGCAATCCTAAGATCCCAGCCCCCTGAGTAGCTAGGATTACGGGCATGAGCACCAGCACCCAGCAACCATTATACTTTTAAAAGACTGTGGAGTAACTGGAATTCACGTTGGAACTTAGAACTTTCCTTTTGTCACAGGACATGCCTTGTATTCTCCTCACCCAAGGTGAAGAGGTAAAGTGCTGGAGCTCAGAAATGGCTGCTCAGCATTCGAATGTACACATTGCTTTCGCAGTAACTTGAAGATGACTTGGAGCAGGGTGAATTCAGAGAATGAGATACAGGGCTCAGTTTCTCCTTGACCTAAGGGTCATTTAATAACAGCAAACATTTAATAACAGCAAAATGTCAGCAATAGCTGACAGTTCTTTAGTACCTACTTTATGCTGAGTATGCTGAGTACAGCCGAAGAACTATGTAGCTATGAATCCACTTGATTCCCTAGTAGCCCTTTGAGATGATTCATTTTACTTTCTTTGCTTTTCAGGAAGGAAGCTGTAGTACAACCAGGTTGAGCGTCCTAATACTCTTTTTATTTTTATTTTTTTGTGCCAGTCCTGGGGCTTGAACTCAGGACCTGGGTGCTGTCCCTGAACTACTTTTTGCTATGCTAGCGCTATTCCACTTGAGTCACAGTGCCTTTTCTGGCTTTTTCTGAGTAGTTAATTGGCGATAAGAGTCTTATGGACTCCTGCCTGGGCTGACTTCGAACTGCGAACCTCAGATCTCAGCTTCCTCAGTAGTTAGGATTGCAAGCATGAGCCACTAGTGCCCGGTTCATCCTACCACTCAAGTGGTGAAAGTGTTACGGAGGAGACAGGGATTGGGAAGGGCAAATGGTAAGGAAAGACACAACACAAATTCCTATTATTAGCCATGTGCTGGTGGCTAATGTCTGTTCAGGAGGCATTGAGGTTTGAAACCACCAGGACAGAAAAGTTCACCAGACTCCAGACTAGCCAGCAAAATGTAAGGCTGGAGGTATGGCTCAGGTAGTAGAGATTCTGTCTAGAAAGCAGTGCAGAGCTGGGAATATGGCCTAGTGGTAAAGTGCTTGCCTCGTATACATAAAGCCCTGGGTTCGATTCCTCAGCACGACATATATAGAAAGCAGTGCAAGGCTGTAAATTCAAACCCTATTACAAGGGGCTGGGAATGTGGTTTAGCAGTAAAGTGCTTGCCTAGCATGCAGGAAGCCCTGGGTTCTATTTTCCTCAGTACCACATAAACAGAAAAGGCAGGAAGTGGCACTGTAGCTCAGGAGGTAGAGTGCTAGCCTTGAGCTAAAAAAGAAGCCAGGGATAGTGCTTGGGCTCTGAGTCCCTAGCCTTCAGGACTGACAAAAAAAAAAAGAGGAAGCTGTTAAATGAGGTAGAAAGCTACTAAAGCCATAATAACATAGTGCTACAGCGGCATAGAATCAACTAAGGAAACTTACTATGTGACAAGAATCTTGACATTGAGATTGTATTCTTTTTTGTTTGTGGTATGGCAAGAAGTAACATTGTAAAATTTTCCTCTGTCTCAGAGCACATGACACAGGCCCAGGGTTAACCACCTTCTTTACTTCCCAGGCTGTTGTCCCTGGACCGGCAGAGCATCCCCTACAGTACAACTATACTTTCTGGTACTCCAGGAGGACTCCAGGCCGTCCCACCAGCTCCCAGAGTTATGAGCAGAATATCAAGCAGATCGGCACCTTTGCCTCTGTGAGTATTTAGAGATTATGGTCATGTGTTCATCTGCCTTCTTAGTAAGCTGTCTAATGTTCTGCTTTCCTTACTCAGCTTATCTGTCTCCAATGTCACATTTCTCATTCTTAAGTTTCTCGTAGACATCCACAGTTAACCTGTAGGTAGTCAAGAAGTGTAAGAATGGTGGCTTTGATCAGAAAGAAGGGTTACTTTTGGAATCTTTGTTGCTTTTGTCTTTTTATCTTGTCTCCTTGAAGTTGGAAAGCAAAATTCTGTAGAGTGGAGTAGAAAGTTTCTTTTGTATTTGAGAAAATCCCACTAGAACTGCGCACTAGTGTCTCATGCCTATATCCTAGCTACTCAGAATGCCGAGATCTGAGGATCATAGTTCAAAGCCAACCTGGACAAGAAAGTCCATGAGCCTTTTATCTCCAGTTAACCAACAAAAAGCTAGAAGTGGAGGTATAACTCAAGTAGCAGAGCATCCGCCTTGAAAAAGCTAAGGGAAGCACCTAGGGCCTGAGTTCAAGTCCCAGTACTGGCACCAAAAAAAGAAAAAGAAAAAAAATCCCATTAGGATTTTGGCTATGATATGGATTATGTATAAAGTAGCATCTTTTTCCTGTGTTCAGAAAGAGCAATGAAGTATCCAGTAATTGTTTATGAGTGTTGTCAGTATAGAGTGACCAAGCTTTGTCTTCTCTCTGCTTCAGGCGACAAGATTTGTGAACTTGGAGACTACAAACACTGCTAATCTTGTTTGACCAAGTCTACTATACATCTCCTGTGTGCTGTGCATGGGTCTCTCTCTGCAGAGTTAAACACATTTGTTACTTTTTAAACTACTTGAGGTGTTTCTATAGTTGAGAGTAACATTACAATAAACAAGAGGAAAGACACAGTAACAAAGAGACATTTTATTTATGTAATTTCCTCCAGTCACTAGAGGACCTCAGAAGGTCATTGATACTATCCACATTGTACAAATGAGGCAAATGGGACCTAGGTTGAGTATACATACAGGGTCTCAAGTCATTCATAATTACTTAAGTCAGGGAGCCAGTATTGAAACTCAGGCCAGGTAGACTGGAAGTCACATAGTGCACTAAAAATATGGCAAAAAGCTACCATTTTAATATGTTGCTTACTTACACAAAGTGTATTTATTTTTCCATTTATTACTAATCACATACGGTAATAAGATTGTCCTCTTAATGTGAGATAATATCATTGCTGGGCTGAGATCACAAAATTTCAGCCCAGTGCAAAGGCCAATTGCTGCATTTATCACTGGAAAATGTAGGCTTTTTTGCAATATCACAAACAGCCTGGTATGTATTTTACTCAAATGTTAGTTCAAGCTGGGTACCAGTGGCTTATGCCTGTAATCCTAGGTACTCAGGAGGCAGAGATCTGAGGATTACAGTTTGAAGCCAGCCCAGGCAGGAAAGTCTGTAAGCCTCTTCAAGTAACCACCAAAAAGCCAGAAGTGGAGCTGTGGCTAACTCAGAGGTCAAGTGACCGTCTGACAGTGCCCAGGTCCTGCGTTCAAACCGCAGGACCACAACAACAAAAAGAAATGAAAGAAATGTTTGTGAAGAAACTCAAGACCTTGTTAAAGTTTTAAAAAGCATTAAGCCAGAGAGCCTGTCCTTGAGTGTAATTTCCAGTCGAAGGTAGACAGCAAGTAGAGCTTCAGAAATGTAGCTGCAGTTGGGGTTCTGAGCAAAAGAAGGGTCAGTTCCACCTTGAGGAAACCTGCCTGGAAGCAGATGGATGTAAGATTGATCTTAAAGGATTTCAGGAGATTATATGAGAGCAGTACTTGTCAGAGGAAAGGTTAAACCTTTGAAATTTTTGTGCACTTCTAAAATTCTTAAATGTATTGTAGCAAAGTTTTGATTGCTCTGTGAGAATGCTAGCCAGCACAGACAAAATGTCAGCAATGAAGTCATGAACACCTGGTTAAGAAGGAACAGAGAAGAAGTGGGACCCGGTTTCTGTTAAATTGCTTTGCAGTAATTAGGAATATTTCTAGCATTTCTTTCCATCTTGTACCAAGTGCAAGTATGAATTTACCCCCAAATGTGCTAGGGGTTTGCGTGTGTTTCTCCTGTGGCATCTGTGGTGACTGGCATAAATGTCATCGGCACCTGGTGTTAATGCACTGTCGGTACTCTGTGGTTGGGAGTTTAAAATCCTGTACTAGATACTAGGAAATGGCTCACAATAGTAAATTCCTCACCAAGAAGTAACGACATTGTGAAACATTTTATCAAATCTAAAACAATATTTTCCAGTTTGTTTTTTGCTAGTACTGGGCCTTGAACTCAGGGCTGGGGTCCTTATCACTTCCTGGTCTCAGCCTCCTGAGTAGCACGAGCCCCACAGTGCCCAGGCTCTCCCCAATGGTTCTCATGTCTAATAGCAGCAGGGGAAGTTCTGCAGGTCAAGGCTGGTGAGAAGGCAGCATGTGCAAATGGAAAGAGCCTTGGGCTTTGCACCCTGGGTCTGACCTCTGCCACTGCGTGACTGCTGGAGCACGCGTGAAGCCATTTCCTCAGCTCTACAGCGAGGAGGAGGATAGGCCGGATGCTTTCTTGAGGGCGTTTCTACGTCTCATAGTCTAAGTTTCTGAACTTTCAGTTTTTGGCTTCAGTTGGAGTTTTGAAAAAACATGTTTTAAAGTTCAGTAATGTTCCTTAAGTTGTTTACTTCGTCCCTGTTGTGGTTGGGGTGTAAAATTGTGAACTTGGCACAGTTTACATGTACAGAGAACATGATTTCAGTGTGTTACCGGTCAGGGGGAAGAGGGTAAGCAGAAGGAAGAAAGCTGGAGGGTAATAGTTTTTAAGTACCTTGCAGCTATGTAGAATGTGCTTTAAAAAGCTGTTAATGGGTGGGACCGAGAAAGAGGAAACAATAGAGAGGGCCATTCTGATGAAAATATTACACATGCACATCTGAAATATCATGGTGAAAATCCTGGGCATAATTGGGCCACATTAAAATTGAATGACAAGAAAGTAAAATGGGCTCTGTAGTGAGGGTGGGTACCAGTGGGAAGGAGAAGGCTAATAAGAAAGTGAAGAATATGATCAAATCAGTGTTATTTACATGTATGAAAATAGAACCGTAAAACCTGTTGAAACTTTATTTATTTTTGCCAGTCTTAGGGCTTGAACTCAGGGCCCTGGATACTGTCCCTGAGCTTCTTTTGAAGCTCAAGGCTAGCTCTCTACCACTTGAGCCACAGTGCCACTTCCAGCTTTTTCTGTGTATGTGGTACTGAGGAATCGAACCCAAAGCTTCACACATGCGAGGCAAGCACTCTACCACTAAGCCACCTTCCCAGCCCCTGTTGAAACTTTTAAGAAGCAGTTGTATGCATGTGTGGAAATGTAGCATTGACACTTCGCCCCCTCATGCAACTGATGTACACCAATAGAAAAATCCTGCAGTTTGACTGTAAGAATAGAAGAGACAAAACCTTCCAAAGTGATTTTTGTGGGATCTCACTATAGATTACCCAGGCTGGCCTCCAACTCCCCGATGATGTCCCCGACTCAGCTGCTTGACTGCTAGAATTACAGGCATGTATGACCATACCTGGTGCTTCAAGTGATTTTTTGACTGGGGATTGGTGTATATTCTCTCTACTGTACGCCTCAGATTCCCAATTCATAGCCACTGGTCCTGTGGGATGCGCTTTGTTTCTCTCAGAGTGAGTGAAGGTTATGTTACTGTTCATTATATACACATGGCCACTTGTAGTGCCAACCACTACACACAGTTAAGCCCAGCGCCTGAAGCCCCGAGGGCCACATTGGAGTCCTCGTGTGTTCCTGTTCAGGAAAGGAACCGAAGGGGACGGCCATTTCATGCAGTGGAAGGTCACTTTTCCTCTGTTGCTGCCCAGTTCTAGAAGTATGACCTGAGTACTGTATTCATCAGTACTCCCTTTCTGCTACACAATTTTGGGTCTCGCTGTGTGTTGACAAACATTAGTGGTTTCTTTCCATGCTGTTCTGGGTTTTCTTCACTGTCCTTATTGTGCCTCTTCTCTGCCACCACTGAGTGGGTACACTCTGTCTGCTGTCAAGAACCAGCATGAGGAATATAAGTGAACGTGCATACCTTGCTTTTGATAAAGTTTTGCTATATATTTTAAACTGGATAATCCTCCCTCCCTCCCCTCCCAAGTGCTGGGGTTATAAGTGTGTGCTACCTACATAGTGCTAAGTGGTTACATTTGAAAGAAAAGTATGTCTAGTTTTCTATAGGATTGGAAGGTAGGCCAAGGAGAAGCATACCTTTTCTAGCTTGGAGAGGCTGAATCCTGTTTTATCTTTCACTTTGGTGTTCTCAGCAGTGGCTCCTTTTTATACAGCTATGCATGTGGTGCATTCATTTATGTTGAGTAATAAACAGTCAGAATGTATTTCATCTCAGCTCAGTGCTATAGTTGCCAACTAAACAGTCTCTGATCAAGAATTGACTTGAAGCTGGGCACCAGTGGCTCAAGCCTGTAATCCTAGCTACTCAGGAAGCTGAGCTCTGAGGATCGCAGAGTGAAGCCAGCCTGAGCAAGAAAGTTCATGAGACTCCAATTAACCAGAAACACCCAGGAGTGGAGCTGTGGCTCAAGAGGTAGAGCACTAGGCTTGAGTGAAAAAGGTCAGGGACAGTATCCATGCTGAGTTCAAGCCCCAGGGCCAAGGCATTGTGGTACTGAAGCCCAAAACATGAAATAAGTTCTCTTAGGGTTTGTGATGATTATCTTGCCACTTCAGTGTAGCTTCACCTAATAGTTACTGGCTTTTCTCACCCAAAGAAGTGTTTGTTTGTTTTTTCCAGTAGTAAGGTTTGAATGCGGGAGCTTGCTAACTTAAACAAGTGTTCTACCACTTGAGCCATGTCCCTAGCCCAGAAGTTCATTCTTGTATTGTCAATGTTATGTTTTTCTTGGACTGAACTATAATGATAGGCCTTTCCTCTAATACTCCCTTCTTTCCACACAGTGCTCCACACAAGGTTGTGTCGAGTGCCTTCCATGCTTATGTTCCTAAGGAAGTCTTGAGTCTTTGGATCATTTGAAGAGAAGGGAAAAATACATGCTTTGTGCTCTTGGTCTTCTGTTGTAGGTGGAGCAGTTCTGGAGGTTTTATAGCCACATGGTGCGGCCTGGGGACCTGACGGGCCACAGTGACTTCCATCTCTTCAAGGAAGGAATTAAGCCCATGTGGGAGGTGAGGACTGCCGGCCTCTAGAAAACTTAATTTTGTGTGCATGTGTGTGTATAATCTCTTTACACAGTAGATATGATTAAAAGGCTGTATATATCTAGAAACCCAGAGCTAAGCTCTGTAATTTCTTTGCAGAGCCATTGGTGGCTCCGCTCTAGTGCAAAGCATAAAGCATCTTCTGTTCTGATGCCAGGGCATTTTTCTATAAGACCCATGATTGCATCCAGCCCATCCCCCTGCCCTCCCCCCGCCTTTTTTTTTTTTTTTTTTGCCAGTCCTGGGGCTTGGACTCAGGACCCGAGCACTGTCCCTGGCTTCTTTTTGCTCAAGGCTAGCACTCTGCCACTTGAGCCACAGCACCACTTGTGGCCATTTTCTATATATGTGGTGCTGGGGAATTGAACCCAGAGCTTCATGTATACGAAGCAAGTACTCTTGCCACTAGGCCATATTCCCAGCCTCCCCCCACCCCAGCTTCTCCCCCCCTCCCCCCGCCCTTTGAAGCAGCTTTTGATACCTACTTGTTGTTACCTAATTTACCTCTTTTTTATTTTTTTCTTTACCCAACTAGGCAGTCCCTCTGCCACTTAACCATGCCTGCACATCATTTTGCTTTTACTTTTTATTTTTTAATGTACTGCTAGGTGCTTCATGATATTTTGCATGTGCATGTCTTTTATTTTAATCAGGATAGTACTCTCTATTGGAGACCTCCACCACCACCACCCCCCCATTGTTTAGCAACTTTCAGTGAGATTTCTTAGGACTTTAGGTTTGTTTTTGGTTTTTTTGGCCAGTCATGGGGCTTAAACTCAGAGCCTGAGCATTGTCCCTGAGCTGCTTTGTTCAAGGCTAGTGCTCTATCACTTTAAGCCACAGTGCCACTTTGGGGATGAGTGTCCTTATGAGAGTCTCGCTGACTTTCCTGCCTGTGCTGGCTTTGAGCTGTGATCCTCAGATCTCGGCCTCCTGAGTTGCTAGAATTACAGGTGTGAGCCACAGTGCCCAGCTTCTTCAGGTTATTTTTAGGTAGGTTTCTGTAGGGTTTTTCTTTTGGGGGAGGTGTTTATTTTTTCCCTGGGGTCATCCTGGATCCTGATCCTCCTGCAAAGGTCTCTCCCGTAGCTGGAACTATCCTTGAATCATGAATTTCCTGATCTCCGCCTCATGACTGGCCGGGAATACAAGCGTGAGCCACCCCAGCCAACCAAAAGTGTATTTTTATAAGGTTTTTAGCTGTTTTTGTTTTTTATTTTCCTCAAATAGCATATGCCAACAATAATTTACTTTTTTTAAACTAGCTTGTACTAGTTATATAGAGGGATATCTCATTGTTGTTTTTCTTGTTGTTCCCTGTTTCTTTTCTCCATCATTTTGCCAGTCCTGGCCCTTGAACTTGGCCTGAGCACTGTCCCTGGCTTCTGTTTGCTCAAGGCTAGCACTCTGCCACTTGAGCCACAGCGCCACTTCTGGCCGTTTTCTATATGTGGTGCTGAGGAATCGAACCCAGGGCTTCAAGTATACAAAGCAAGTACTCTTGCCACTAGGCCATATTCCCAGCCTACCACTGTGTTTTCTATAAAACTGAATAATTGGGAGGGAAGCATCAGACTTCTCTGGTCTTCGGGGGACTCCTTGGTTTTTGTTTTTAATTTAAATTTTTAATTTTTTAAGCTACTCTAATGTAAAAGAAAAGGCCATGGAACAATCAATATTTTAACTTGAGTGCGTTTGTCTTGTCATAGGATGATGCAAATAAAAATGGTGGCAAGTGGATCATTCGGCTGCGGAAGGGCTTGGCCTCCCGTTGCTGGGAGAACCTCATCCTGGCCATGCTAGGAGAACAGTTCATGGTTGGGGAGGAGATCTGTGGGGCTGTGGTCTCTGTCCGCTTTCAGGTAAGCCACCTGGGCCATTCTGCGTACTCCATTGCCTTTGCTTTCCCCAACTGCCCCTGATTTGCTCTGATCGTGCCTTCTGTTTCTCCTGTAGGAGGACATTATTTCCATATGGAATAAGACTGCCAGCGACCAAGCCACCACAGCCCGAATCCGGGATACACTTCGGCGTGTGCTTAACCTACCTCCCAACACCATTATGGAATACAAAACTCACACCGACAGCATCAAGTACGTGTTGGGGGGGTTGGTGGGGGGAGCAGGTCCCTGACCTTAGCAGAAGTAGCTCCGTAGCTAGGCCCAGAGGCAGAGGGGCATAGAGGACACTGGCTTGTGGAGAAGGGACAGACCAACCCCCTCTAGGGCTTCTGGCCAGGCTGCAGTTCTTGTTGGCGAGGCCCCCCGCCTGCCCACCCTGCAAGGTACTGGGGAGCAGAGCTTCTGCAGGGGCCCAGTCGTCTGCTGGGCTCGCTGTGTCTCTAGCCAGCTTGTCTTTCCTGTACTAACTACTATCTGAAATGAAAGACAAAGCACTCTTCTTTTTTCTGGCTGTTTTTAAGATAATTTCACTGAACAACAAAGTCCTCTTCCTTGCCCATCCCTCACCCCACTTCTGCATGTCTGTTTAACCTGTTAGCTTTAGTTTGTTTTCTTTGTCCTGGAAAATGGACTTCTCTTCAGGAAGGATGGCTCCATTTCCTGTGTGTATAGCTGAAGTCAGAGAGGAAGGAGGACAATTTGTGAGAGGAGAAAGGGAAGGGAAGGGAAGGCAGAGCTGCAGGGAAAGAGACTCTGTGGTCTCCTGAGGACTCCGTCCACTGTAAGAATCACTTCAGTGATCACGTGACAGATAGTCTCAGGTCCTAGGACCACATTGTGCAGAGTGGCTGCCAGATGGTCTCAAAAGCAGAGGGCGAGCCAGCCAGTTTGGAGCCAGGCCTCTTGAGGTGTCGTTCTCCCCGTGGCCCCAAGTCAGTACGCGCCTTTGGCGAGTTCCTGCCACTTCTTCACTTTCCCCGCTGTAGAACGGGGGCGTAACACCTTGTTAGCAAGGCTATGAGAGACTAACCGAATCTCTGTAACGGAGGGTCTTCAGGACAAAGCTCTGACGGGGCCAGGTATTGCTGCCATCATCACTAGCGACAGTGTCATCATCATGCTGTTCTTGTTCAGCGAGCCAGCCCAGGGATGGTGTTCGTCAGCAGGAGGACCATTGGGGAATCTCTTTCCGAGGCCTTCACAGGCAGTGTGGATGGAGTGGGCTTACGAGAGCCAGGAGCAGTGTTTAACTGGGGGCACTGCCACGAGAGTGGGTCCGCGGTGACTGTAGCCACCCAGTCATTCACTAGCCGGGACCCTGGTGGCTCGCCTCAGCGGTCCTGTAGGAGCACTTGTTCTTGAGACAGGTCTCTCTTCCTCTCTGCGCTGAGATAGGACTAGCGTCCACCCTCCTGCAAGGTTTGATCCCGGCTGGAGATATCTGTGCCTTTTTTCTAGGGCTCTTGTTTTCAAGGTTCCCCAGTTTTCCCACCCCCACCAGCCCCCAAGGCCAGCTTTGCACCTGGGTAGGAAAGAGAAGAAAGTGTTCATCGACGGCCCCCTCTCTGCTGTTCTCCCTCTCCAGTTCCCTGAGGCAGTCAGTTCATCCTGACTTGTAGAAACAGGCCCAAGTCCTGCAGGGCCTCGGAGAGTCTGTGGACTCCAGCCATGGCCGGCTAGCAAGACTGGCCTGCTGTGCACAGCTCTCCCTGGAGCTCTGCCTCTGGGACTCTGGGCTGCAGACATAGGGCCAGGACACCCTCCTTGACACCTCCACGCCACTTCCCCTTGCTCCTCCCTCTTTCCTCTCCCAATGAGCCACTTTTGCACTTCCACTAGAATGCCAGGCAGGCTGGGCCCCCAAAGGCTCCTTTTTCAAAACCTCTGGAAGCCGCGATTGAATGTGCCATGACCCTCTCACTCTCTGGATGGCACCATCATTGAAGCTGGCGTCATCGGAGTCTCTTGTTCTGTTGGCGTGCCGCCTGGAAGACCCTTCTGTCCCGGACAAGAGGAATGAATGGAAGAGCATGCTATGCTTTGAGAACAGGCTGACACACAGCAGCTTACAACAACAGCTGAGATCACAAATAAATGGTGCTAAACTAGCTTGTCTCATGCTCTTGCTCTTTATGGTGCATCAAGATGTGGCCTTTTGAAATGACTGTCACCATATTAAGGGATGGCACAGACTTTTCCGTGCAAGGCCATCTGGGGAACGCAGCTTCATTTCCAGGAGCCCATTGTGTAGTGTCATGTGGTACTTTGTTCCAGGACTGCCAAAGTCCGGCACAATGAGGTGACATCTAGCTCTCAAATAATACCCCCTGTCTGGATACTTGAACTTAGTTTCCATCTAGTCCTGCTGATGACCAGCCCAGAGTGATTTCCGACTTCATATTCAGCTGAAAGTCTGAGCTGGAGAGGGGGATCCTTAGCCTTTGCTTTGCTAACTTCCATTCGCCTTTACTTCAGAATCTCTTGCCTGGAGATAAAGCCCTGCTTCCATCTGTGTGCAGCCACACATCCATTGCTTCCTTGCTTTGTGCTAATGGTGTTCTCACGGGTGCCTAAGCCACCCAGGCCCCACGCTCTTTGCCATTCTCCCTCCCGCTTTCCCCATAGGGCAGATTGATTGTCTTCCTCTTTGAGCTAGCTTGCTTGCACCATCTCAGGTGAAGGCCCTCCCTTCCTCTCTCCAGGGTTCCCTCGCCTCGGGGGCCGGGCGGGGAGGAGGTTTGACCGTTTACCTACTGGCCTCTTGTGCTTTGTGGCTTTGGCTTACATGTGCTGCAGCTTGGCCTCAGGTCCCTAGTCTGCTTGGAGAGTTTCAGTACACTTCACAGTACATCAGGTTTTCTCAGGAGTTGCCACCAACACAGGAAGTGATCCATTTTTGCACATGTGAGGTTAGACTCAGGTCCATAGAAGTGGCTGTCATGGCTGAGTTTTCCCCACTGCTTCCTCCACCTTCGGTAGCAGCGCCCTGTGCTTGCACCAGGCTCACTGACTCCTCCAGGACCCCACAAGACCCCCGGGAGACCCCGGGCTCAGCGCAGTAGGGATGTCCGTGTCCTTCCTTTGTTTATTGCAGTCCCCAACTGGGTTGGAGTGCCTAGAAAATGGGAGGCTTGCTAGAATGTGGAAAGGCCCCATGTCCATGTTTGTAGCATTTGTTAAAAGAATTAGCTTCTCGACCTCCTTCCCCCTGGCTTTCGCCGTCAGGTTAAGGGTGTTGAGCTTAATTTCAGCCACCTTTTAACTGCATTGGGGGATGAGCTTGATGTCACCCTGCAGAGTAAGAGTATCAGCACCAAAATAACCTTGAGACTCGCAGGTCCCGGCCCCATGTGAGCAGAAGTCAGAACTGTTCTGCCTTGGTCTGTTCCTTGTGGGTCTTCCATAGATAGGGTTTTGTTTGAGGCAAGGAACAACAGCTGCTGAGAATTAAGAGTTCCAAGGAGAAGGAGGGGAGGAGGGCTACAGTGGTTCTCCCCCAGCTGGCCCAGGGAGGAGCCTGCAAAAAGAGTGCTGTGTCTTCTGGAATGCTTGATTCTTCACCCACGCCCTCCCCCTCCAGCTTGCTACGCCTGTCCCCTTCCCCCTGTCCTTCGCCTATTTGTTACTGCTTTGGTCTTTTGACTGCTGTATCTATCTCTAGGAGAGCCACACAGAAGGCTCTTCTGCAGATGGTGGTGTCCTGGTTTACGGCCAACCACCTAAGGAATGTGAAGTGTGTTAAATTGTGGTTTTGCTCAGGTCAAGGCTCCTTTTAAGGAGATTACCTCAGTTGGGTTTTTATAAGGCTTGGGTCCTGTCTCCTCTGCTTTGAGGAGAAACTCAATAACAAGGTAACGCTGGTCACAGAGCCATATAACCAGCATGATCTCGGGAAGAGATTTCTCTTTGAAATACTGCCATTGATGGCCTGTGCATCTGGCCTAGAATGGAACAGCTAGCAGGACCAGTGCCCATCGCGGGCCACAGTGCCGGGGAAGCCCAGCTGGGCTTCTCCAAGGCGTGGACGAGTGATCCCTCGTGATCCTATAGGAACCACAGACCCACTCTGTGGAGACTTTCCAGATGCTCTTTTATTTCAACATCAAATTTTCATGTGCAAAGTCCAACCCTCTCCCTTCTGCCATGGCTAACTCGCAGCCTGGTGAGGCCGGATCACACCCACGTAGATGGCTGGCCTGGCCGTGCTGGCCCTTAGAGCCATGGAGGCTGACCCACTACCGAGCTCTGGCCCCCGCGGGCTGTGGGTGGACTAGGGGAAGTACAGGGTTACCCAGAAACGGAACTTCCTCGCTCTCAGCACCTTCTTCCTCATAGGTGAGACTAGAAATTGGACTTGAAAGGACCCCTTGTTACTCTGTGGATGAAATCTATTCAGAATTCCTAGTAGCCTGTATTCATCTGATTGGTTGTTTTGTGTGTTGTTTTTTTTTAAAGTTCTAGTTTTAGAAAGTCTGTCTTTAAAAGAAGGACGTTTTAATACTACCTGTCATGCTTGGTATGTCCAATGGAACAGAGCTAGCCTGTGAGAATAAAAGTAATTGTACTAGAATCCATGACCAGCTGTTTTCTTCCCGCTGAGTCTAAGCAAGAAAATCCTAACCCCAGAGTCTCCATGTGAAGAGATTTCTGAAGGAACCAGGAGGGCACTTTAAGCCAGATGGGACTTCAGGGAACTTGGGAGCCCTGCCTCAGGTTCTTGACCCATAACCACTGTTTAGGCTAGGGAAGTAGGTGTGGGCTTTTCTGGAAACAAGGAAAAGTGAGATGAAGCCTCAGCACAGCTGTATCCTTTTTTTTTTTTTTTTGGCCAGTCCTGGGCCTTGGACTCAGGGCCTGAGCACTGTCCCTGGCTTCTTGCCTCTCAAGGCTAGCACTCTGCCACCTGAGCCACAGCGCCTCTGCTGGCCGTTTTCCATATATGTGGTGCTGGGGAATCGAACCAAGAGCTTCATGTGTAGGAGGCAAGCACTCTTGCCACTAGGCCATATTGCCCCAAGCTGTATCACTTCTTACACCCGTTGACACTGTTAGAATGAGAAGTTTCCTAGGCTGCTGCCCAGCAGTGTGGCTCATTTCTCATCATGTGGAGTGAAGGGTGAAATTGCCTTTCAGCGCCCCGCGTGGATTCAGTGTGCCTCGTTATCATCTCTCCAGAAAGGGCAGTGAAACACGTCTTGCTGTGGACACTGAGTTTAGGAGTTATACAGACTGTCATGCTTCTTGGGCAGTCTTAGCATTTTCCTTAAGTTAAATGCTCCTTTTCAAAGGAGGGGGACTACTGATGAGACTGGTATATACAAACCATCATGAAATTATTCTAGGTCTCCTTATTAATCCCTCCTCCCCCCCCCACCCCCTGGGGCCTATTGAAGTTTTTAGGGGGTTCTGCTGAGAATTGAACCTAGGGCATTACACATGCTAGGCAGGTACTTCTACCAATGAGCTGCACCCCTAAAGCCCTTTCTTGTAAAAAGCAAAACCCAAAGCTACCTGGAGGTCTGTTGGTGGAGTACGTTTCAGTGGTCATCAGATGCGTAGTGAGTGGCATGTCATGCGGTCACCCGGGGTACTAGGTCAGCACGTTAAACCACGAATGAAACAGCCCACAGGAAGAACTTCAGGTTTAGAAAAGCCAAGCTTTATACCTAGGTTTCCCAAGAAACTTAATGCTTTGAGGCTGAAGAGTTAACTACAGCAAAAAAAGGTAGGAAATCAGCGCCCCCCCTCCCCCGGGGCGGGAGGAGCTTGGAGAACCCCAGTGAGTGTGGGTTTCTCTCTCGGCCTGCCCAGCAGTTAGCGAGGCCCCTCCAGTCCCAGTGCCTACCCCGAGCCCCATTGTGGAAAGGCAGTGCACCAGCACGAAGGCCGTGACGGGCATTGCTCCCTGGAGATTCTGCCACCGTGTACACGGCCTAGATTTTAGGGTGACGGTGACGTGGGCATTTGACAAGCAAGCAGAATGTGCATGTTTAAGGGGTCGCCTAGCCTCGCATCTTTAGACATGGTAATACTGGTAGGTATCTGCTGAGAGCATGTGTCCGGGGCCCAAAGCAGAAAGGCGGGGCCGTGCCGGCCGAGGAGCTGTGGTTGCGGCTGAGCTTGAGCCCCAGCCTCGGCGAGAGAACCCTGACAAACCAGCAGGGAGGTAGTGAGGGCCACACGTCCCCTGGGGAGTAAGGCTGCCGGCCCGCTGCTCCGCACCCCGCTCCCTGGGGCTCCCCTTGGCCCGAAGGCCTTGGAAGCGGGAGGGTGGGGTGGCGGCGTCTGCTCTCATCTGAATGTGCTATTGTGTTTTTTGTCTCTGGTTTGCCAGGGCCTGGGAGGAGTTTCATGGCCTGGTGAACAGCAGCGGCCGCTGATCGGACGCTCCCCCTCTGTCTCTCACACTCAGGGTAGGGCCTCGTCTACCTTCTCCCGTGTAACCCCGCCACCTACCTCTTCCGTAGCAGCCCTCCTCCCAAGGGGATGCCCTCTTCCTGCGGGCCCCAGACTGCTAGCCCCCTGGGTCCTGTGTGTCTAGGTGAACCCCGGTGCAGGTCACGGGACCACGTTGTGACCTAGAGATCTCTGAGACTCCCTCTGGATGCGAATGTGCCCCAGACAGAGTTCCCTTCTGTTTGGACGTGGCCGTTCTGGAGCCGTGTGCCAGCGTCCCGGGGCTAACGGGCAGGTCCCTAAGCCCGGGTGGGTGAGCGCTAGGGCTCTGTGTGCTCGGGTCGGCGAGGTTGCCGTACCATAAACTCAGTTTCTGCCGTGAAGGAGGAAACGAGGGCAGGGGCAGGACCGTGAGACCGTTTCAGGCGGTGCTGTCGCTAGACCGCCACATCTCCTAACCGGTGGGGGTGGCGGCAGGGACGCTGGGCACGTTTCAGTCAGTAGAGTGTCCAGTCCCTGTTGAGAAGCCCAGAGTCGAGAGGCCACTGGCCGGCGAGGAGAGCCGCTCTCCCTCCGCAGGTGCAGTACTCGAGCAGAAACCCCCCTCCCTAGACAAGACGGAGGCTTCCCGGAGAAGGGAGGTCCGCGTCCCTCCCCAGCTAAGAGGAGTGACCCTGTTGGTGACAGCAGGTGGCTGCGGGCTGGGCACACTCTGTGCTCTGCCGGGATGGTTGTAGGGTTTCCGCACATTTCCATGGGCCCTCCCCTTTCCCTCATAAGTAGTTTGGTTCTAGTGCACATTCAGTGGTGTGTATGTGGGTGTGGGTATGTTCACACTTGTGAAGCAAATGTGCTACTATTTCAGCCATACCTCCAGTCTTTTGCTTTGGGGGTTGTTTTTATTAGTTTGTTTGTTTTCTCATCCTGGGGCTTGAACTCGGCCTGGGCACTGTCCCTGAGCCTCTCTGTGCCCAAGGCTATAGCACTCTACAACTTGAGCCATAGCGCCATTTCTGGCTTTTTCTGTTTGTGTGGTGGTACTGAGGAATCGAACCCAGGGCTTCATGCCTGCTAGGCACGCTCCCACTAAGCCACATTCCCAGCCCTGTTTGTTTGTTTTTTGCCAGTCCTGGGGCTTGAACTCAGGGCCTGAGCACTGTCCCTGGCTTCTTTTTGCTCAAGGCTAGCACTCTACCACTTGAGCCACAGCGCCACTTCTGGCTTTTTCTATATATGTGATGTTGAGGACTCGAACCCAGGGCTTCATGTATGCGAGGCAAGCACTCTACCACTAGGCCATATTCCCAGCCCTGCCCTGTTTTGTTTTCCGATATGGGTCTCATACTTCTGCTCAGACCAGCCTCTGACTGCAGTCACCCTACCTCCGTAGTCCCAAGAAACTGGGTCTACAGGCATTCTTTATATTTCAATTAAAAAAATCAATATGGAATTCAGATATGGCTCTAATATATATACAAGAAGGAATTAAAATGCATATCAGATGTAGTAGTGGATAATTTATTGACATAGTCTAAAATACAGGAAACAATAAGTTAAAATTTTAAAGCATGGGTTGTTTTAATAACATTTAATTTATTGTAAGGTTTTTGTTTGCTTGCTTGTTTCTAGTGATATTAAGGGCCACCAACTTCACCACTTGTGTCGCATCCCAAGCCCTTTAGGATTTTAAAATATGAATGCTCACAGTGTATGTGATGATAAAGGCTTTGTCTAGTTGTTGAAGTACATCAAATGACGGTGCCTGTCAAAATCAGCACACCCGAGGCTCACGAAGAAAAGATTTAAGTTAGAATACCCAGAATGGAAAATTGAAACCTGAAGTCAGTTCCCGAATGGAGACACTGAGTCCCCCGAGGAAAATGCCTTTTGAGTTCCTTTGGGAAGCCAGATCCTTGCCTCGTTCTTTGTTGGCTCCACGCTGTCACTTCACAGGCTAGGTATTCTGGAAGCACAGGCCTGCGAGTCTTCAAATTTAAACCAAAGGCAATGAGTTTGAGAGACAGAAAAGGGACTTGGTGTCATTTCTACTGTTTGGGTCTTGCTTTCAGGCAGAGTAGCATTTTCAGATGTGGATGCCGGCCTGCTTTGCTGACCGGCCACTTGTCCCTCTCCAGCCTAATGGCTCTCTCCCTTTTTCTTTTCCCGTTAAGTTTTCTATTCAGTTTTCTTCTTTGTGGTACTGGAGATTGAACTCAGCGCCTCACGCTTGCTAGCTGCCCTTTGAGCTGTACCTGCCACCCCTGTTGGATTACTAAATCTCAGCTTGCTGTTTTCTATCATGAATCACGACGGCTAGTGGTGGCTACTAGTTTGACTGGTCTAGCCTGCCTAAGACAGTCTGTATTGTTGGGCAGTGCAATTTTATGCTGGTTCCGTGGGAGATGAGAGATGGACACTTGCTCCCTTTGAATCTGGGAAGCATGCATAGGTGTATTGTGCACAGGGAAGAGGAAACCAGAACCACGTGTGCCCTGGGGGAGGCTGCGGGGGGGGGGGGGGGGGGGGGGGCTGGAGGATGTTCCCAAGGCCACGTGCACTCGCGCAGTAGGGCGGTGGGAGTGTCACCCCGCTCCAGGCGCCCAGCCTGCGGACCCAGGCGGCCTGGCAGTGGCAGGGAGAGGAGGCTGCTTCCGGAACAGGCCCCTGCCTCCATCTCTCGTTTCCAGGGTGAGGCGTGTGAAAGGGAGCCCAGCAAGGAGAAGATGGTCCCACGATGGGGGGCAGTTTCCCCCGGGACACCTGGGAAGGCGGCTAGAAGCCAGTTTAAATAGGGCTTTCTGGAAATTCCGAGGCCCAGTGTTGACTGGGAAAGTCAGTAGAAAAAGAGCTCTCCTGATCTCCTGATTCAGGGCTGTGAACCGGGGATCTCTGTTACATAAAGGACCCTCAGCATAGCACAATCAGAGAACGGTCGGTTGGCTAGAGGGCTGGAGCTCAGGGTGGCTCCTGAGTCTTAGTTTGGAATAGAGGCACAGAAAAAGAAGGAAAAAAAAAACACAAGCCTCCTGTGGTCACTGCCCCGTTTTGCCTATGTTCTCTTTCCCTGTCACCTGATCTGTGCGCTCTGCACCTGGGGCCAAGGACCTACTGTTCATAGCCAGCAGGCCAGAGGGGGACACATCCCCGAGAATCAAATTGGCGCTAATCAGCTCTCCACCTAGTTTCTCGCAAGGCGAGGCCGCAGTCAAAAGCCCTCACCGCGGTTGCGGGCCGGGCCGGGCCAGCCACTGTCTTTACTCTGCTGCTTTGTTCAACTGAACAACCCGGCCGGCGTCCTCTGTCTCGTCTTCTACTCTTCTCTGTTTAGTAAGCGGGTTTTCGAACGATAGGACTTCCCATCACAGAGAGGTCTCTGGCGAGGAAAATAACTAGAGTATTAAGCATCTGGATAGGAAGTGAGGTGGAGTCCTCCAGTGTGTCTGCCCCGAGAGCGTCTTCGTGGCTCCACCCAGCGCGTTTGCAGTGACCGTCCTGAAATTCCTCCCCACGGCTGAGCTGCCGAGCACAGCCGCCATCTCCCTTCCTCCAAGACGGACGCTTCCCGCTCGGTCAGAAATCCTCCCCCTGCCCTGCCTTTCCCATCAATCACCTGGCCAGCGGCCCGGAGGGGGGTGAGGGGGTGCTGGTTATCTGCAGGGTCGGGCCAGCTAAACAGCACACGCCCCATGTATGCTCAGAAGGAGCCTCGCCATGGTTATTCCCCCCCCCCCCCCCCCGCATCAGTGCCCGCAGAGAGCCGGCATCAGCCCGCAGAGAGTCCCCGTCCTCTTTGTGGCACTCAGAGGAATTTTTTTTTTTCTGTAGTATTTGAGTTTGAACTCAGAGCCCTGTGCCTGCTGGGCAGATTCTCTACCGTTTGAGCTTCACCCTTTTTATTTATTTATTTATCTTTTGCCCTAGCTACTTTTGAGATAGTCTCTTGCTTTCCCCCCGGGCCAGCCTGGACCATTTATTTTTGCTTCCTGCTTGTAGCTGGGAGGAAAGGCATTTGCCAACACCCCCCCCCACACACACACACCCCACACACACACCCCACACACCCCAGCTTTTCTGTTGAGATGGGATCTTGCACACTTGCCCACGCTGGCCTCAAACCACACACTTCCCAACCTGAAGCAGTCGCCATGCTACGCGGCAGTCCGGTGGCCCTAAAAGAGAAAGCCAGGCAGTGTCGAGATCTAGGTGGCGGGCTTCTCATTGTTTCTAGTGGCTGGGTTTCTAGTGTGGGGTAGGAAAGGTCACTAGTGGTCAGGTTGTGCCTGTGTGCAACACAAGGCACCGTAGAGAAAACTTGAGGGATCGTCTGCACAGCGCCTCGCCTCCTGGGGCTGAGACCATGTTTCCACACGGGGTTGGGGGGTTGGCGGCCGTTCTCCTGGAGGACCCCCCTTCATTCAGCAGGGGTGGGCTGGTTGGAGCCTCCCCCGCCAGGTAACAGTGTTGCGACTTATATACACAATTATGCAAACTTCTCAGCCCCAGCACAAAAGGCAGCCTCTGTGCGTTCACTCTTGTACCTTCTGTGATGGATTAGCTCATGGGGAAGCTTCCCACTTTAGGAGAAGGATTCCTGTGCGTGTGTGTGCGTGTATGCGCGTGTACGCGTGCAGGTGTGCCTCTCCCGGGGCTCCAAGCCTGGGTGCTGTCTCTGAGCTTTTTTGCTCAAAGCTCGTACTCTGCCACTTGAGCCACAGTTCCACTTCCGTCATTTCTGGTAGTTACATGGACTTTGCCGCCCAGGCTGGCTTTGAACCATGATCCTCAGATCTCAGCCTCTTGAGTAGCTAGAATTGCAGGCATGAGCCACTGGCGCCCACCCAGCCTTTTTTTCTCTTAACCCGCACATTGTACGGATGTGTCGTAACGTTGACGCCTTGCCGGTCGGCCTCCGCTTGTTCTGGCCTGGTTTCTAGTCATTTGCTACTGCAGGCCACTCAATGGAAGCCTTGGCAGGGACCCTGGGAGGCAGGTTGCTACTTGGAACGGGACTGGCAAGGGAGGCTTGAAGGTCCTGGGGCATGGCGTGCCTGGGGCGATGCTCTCCTGTGTGTGCGTGTGTGTGTGTGTGTGTGTGTGTGCGTGTGCGCGCGCGCACGCGCGGCCGTGTCTACATGGTTCGTGTATTGAACGCTGTGTTTTCTTCTATTTTCTCTTGCAGGGACAATTCAAGCTTTCGAAATACAAAAATCACATTGTGAAAGTACACAAGCTGGCAATAATCCTTTTCTGTATGTGTGTGTGTCCACGCTGGAGGGGAGGCCCTGCCGGTCCCCCATCTGCTCACAGAAAGGACGGCCCTGGGCCGCGGCTCCCTTTGCACTCGCCCGCGGAGGCGGGCTCCACCAGACGCCCTCCGGCACCCCTGACTCGCGCCGCCGGAGTAGAAAAGCCCTGCTCTTCCCCGGGCCTCTGGCCGCGTGCCGTCCAGATGCCGCCCCGCGTCCTGCCGCGGGAAGGACACCGGAACCGCGTGTCCGCGCCACGCCGTGGGCCGGCCTTGGCAGTATTATGAGCGCTCGAGCCCCGCCGCTGTGACTGAGGCGGATCCCCACGCCCACACTGGGAGGGCCGCCCGGGGTTCCGCATCCTCCCCGCCTTTGGCCCCCCAGTGCCGCTCCACGGGGACTCTGCTCACCCAGCACTCCTGCCCTTAGCACCGCGGCCCGAGGGACGGGGTGGCAGGGTCCGCCTGGGGGGCGGAGAGCAGGACCCGGCGCCATCGGGAGTTCACTTCCCATGCTGGTCTCAAGTGACAGAATGCAGCTTCCCCTGCGCGGGGCCCGGGCCGGGCCCGTGTCTGCGGGTTCCTGCGTGCCACTCACCGAGCGGGTGCGGGACGCGCTCGCTGCCCACCCTGAGACTGGGACACGCAGAGGACAGGTGGCCTTGCCGGGTGGCTTTGTCCCCATGCCGTGCCCGTCTGCTCGGAGTCTCCATCGCATGGGATGTGCACCGACCGCGATGCCCAAGAGACCTCGAAGGCTCCCGCGCTCGGCCTCCGCGAGCGACCCATCCCTCTCCAGAAGAGCTAGGCCAGCGGACTCCACAGAGGTCAGAACGGATGAGCATGAAGTCCCCCCGTGTCCCCCCACGTGGCACTGCCACGCCTGGCTCTCGAGAACAGAGATCACAGTACCTTAAATTAAGGCCTCTTTAAAACTTGTCCTTGAGGGGTTGGAGGCACGGCCCAGGGGGTAGAGCGCCAGCCAGTGAGCCAAAGCGTCAGATCCCACGTCGGAGTCCTGGTCTGCAGAGGGGCCGTCTCCACGCCTGGGGGTTCGCAGCCGCCGGGTTGCAGAGGAATGGGAGCGCTAGGCTTCCCCTTAGCGTATTTACCTCCCTGCCCTCTGACTCATCTCCCGAGTCCCCTCCACTGTGCCGGGTACCAGGCCGAGGGGGAGGCGCTTCCACTGCGGGGGAGGCGGCGGGGGACGACCCAGCGGAGCCGGACACCCCAGGAGCGCGAAGCATGCAGTGGCCTGGTGCGCAGGTGGTTGTGAGAGACCGTTTTACACAGGGGCAGTGTTGGCCGCCCAGGGCGAAGGCTGCCCCGGGGGGGTGGCAGACCCGAGGCCTCCCCGTTCGCCCAGATTCAGACCGCCATGAGCATTCCAAAGAGCAGACGCCCGGACGCGCCTCGCCGGGGCATCTGTGGGACTGTCGCGTGTGCACGGCGCGTGTTCGACACGCAGAACACGCTCACGAGGGAGGGAGCGTCTCAGGCCTCGTGGTTAGGGGTAGTGGCTTTTTTTTTTCTCTCCGATCTTCTCTGTTCAGATTTTTGAATTTCGTGTACCTTCTGCTCATGTTCATCTTGGTCATTGTATTTGACGGTTGTTTGTTCACTGGCTGACCCCGCGCGGGTTACAAGCCGGGGTCTCCTGTGGGCGGCCCCTGACTGCGGAGCGCGCGCGTCCATCCTGCCCAGCAGCTGGGCAGGAGATTGAATAGTCAGCTGACCCGGGCCGCCCCTGGCCTGACGTCTGACTTGGAGTTCAACTCCACAGGCCTCTGAGAGGCTGAGAGGCGGGGTGTATGGTTCAGATCGCCAGGCCGGGGCAGAAGCCCAGCCGGGCAGCGTGGCCAGCGCGCTGCCGGACTCGTGCTCGGGCTGTTCCCCTCCCCCCTGTGCTGGGCCTCCCCCCCCTCCCCCCCCCCCCGCCCACCTCACTGTCCGTGAGCCGGTGGGTCCCTGCGACACTGGCCGTCATGATCATCTTCCAGCCAGAGAGAAGCTTGCGCTCTGCGGTGCTCCACAAATGAATTTGCCAGTATTTGCCGCGGTGAAGGGGCGGCGGCGAGCGGTGCTGCTGTGCTCGGCAGATGTCCGCCGCGGTAATAAACGGAGGAGCAGCGAGGACAGGCCGTGTGTGGACTCGTTCATGCCAGGGACGCGGGCCCGGGGCTGCCGGCTGCCCGTCCTGCCCTTCAGTCCACGCGCTTCCGTCCTAAGGGCATGAAGAACAAAATGTGGGGCGGTCAGGGCAGCGCCCCCCGCAGTGACGTAGTTCAAGGCGAATGTATCCTCTAGATTTTCAGTGTGAAAATAGAGCTCAGCGCCAGCCTGGGCGGGAAAGGCCGTGAGACTCTCATCTCCAGCGAACCAACGGAAAACGGGAAGCGGCGCTGTGGCTCAAGTGGCCAAGTGCTGGCCTTGAGCCGAAGCAGCCCTGGGACAGAGGTCAAGCCCCTGGGAGAAAGGGACGTTGGAGCAGAAGGAAATTCACTGAATTTCATTTTCCTGTGGCACTGGCGGGTAGAACTCAAGTGCACTACCACGTAAGCCACAATCCCCATCCTCCTGCTTTGGTTTTATTTGTTCTATTTATTTGGAGAGAGGGTCTCAGCTTCTGACTCAAAGCCAGCCTCAGCCACCTCCTGCATAGGTCTGTTTTCAAGACAGTATCCTGTTGACATTTTGGGCTGGCTTGCCTCAAACAATGATCCTTTCATCTCCATCTTAAAGCTGGGATTACATGGGTGCTGTCCTGTCCAGTGCTTTCTCCATACGTTTGTTTTGTGCCAGTCCTGGGGCTTGAACTCAAGGCCTAGGTGCTCTCCCAAAGCCAGCACTCTACCACTTGAGCCACAGCTCCACCTCCGGCTTTGCTTATTTTGGTGTTTAATTGGAGATAAGAGTCTCACCAGCTTTCCTTCCCCAGACTGTCTTTAACTGAGATCCTCCGATCTCAGCCTCCTGAGTAGCTAGGATTACAAGTGTAAACCAAGGCACCCAGCTCCATATGTGTGTCTTTGTGTACGTATGTATGTATGTATATGTATATGTATATATAGGTGTGTGTATAATTTACATAATATATATAACTATATAATTTTTCTTGCCAGTCCTGGGGCTTGAACTCGGGGCCTGAGCATTCTCCTTGGCTTCCTTTTGCTCAAGGTTAGCACTCTTACCACATGAGCCACAGTGCCATTTCCAGCTTTTTTCTGTTCACGTGGTGCTGAGGATTCGAACCCAGGGCTTTATGCATGCTATGCAAGCACTCTACCGCCAAGCCACCTTCCCACCCTCCACATATATTTTAAAAACTGATCTCACAATGTAACCCAGCCTCAATCTCATGATTTCCCTCAAGTGCTGGGATTGCAGGTCTTCACCACCATTCCCAGTAAAGAGCTTGCTTTTTGAAGTAAATCACTCTAAGCCTTAGTTGGAATCTCTGAGCCTAAAAATGAGCACGCAGGCCTGCGCCACCCCCAGCGTAGGAGCTTTTTGTTGCTGCCACAGATACTTGAGTTAATCAAAAAAGAAAAAAAGGATGTAGAGTAGAAGACTGCTGTGTAAGGCTAGCTGGGCTAGGCTGGAGGCCCTGGCTCAGTCCAGATGTGGTGGCTTAAGCCTGCGTTCCCAGCTATGCGAGCCGTGCAGGGAACGTGTGTCACAGTCCAGGGCCAGCCCCAGCCCGAGACGCAAGACCCTATCCAAAAAGTAAAGCAGGAGGAGGGTAGCAAGTGTTGGAGCACCTGCCTGTCAAGGTTCCAAGTTCAAACCCCAGTGCCCACTTAAATAAGGAAGGAAGGAAAGAATAAAAGAGAAGGGAGAATTTTTTTTTTTTTTTTTTTTTTTTGGCAGCCCTGGGGCTTGGACTCAGGGCCTGAGCACTGTCCCTGGCTTCTTTTTGCTCAAGGCTAGCACTCTGCCACTTGAGCCACAGCGCCCCTTCTGGCCATTTTCTGTCTATGTGGTGCTGGGGAATCAAACCCAGGGCCTCATGTATACGAGGCAAGCACTCTTGCCACTAGGCCATATCCCCAGCCCGAGGAAGAAATGTTTAAAAAGCCAGCTCCTTGGAGAAATTGCTCACTGCACGACTGGGGTAGGGAAAACAAACCCAGCAAAGCCTCCCGCCATTATTGCTGTCTGAAGACGGAGGTCCGTCTCGCCCTGCAGGTGAAGCGGGGCGCAGGCCACCTGTTGCGGGGTTTGCTGAAATCCAGGGGTAGACCGGATGGCCTTCAAGACCCTGTTCAGCCATGAGAGCCCGAGGGTCTCAGAACGGAGGCTTGAGAGCTGCTAACCACCCCCCCCCCCGCCCCTGCGCCCTCAGGCCCTGGAGAGGCCTCGGTGTCAGACAGGCAGCTGGCAGCCGCTGAACTGGGCCTGGTAGCCGCAGGCTGCCAGCTTGGCGCTGAGCTCTTGGCCTCCTGGGAAATTTGTTGGGTGTATTTCTAGACCGCAGCTGCCAGGAAGGGATCAAGGGGTGGCTTGAAGCTCCCCGCGAGCCAGGCAGGAAATTCCTCAAGACCAGAGCGACGTGAGTGACACCAGATCGCCACCAGCCCGTCACGCTCAGCCCCTCAGCCCGGGAGCCCCGTCCCCCCTGCTGCTGTCTGTTGCCCGTCCACTCTCCCTTCTGTGGCCCTCTCCTCCCGGCCGGGCCCCTCGCCCCAGCCCTAGGAGTGCCCTGCCCTGCACCCCAAAGCGCTCCGGGCCTCCCCACCCCCACCCCGCAAGCTCCCAAACTAGACATCCCGCCATACATATGCATAATGGAAGAGAAATCAGCAACAGTCATAAGAAAGAAGAGCTGGCAAATCATAACAAAAGAAAATGGAGGAAGCTTCAATACCCACGGTGAACGCCAAGAAGCCAGTCCGAAAGGGAGACTCTAGACTGGGTCATTCCAACTACTTGGCATTCTAGAAAACTCTAGACTATGGAGACGTAAGATCGCATGGGGTTGCTAGAATTAAGGGAACAGGCAGACTACGGACCACGAGGGCTGCCGGGGGGGGGGGGGGGTGGCTCTGGGCCAGTGGAACCTTTGCTCCGAAGGTGCTGTACCACGATGGCAGCGTGCCACTGCGATGGTCCCTGGAGGCCGTGTGACCTGCTCAGCAAAGCTGATGGAAAGGTGGGCTTTGATAACAGCGATCAATACTTCCCTTTCGCTTGCCACAATAGAGCGCACTAACACCAGACAAAGCAGGGGAGGAAGGAGGAGACTGTAAACACGTCTGGGAGTTTAGCTGGGCAGTGGCTCACACCTGTACTCCTAAGTGCTCAGGAGGGTGAGATCTGAGGGTGGAGGCTCAAAACCAGCCCAAGCAGGAAAAGCTGTGGGGCTCATTTCCAATGAGCCACCAAAAAGCCAGAAGTGAGCTGCGGTTCAAGTAGTAGCCAGCCTTGAGCAAAAAACAATCTTAAGAGATAGCATCCAGGCCCCGAGTCCAGCCTTAGGACCAGCCTGCGCGTGGGAGTACGCGTGCACACACATTCACACACGTGTGTGCAGAGGAGCCCATCATCTTGCCTACCCATAAAAATCCATTCTCTCTACACTAAGGTCTAACCTTATACCAAACCTGCACCAGGAATTCTAAGGGGAGATCATTCTGTAGATTCTATTCCTCCTTCTCCCTCCCTCCCTCCCTCCCTCCCTCCCTCCCTTACTTTCCAAAATTGTTCTGTAGTACAGGCACCCAACTTCCTTTTTATGTTTAAATAATCATAGATGAACAAGGAACTGCAAAATACTATCAGGAGACCAGTGTCTCCTCCCACCTCGCCTCTTCTCCTCATTTATTTATTTATTTATTTTGCCAGTCCTGGACTTGGACTCAGGGCCTGAGCACTGTCCCTGGCTTCTTTTTGCTCAAGGCTAGCACTCTGCCACTTGAGCCACAGCGCCACTTCTGGCTTTTTCTATATATGTGGTGCTGAGGAATGGAACCCAGGGCTTCATGTATACGAGGCAAGCACTTTACCATTAGGCCATATTCCCAGCCCCCTCTCCTTCTTTAATGCCAGTACTGGGGCTTGAAATTGGGGTCTCCCACTCTTGTCTTTTTTGCCCAACTCTGTTCTACCACTTGAGCCACAGCTCCACTTCTGGCTTTTGGGGGTAGCTAATTAGAGATCAGAGACTGACCTTTTCCTGTTCAGGCTGGATTCGAATCATGGTCCTCAGATCTCAGCCTCCTAAGCAGCCAGGATTGCAGGTGGGAGCCACCGGGGCCCAGATGAGCATCTTCTTCCTGTAGCTGCTCCCTTGGTAACATTTCAGGTAACTGCAGCACAGCAGCAAAAGCCAGAAGCTGACATCTGTACACTTCCGGCTTCACTGTGGACTGTTCTCTGTGTAAACCGAGGGTGTCCTTTCCTGTCAGTAACTATTACCTGAAGTAACCATGGAGTTTTGGGTGGCTACGTGATAATTTATTGTGTAAATTTCCATAATATACCCAATACATCCCATGGCCGCACATTGGTTTATTTCCAACTTTCATTTTCCCAAATGAATGCCAAGAAGCTTAATTTTAAGAGCCTGCTCCCCAAATCAGCTATTGACTCCAAATCCTTGTTCCAGCGCCTGCTTCTGAGGGAGGCCAAGCCAGAGAGGAAACATCGATGGGGTAAACAGTTCTGGGGGGGGGGGAGAGTGGCCTTCTGAGGGGGGCTGTTATTACATGGTAGCCCCCAGCACCATCAAGGAGCAGGCTCTTCTTCACTCTGTGTCCCTTAGAAGGACGGCTTCATCTTCAGTACACTTCTTCATGGTAGCAAAATGGCTACAGCGGTGCCAGCATTCACAATGGATTCTATTCCTCCCCAAAGGGGAAGGAGGGCAGGAGTTCAAGAGCCCTTGCCAAAGAGGACTCTTCCTTTCCAGTAACCCCAGAAAAATGAGTCTCTTTGAGTCTCTTTGGCCTGGATAGATTAGGTGGCCAAACTGAAACTGGCACTGCTGGGTGATAAAAGTCCAAATGCCAATTCCCTTCAGCTGCTTTTTCCTGGCCCAATTGCTGAGGCAAGAGTGGCGTTATCCTAGTGGGAAGAAAATGGTTTGGGTGGGCAGTAAGGCAGGGAGGGGGGAGATCAGGACTGGAGGCAAGGCTCATGTGGTAGAGCACCTGCTTAACAAGCCAAACAAACAAGAAAAACAAAGTGGTCAGCCACCATCTTCTCATTGGCACGAGGAAGACGCTCCACACATTTCAAGAATTTTAAGGGGCTGGGAATATGGCCTAGTGGCAAGAGTGCTTGCCTCCTATACATGAAGCTCCCGATTCGATTCCCCAGCACCACATATATGGAAAATGGCCAGAAGGGGCGCTGTGGCTCAGGTGGCAGAGTGCTAGCCTTGAGCCGGAAGAAGCCAGGGAAGGTGCTCAGGCCCTGAGTCCAAGGCCCAGGACTGGCCAAAAAGAAAAAAGAATTTTAAGAGCTTCAGTGACCCACACCTGCAATCTTAGCTACTCAGGAGACTGAGATCTAAGGACCACAGTTCAAAACTGGCCCAGGGAGGAAAGTCTGTGAGACTCTTATTTCCAACTAACCAGCAAAATGCTGGAAGTGGAAGTGTGGCTCTGTTACGGGGTTCGAGGGAGGGGAGTCCCCATCCCTCCAAGAGTCCACCACTCAGAGACAGTCTCAAGCAAAAAGATGGATTGATTGGGGAAGCAAAAAGCGAACTGACCGGCCAGGGACGCAGTGCAGACTCGGGAGCTGAAACTGTGACCCCTAACAGTCCTCGAGTTGGGGTTTATAAAGGAAAGGGCGTAGCACAGATGTGATGTAGGGGGACAGGGGGCAGAGCAAGCAACAAACGAGGTAAGCAAGCCATTGACAGAAGCAGAATTTTGCCATTATTTTGACCTAATGTTTAACTTCATTTTAGCAACTGCTACCATGTTTCCCTAATCAAGATGGCATCCGCTCTACTGCCCCCCAACAGCTCAAGGGGCAGAACACCAGCCTTGAGTGCAAAAAGCCAAGGAAGAGTACAAATTCTTGAATTCAAGTCCTAGTACTAGCACACACACACACACAATATATAGATATAAGTGTGTGCATTTCTTCATGTGCTATGAATGCACATTTCCTGGCTGTCAGCTGAGAGCCCATTGGCCCGCAGTTTGGCCACGCCCACCTTTCAGACCTTGCTTGGAGACTCTGCTTTGGTCTGAATGGAAGCAGCACTCCTAGCAGGAGGCCAGTACATCCCGAAGCCAGAGAACCTGGAAGAGAGAAGAATGACAGGAGAGGAGACCCGGGACACAGGGAGGGAAGGGTGACATTGTCCAAAAAGAAACATACATATTACCTCACTTATGTAACTCCTAACTGCTCTGTGAGTCACCTCTATAATACACACACACACAAAATCTTTAGGAGAAGAATATAGAGCTGGGAATGTGGCTTGGTGGTAGAGTGCTTGCCTACCATGCATGCTCAATTCCTCAGCACCACATAAACGGAAGAAGCCAGAAGTGGTGCTGTGGCTCAAGTGGTAGAGTGCTAGCCTTGAGCAAAAAGAAGCCGGGAACAGTGCCCAGGCCCTGAGTTCAAGCCCCAGCACTGGAAAAGAGAGAGAGAGGAAAATAGGTGTGTGTGCCTAGTGTCAGTACTGGGGCTTGAACTCAGGGCCTGGGTGTTATTCCTTAGTTTTTTTGCTCAAGGCTGGTGCTCTACCACTTGAGCCACAGTGCCACTTCTTTTTAGTGGTTATAATTAGGGCTAAAAATCTCACAGACTTTCCTCCCTGGGCTGGCTTCTAACCACAATCTTCAGTTCTCAGCCTCCTGAGTAGCTAAGATTACAGGTGTGAGCCACTGGTGCTCAGTTAAATTCTTTTCCTCTTTCTTTCTTTCTTTCTTTCTTTCTTTCTTTCTTTCTTTCTTTCTTTCTTTCTTTCTTTTTTTTCACAGAAAAGCCAACATCAAGGGACTACTAATAGTCAAACCAGGAACAATGTAAGCACCAAAGACAACATAATCCATTAAAGACTGTGTCGTGTAAATGGAGGCCAGAGAATGGAAAAGTCCAGGCAGCTACCCCCTTCAGAGGTGGCAGCCGGATATCACTGTTCGGCCAGAAAGCAATGTTGGGGTGTGCTAAGCATATAGGGGCAAGGAGGTGAAAAGCCAGGGGATCATATGGTCTCAAGTGTCTTCCCCAGGTCACGGGCGGGCCCCTGTCATCCAGCCCCCAGGAGGCAGAAACAAGAGGATCAAGAGTTTGAAGGCAACCTGGACTTCTCAAAACAAAGACACTTGGTGGTAGAAAAGCCTTGCTCGGGCTGGGAATGTGGCTTAGCTGTGCAGTGCTTGCCTGGCATACAGGAAGCCCTGGGTTGGATTCCTCAGCACCACATACACAGAAAATGCTGGAAGTGGTGCTGTGGCTCAAGTGGTAGAGTGCTAGCCTTGAGCAAAAAGAAGTCAGGGACAGTGCTCAGGCCCTGAGTCCAAGGTCCAGGACTGGCTAAATAAATAAATAAACTAGAATTAAAAAAAATAAATAAGGGCTGGGGATATAGCCTAGTGGCAAGAGTGCCTGCCTCGGATACACGAGGCCCTAGGTTCGATTCCCCAGCACCACATATACAGAAAACGGCCAGAAGCGGCGCTGTGGCTCAAGTGGCGGAGTGCTAGCCTTGAGCGGGAAGAAGCCAGGGACAGTGCTCAGGCCCGGAGTCCAAGGCCCAGGACTGGCCAAAAAAAAATAAAAATAAAAATAAAAATAAATAAAAAAATAAATAAAAGGGGGCTGGGAATATGTCCTAGTGGCAAGAGCGCTTGCCTCGTATACTTGAAGCCCTGGGTTCGATTCCTCAGCACCACATATATGGGAAACGGCCAGAAGTGGCGCTGTGGCTCCAGTGGCAGAGTGCTAGCCTTGAGCAAAAGGAAGCCAGGGACAGTGCTCAGGCTCTGAGTCCAAGCACCAGGACTGGCAAAATAAATAAATAAATAAATAAATAAATAAATAAATAAATAAATAAATAAATAAATGGCAAATGATTTCTTTGTTAAAAAAAAAAAAGCCAGGGACAGTGCTCAGGCCCTGAGTTCAAGACCCTGGACTGGCAAAAAAAAAAGAAAGAAAGAAAGGCCTTTCTCACACCAGCTCTACCGTGTGGATAAAGTTATTAGAAGCAGTGATGGGATATCAACTGTCAGGTGCACCCACAGATTTCAGGGAGACATTGGCCACCCCCCCCAAGGGCGTTGGGCAACACGACTGTGCCACAGTCCCCCAAAGGGTCAAGTCGTGAATGCTGAGGACGCGAGACAAACGTGGGGAGACGCCGGGGAGACAGGCGCAGCATCCTGCGGCTTCTGCACCAAGAAACACAACATGCAGGGAATCCGGAAAGCTGTTTCAGACACCAGCAGGGAGAACCCTGGAAGCGACTCTCCTGGAGGTGACAGCCACCCTGGCACGGAGAAGGGGAGCTCAAGCAGAGCCACAGGCTCCGAGTTCAAGGGACGGCGGAGATCCAAGCGCGGGGAGGTCGGAATCGTAGGCGAGGGAAACAGCAGTGGGCAAGTGGCTGGCTTCTGGGGAAAGCCCTGGGCGTGTACCACTGTGGACACGCTTGCATCCCATAAAAAGAGTGTTTCACACGAGAAGATGGCGGTGAGTGAGGAGTGAAAGAAAAGCCATGACCCGCAGCCCCGATAACAAACAGAGACCCGCCCGGGAATGACAAAGGGGGGAGAACTTCTTCAAGTTCCATATTAAGATAATGGCTCCCAACTATAGGTCCTGGATGACCATGCCAGATGGGGACCCCCCACCTCACCATTGGGGTAGTTGGCACCTGGGGAGGCACAGCCCCCCTCCCCCCCCCCCACGCCTGCCCTCATCACGGGATGTGAATCCCACACTTTATGGGTGTTGGGGGAAATGGAGGAGAATGGAAAAGGAATAGGCCGGACTCCAGGGCTGTTTGTTTATTGGGGAACAGAGAGGGGCACAGACCTTCCCGCGGGGTTGGAGGTTGTGCAAGGGGGTGAATTTGGGACCAGGCTTATCTGGGGTCTGAACAAGGAGGCAGGTTATTGAAAGCACCCCTACCTAGGTCTAGGAAGCTGGGGCTTTTCCATTCGGCCCACAGAGGGTTGTGTCCAGCAGGGCCTGGGTGAGGTGTCCGGCCTGCAGATCACACAGGTTCTCGCACACACTGAGGTTCTGCCTGGTGTGGGTTTGGGCCCGAGGCAATGGGGGGGTGGAAGGGTGTCAATCCTTCCCATTCCATCTTTGGATTCGTGGAAAGAATGGGCCTAGAGGGGAGGATCAAGAGCAGAGTACAATTAATGAAAGCGCAGGCCCAGGCTCTCAGAGGTCAGGAGCGATGTCACCTCAGCACCCCCATCCGCCCCTGACCCCCCCCCCCCGCTGACCCTGACCCTGGGGCCGCCCTGCCCCCCCCGCCGACCCTGACCCTGGGGCCGCCCTGCCCCCCCCCGACCCTGACCCTGGGGCCACCCTGCCCCCCCACCCTGACCCTGGGGCTGCCCTGCCCCCCCCCACCCTGACCCTGAGGCCGCCCTGCCCCCCTGACCCTGACCCTGGGGCCGCCCTGCCCCCCCCCCCCGCTGACCCTGACCCTGGGGCCGCCCTGCCCCCCCCTGACCCTGACCCTGGGGCCGCCCTGCCCCCCCACCCTGACCCTGAGGCCGCCCTGCCCCCCCTGACCCTGACCCTGGGGCCGCCCTGCCCCCCCCCGCTGACCCTGACCTGACCCTGAGGCCGCCCTGCCCCCCCCCGCTGACCCTGACCTGACCCTGGGGCCGCCCTGCCCCCCCCCCCCCCCGCTGACCCTGGGGCCGCCCTGCGCCCTTCACCCCCCCCTCCCCTCCGCCTGGCCGCCCGCCGCCCCGGGGTGCCCGGGGAGCCCGGGGAGAGCGCGCGGTGACACACACGAGGGGTCCCTGACAACTCCGGGGAGCCCGGAAGAGGGCGCTGCGGGCGGCACGCGCGCCCCGAGGGAGCTTTGCGGGCTGGCCCGAGCCGGTGCGCGGCGTCCCCGCGAGGACCGCGCAGGCGCCCTGCGGCGCCGCCCTCGCCCCGAACGCCGGTGACGTCACCCGGGAGCGCTCCACCCGGACGCGGCCGGCCGGCGGGCGCGCGGCAGTTCCCCGCCGCGGCCACCAGGGGGCACTCGCGGGCCCGCACCCCGGCGCGCCCCGGGAACGCAGCCGGCCGGGCCGGGCACCACCCACCCGTCACATCTGGGCTCCCATCTGCTTCGCAGAGAGAAGAATCGGAAAACCGGACAAGCCCCGCAGCCTTCCTGCAACGGGAGGGGCCTTTCCCGTCCCACCCGCACCGACCCTCACTTTAAAGTGGGGGTGCAGGGAATCTGCCCCCGGGGTCCACCCCAGACCACTTCATTTCCAAACAGGCAGACCAGCCCGCCTTCAGGAAAAGGGCTCAGAAGGTTGCCCATTGCGAACCCCAAAGTGTGTGGGGTGGGGGGGGAGGGGGTTGGATAAAGTAAATGAAGCTGTGTGTGCAGGCAAAGTCACAGCATTGACTCAATCAGCAATTTCAGGGGACAAATAGGAAAGGAGAGAGCTGAGGGTGCTGATCACTCTCTTTTCGTGGGCGGGGGACCCTGAGTTCCCCACTCTGTGAATTACAATCATGGATCTATGAGTGTGGCTCAACTGGTGCCCGCCAGCGACCCTGAGACCTTGAGTTCAAACCCCACGCCCCCTGCAAAAGAAAATGCAAGTTCAAGCGGGTGGCCAGTGCCTCACGCCTGAAATCCTGGCTACTCAGGAGGCTGAGATCTGAGGATCTCAGGTTGAAGCCCGCCTCGGGCAGGAAAGCCTGTGAGGTTCTTACCTCCAACAAACTTACTCCAAAGAAACCGGAAGGGGTGCTGTGGCTCTAATGGTGCTGCTAGCCTTTGAGCAAAAGGAGCTCGGGGACAGAGCCCAAGTCCAGAGTTCAAGCCCTAGGACCCACAACAACAACAACAACACACACACACACACACACACACACACACACACACACACTCCCAAGTTCAGTTCTTTTGAGTGGTGCGGGGATTGAAGCTAGCATGTCCTGCTGGATAAGAACATTGCAGGTACTTGAAGGGGGGATAAAGGGGGAAAAGCTTGCTGACTAGAGGAAGGAAAAAAAAAAAAACAGAAGGGGAAAATTCCAAGCTAGCTAGCTCTAGAGAAAGCGTAACGCATGGCACCAGGGAAATCTCAGGAAGCCCGGTTATCAGCATGCACGTGGGTGGTGGTGACATGTGTCTGGGCTCTGGTGTGCGTTGGGGATTGTGCCCTGGGCTTTGAATGTTAAATATGCGCTCACTCTGTCATTGCCCCTGTGAACGCTGATCAGGGCAGGTGAGGTTTTGATTTGAACTAGAAATGGAAATCCTCCCCTCCCCCTTCCCTTCTCCTCTTCTCCATTCTCTTCCCATGCCATCCTTTCCCGCGCCGCCATCTCTGCTTTCTGAAGCTTGCGGGACCTTCCACCAAGCTAGCCCCGCCAACCCCTGCCCTCTGGGGCGACTCCTGCCGGCTGGGCACCCAGGTCTCTCGAGAAGACAAGTGTTCTGGGGCAGCAGCCTAAACATGAGGGGTGCTAAGCCTGGGGGAGCCTGCTTCCCAGTGGATCTCAGGGAGGCTGTGCACCCCAGAGAGACAGGACTCCCCACCTGAGGAATGAGGGCACAGCCTGGCCTGGGAACGGGCCCAGTGGCGTGAGGGTGGATTCTAGGAATCCAACCTGTTCTGCTCCAGGCTAGACCTGTTCCAGGGAGAGCTGCCCGCCAGCAGGAAGCCTCTGCCCACTTCTGGGCATCTGGGAGGGCGGGGGCATGGCGGAGCCAGCTGCTGGGTGGATTGCAGTTTACCCCGGTTGGTGTGGGTTCCCCGGTTGGTGGTCCAGGGGTCAGCAGACACCAGTTCTGACATCTGTGTCAACCCGGCTTTCTTGCATCTTGGTTCCTGAGAGGAGCACAGCCCGCTGGACTCAGAGCACTTCCGTGTGGAGTTCACCTCTCCATACAACAGGCGCGGTGGCTCCTTCCTGGAATCCCAGCTTCTCAGGAGGCTGAGATCTGAGCATTGAGGTTCAAAGCCAGCCTGGGCAGAAAAGTCGCTGTGAGACTTATCTCCAGTAAACTATCCAAAAAAAGCCAGAAGTAGCACTGCGGCTCAAGTAGTGGAGTGCTAGTCTTGAGCACAAGGAGGCCTAGGACAGTGCCCCGGCAGTGGCAGAAACATAAAATAAACAAATTAGAAGTCTGAACACAGACTAATCTGTGGGACAAATATCCACAGCGCATGTGTAATGGCAAAGGATTTGATCCAGAATACATAAAGCATTTTTACATCTTAATAGACACATACTGCCAAAGGTATGGATAAATATTTCACCAAAGACCATAAAGGGGTGTTTCATAGACACGAAAACTAACTAGAATCATTTGTCACTGAGGAAGTGCTACTTAACAGCACAGGAGAAAGCCAGGCGTGGTGGTGCCCGCTTGTAATACCAGCCCTCAAGAAGCTGAGGCAGGAGGATGGAGACTGAGGCAAGTTGGGCTACCTAGCCAGACCCTGTCACAAAACAATAAACAAGACCCTCAAGGCTAGTGCTCCACTACTTTGAGCCACAGCTCCATGTCTGGTTTCCTGGCGATTCATTGGACCTAAGAGTCTCACAGACTTTTCTGCCCAGGCTGTCTTTGAACTGCGAACCTCAGATCTCAGCCTCCTGAGCAGCTAGGATGACAGGCGTGAGCCACCAGCTCATATGCTTCTTGTCAGCTGTCCCCAGCTGTCTGCCTGTGCCGATGACTTCTTATGGTCCATAATGAGGTTATAATCTCCCTAGAGCCCCTGGCAGAATGGAGGAGCCCCCTACTTGGGAGATGTGGGGTGCTGGCGCCCCTCGGCAGCTCGCCCCGTCGGTGTGCACGTGCCCAGTCCTGGGCGCACAGATTTCCCTGTGGCTCCTGCTGCCGGGTGCAAAGTGGCTTTGCTGGGTCGGGAAGAGACAGTGGGGCTGCAACCCTGGGCGCTTGTGGGTTTTCTCGTCTTTGAAGGCAGGCCTCTCTGACTAACACCTTTTTTTCTTTTAAAATAGTTTTATTGAGGTCCGTCATGCCAGCTATTTGTTGTGGTGGAACACCACGGACAACTCAAAGTGGAGGGTGTGCCAAGCTCTCAGCGACACTCCCTACAGCAGACATCAGTGAGAGCCCCACAATGTGGGGGTACACATGCCATGGAAGAGCTGGCCACCACTGGCTCACGCCTGTCGTCCTAGCTACTCAGGAGGCTGAGGGCCAAGGGGTGGGGTTCAAAGCCAGCCTGGACAGAACAGTCTGCCAGATTCTATTTCCAATTAACCAGCAAAAAGCTAAGCTATAGGCATGATCTAAGTAGTAGAGCACCAGCCAAGCAAATGAGTATAAAGCTCCGAGTTGGGGCTCACACTTGTCATCCTAGCCACTCAGGAGGCTGAGATCAGAGCATCGCGGTTCAAAGCCAGCCTGGGCAGGAAAGTCTGAGAGACTCTCATCTCCAATTAACCATCCCCAAACTGGAAGTGACACTGTGGCTCAAAGTGGTAGAGTGCTCGCCTTTGGCAGAAGAGCTCAGGGAGAGTATCCGGGCCCCGAGTTCAAGCCTCACAACCGACAAAAGGAAAAAAAAAGAAATAGGGATTGAAGGCATGGCTCCGTTGGTAGAGCACGAGCCAAGGAGCAAAAGCATCAGGTACAGAGTTTGAGGCAGAAAGAGTTTGAGTCTCAGACCAAAAGAAACCAAACCACAAAACAAAAGGAGGAAAGGAAGCCCCGAGTCCTGCTCCAACACCGGCGCAGGGCTCGTGAGGAAATCAGCTGGGCACAGGAAGTTCGCTAATGTGAAGAACCCAAGTGTGCTGGGATTCCTCGAAACGGGTGTGAGGCTTCGCGTGCCAGGGCTGAGTAAGGACGCGCGGGAAGCGACTGTGGGAAGCACACAGAGTTTCAGCTCTGCAAGAGGAGAAAGCCAACCAGGTACCAGGGATTCACACCTGTCAATCCTAGCTGCTCAAGAGGCTGAGATCTCAGGGTCAAGGGTCAAAGCTAGCGGTGGGGGCGGGGGGGGCGACGAGGTGGTGGGGCGAGGAGATGGTCCATGAGAGTCCATGAGACTCTTATCTCCAATTAACCACCAGAAAAGTAGGGAGTAGAACGGTGGTTTAAAGTGGTAGAGCACTAGCCTTGAGCACAAAAGTTCAGAGACAGTGCCCAGGTCTTGAGTCCAAGCTCCAGGACTGTCATATAGACACACACACACACACACACACACACACACACACACACACGTGCACGCACACAATGAGAAAGCTCTGGAATCTGCTGGGCAACCGTGTGAAGGGGCACAACCGATCTGAACACCAGAAATGGCTTCCAGGGTAGCATCTCTTCTCTCTCTCTCTCTCTCTCTCTCTCTCTCTCTCTCTCTCTCTCTCTCTCTCTCTCTCTCTCTCTCTCTCTCTTTGCCAACACCAGGGGTTGAGTGAAAGCAGGGATCTGCACTTTACTCTGCTTGCTTGCTTGGCTGAGGTTTTACCACGTGAGCCACATTTCCATCCTGGATTTTTTTTTCTTTTTTGCTCAAGGCTAGCACTCTGCCACTTGAGCCACAGCGCCACTTCTGGCCATTTTCTGTGTATGTGGTGCTGGGGAATCGAACCTAGGGCTTCATGTATACGAGGCAAGCACTCTTGCCACTAGGCCATATTCCCAGCCCTCCATCCTGGATTTTTGCTGGTTATTTTGGAGACAGAGTTTCACTGAATTTTCTATGTAGGCTAGCCTCAAATTGCCGTCCTCTAGATCTCAGCCTCTTGAGTAGCTAACATTACAGATGTCAGCCACCAGTGACAGGCTAGAGGGTAACTTTTATGAAAGGTAATTTACAATCATTAGAATAAACACAAGCAAGAAGCCAGAGACTGGGGATGGTGACACGCACCTGTAACCTCAGTCCTCAGGAGGTTGAGACAGGAAGGTCAAGAATTTGAGGCCAGCCTGAACTACACAGGCCCCCTCTTGTGCTTATTCCAAGCTTCTCCTCCCAACTCATCCTGATCTGTGACACCTTCTGATTGGTTAACACCTGGTCTGACACGTTTCTCTCTTCTTTACACTTCATGCTCCTCCACTGACCAATGACCCACAGTGGGCATGTGACTCTCCTCTTATCGCGCTCCTGCTGGGCCTTGGGAGTGAAGCTTGCCGGTACCCTCCCTTCCTTCCATTTGGAGAACAGTCGTTGGAAGTCACAAGAAGTGGGGCTGGGAATGTAACTTCGTGGTAGAGCGCTTGCCTAGCATGTGTGAAGCCCTGGGTTCCATTCCTCGGTATCACATACACAGAAAAAGTCTGAAGCGGCGCTGTGGCTCAAGTGGTAGAGTGCTGGCCTTGACCAGGAGAAGCTCAGAGACAGTGCCCAGGCTCTGAGTTCAAGCCCCACGACTGCACCCCCCCCCCCCAATCACAAGAAAGGCTTGGGGATTTAGCTCTGTGGAAGCAGAGGTGACGCTGATCACGGTGCATTGTCCCCATAATCTGACTGGTGGAACTGACGGTCCTTCATAGGATCACTTAGAGGGAATGCTAGCAAAACCTTGTACGGAGGCCTGGGCAGCCTGCGTCATCATGCCTCTGGCCCGAGCTGCTAACTCACAACTCAAAGCTCACAGCACACGAATAATGGACTCGTATCTTGTGCCCAGAACCCAGCCCCTCTGGTCCTAGCACTGAACCCCCTGCCACGCCCCCTCATTTGCCTCCCTCCTTCTAGGCTGCGCCTTGCCTGTGCTTTCTATGTTCCTCGCAGAACATAGCCCTGCCAGTGTCTACCCTTGCGTCTCATCTTGAAAGACGCTTTTTCTGCCACTGGGGTCCCTAAAGGCTGACAGCTTTGTGGTTTCCCCTTCTTCCTGGGGAAGAACTTCCCTGACATGTCCCTGCTGGACATGGGCAAGAAGTCAGGCCCAGAAGCTGAGTCTCAGGGTGGCTTTGAGGAGCTGCCAAGGCGGGCGTGGTGGATGGGCGGGGTGAGGAGGGGCTTCCTAAGGAAGCTGCGGGACCTTTTTCTGGGATGATGGAAAACGATTTGGAACTAGAAAGAGGTAGTTATTGCAGAGCATTGGGAACATCCCAATGCCACAGAACGGTGTATTCCTTAAGAACATCCATGATAAAGAAAGAAGGTGGAGGAGGGGAGGTTAGCTCAGTAGTGGACTGGTTGCTTAGGACCTGTGAGGCTCTGGGTTTGATACCCAATGCCAAAACCTATTAAGTTTTAAATCCATATGTATGGGGAAGAAAGATAAAAGCGCGATGTTGGTCAAGATGCATTGTGTGCATAAACGGATGTATTGACTAGTAACTCCTTTGCACAACTACTTAAAGATAACACAAATGTACTTTAAAGAAGCTGAGGAGTCTCGCGCAGCATCATAGCTCAAAGGTCCCATTCTAGTTGGGAGAGATTCTGAAATCCCATGCGATCCACTGAGGCCTGGCTTTCTAAAAGCATGGCAATGTTAGAATTCTTTATGTGGTGCTGGAGACTGAATCCAGGACCTTGTCTAGTTAATACAAACTCCACGGTGGAGCTATGTCCCTAGGCCCGAATCGGTGCCTTGCTGTGTGACCCAGGTTGGCCTCACACATTTGGTCCTCTTATTCAGAATGTGAGGAAGACAGGAATGCATTACCACATCCGGCTTCAGAATTTATTTTTAAGTGAGTGTCATTTGAGTCATACCTCCGGCCCGAGAATTTATTTTCAGGTGGTGAATATAGAGGCCCATTGACTAAACCAATGAATATTAAGCATTGAAGGTACCGTTAATGATCTGGCCTACACATACAAGGCTCTGGGCTAGATTCTCAGCACGGAAAAGTAGTACTATTTAAGATAAGAGTTATATTATATTGCATTATAGAGGACTGGGATGTAGCACAGTGGCAAAGCGCTTGCCTATTAAATACAATGCCCTGGGTTCCAACCCCAGTACCACAACAGAAAAGACCCCCCCCCCCAAAAAAAGAGTCTTATATAGTACATTATTCAAGATAAGGGAGGGGGAGAGGGAGATGGGGAGGGAGATGGGGAGGAAGAGAAGGGATAGGGGAGGGTAAGAGGAGGAGGAGGGAGGGAATGGAAGGGAAGGGAAGGGGGAGGGAGGGGGAAAGGGAGGGGGAAAGGGGAAGAGGGGACAGAGGGGGAAAAGGTGGGAGGGAAAGGGAAGGAAAAGGGAGAGGGGGAGGAAGGGGCCCAAGTCCCCAGTCATGCCCCAATGACCTAGCTTCCTTTCAGAAGGCTCCACCTTCTGAAGGCTCCACCATTTTCCCATAATGCCACAACCTGGCAGCTGAGGCTTGAAGTCGTGGCCCTCCGGAAACAGTCAAAATCCAGACCGTGGTCTGCCCAAAGTGAAGATCCCCTCCCCCCCCATGCGCCGGTGGGAGATATCAGCCGGGCTAGGAGCCTGCCACCAAGGCCCGGTGGGTGGTTTTTGCATCTTTTAGAGAGAGTCTTGCTGTGCCACGCAGGCTGAGCTTACAGCCCTGATCCTCCCGGCCCCGGGTACTAGGATTACAGACGTGCATGGCGATGCCTGGCTCTCGAATGGTCTCATTTCCCACCATCCATGTCAGAATCACTGGGGTTCTCTGATGCTGGTTGCAAGCGAGGCAGAGGAGCTTGTCCACGCGGGACCTGTGTCCATCTGTGGGAAAGGGGCTTGAAACCACGGCACCTGCAGAAGGGGTCATCGGAGCCTTCTCGTAGGAGCCTGGTTTTATTGAATAGCTGTGCGTTTCCAGGTAGAACGGCTCATTCCTGTAATCCCAGTTGTTTGATAGGTGGAGGTCAGGAGTTTGAGGCCAGCCCAGGCAAAAGTTGGAGAGACCCCCCCCCCCCCCACTCAACAAAAAGGCTAGGTGTGATGGTGTGTGTTTCTCATCTCAGCCATGCAGGAAGTTGTGGAGGAGACGCACAGTCTAGGCAGGCCTGGACCATACTTGAAAAATAACAAAACGCGGCTTAAGGAGCAGAGCACCAGCAGACTAGGGTTCTTGCTCTGCAAGAACTCTGCTATTGAGCTATACCCTGGCTGCCTTTTACTTTATACACGACTACTGGGAAACTTAAAAATGTACAGACGAGCAGCCGGGCACCAGTGGCTCACGCCTGTCATCCTGGCTACTCAAAAGCTGAAATCTGAAGAGGACGGTCCTTGGCTTCTTTTTGCTCAAGGCTAGCACTCTACCACTTGAGCCACAGCGCCACTTCTGGCTTTTTCTATGTATGTGGCGCTGAGGAATCGAACCCAGGGCTCCATGTATACGAGGCGAGCACTCTTGCCTCTAGGCCATATTCCCAGCCCCAGGGCTTCACATTTTGGCTTAGATTTTTTTTTCTAGTCAAGGCTGATGCTCTACTGTTTGAGCCACACCCCCACTTCGGGCGTTTTGCTGCTTAATTGAAGCTAAGTATCTTCCTTTTTTTGTCTGCCTAGGCTGGATTTGAAACATGATCCTCAGTAATATGGCACCTGAGTAGCAAGGATGACAGGTGAGCTGCCAACAGAGGGCCAGGTTTTCTCACTCTAGCCCAGCAGAAGATGGGCATCCTACCTCTGCCCACGGCCATCAGGGTGAGTGACCCCACCCGAGATCTGAGACCATCAGCGCGCACACGTCAAGACTTCGGGGGGTGGGGGCTGGGAGTATGGCCTAGTGGCAAGAGCGCTTGCCTCCTACACATGAAGCTCTCGGTTCGATTCCCCAACACCACATATTTGGAAAACGGCCAGAGGGGGTGCTGTGGCTCACATGGCAGAGTGCTAGCCTTGAGCAAGAAGAGGCCAGGGACAGCGCTCAGGCCCTGAGTCCAAGGCCCAGGACTGGCCAAAAAAAAAAAGACTTCAGGGGCTCCGCTCAGAAGTGTTCAACCAGAAAACTCAATGCAGTAGACCAGCACTGGAGACATTTGGAAATCTGATCACACGCACCCCTAAAGTATGTGGAGGGGGGAAGCCAGGAGTCGGAGTGAGAGGCTGTCCATAGAGCCGCTTATTCAGATACGTGACATGACGTACAGGGAAAGAATGCGCAGTGCCAGGAAAAGAAAGGGCCTCCTACCTACGTCCTCAGAATGCCGCCACCGACATTGACCCCATCGAGAGGAAGTCCCATGATTCAAAGGCATCGTTTGTTGTATGGATGATTAAAGGAATGCTTTGACCACCATGCCCACCTTCTTCTACCATTTTTACCAGCCTGATTTGGAACCTTGATCCTCCAGATTTCAGCTTTATTGCACTCTTTTCTTCTTTCCTTCCTTTCTCTTTCTTTTTTGCCAGTCCTGGGCCTTGAACTCAGGGCCTGAGCACTGTCCCTGGCTTCTTTTTGCTCAAGGCTAGCACTTTGCCTCTTGAACCACAGCGCCACTTCTGGCTTTTTCTATATATGTGGTGCTGAGGAATCGAACCCAGGGCTTCATGTATACGAGGCAAGCACTCTACCACTAGGCCATATTCCCAGCCCGTCTCTTTCTTTTCTATCTCTCCTTCCCTCCTTTTCTTCCATCCTTCCTTCCTTGTCCTTCCTCCTTCCCTCCCTTCCTCCCTCCCTCTCTCTCCCCTCTCTCCTTTGTTCTTTATTACTGTGGATTTGAGAAGGAGATTTCCCCCACAAAGCTCTTCCCAAATCTCTGAGCAAAATCAGTATTGTCGGAGGCCACCAATTTGGGAGACAATTTGTGGCCCAGCAGTGAAACTGAACAAGTTTTGGAGTTCAAAACAATGATTTCATTTCCCCCGCGAAATGGAGCACCTCCTCTAGCCAAATCAGAAGGATCTTAGTGAGATAATGAAGTCATGGTTTGACATCAGAAGAAAGGTTTTCAGTTGTCCTTTAGCACAAACCCCCACCTCCTCTCGTTCCTTCCCATCAACAGTGGCATTTATTTCCTCATTATAACACCTTAGGGGGCTGGGGATATGACCTAGTGGTAGAGTGCATTCCTTGTATATATGAAGTCCTGGGTTCGATTCCCCAGCACCACATAGATAGAAAAAGCCGGAAGTGGCGCTGTGGCTCAAGTGGTAGAGTGCTAGCCTTGAGCAAAAAGAAGCCAGGGACAGTGCTCAGGCCCTGAGTTCAAGCCCCAGGACTGGCAAATAAATAAATAGATAGATAGATAGATAGATAGATAGACCTTAGTACATTCTTTGAAAGAAATTCAGAAAAATAAGAATTACTGCCTAACCTTGGACTCCTATCCTCCTACTTCTGCATCTCAAGTAGCTGAGATTACAAGCATGCACCACCACTCCAGGCTCCTACACAGAAGTTCATGTTACAAAACAGGAGTCCCAGGCAGGTGCTGGTGGCTCATGCTGCCGGTAATCCTCGCTGCTCAGGAGGCGGAGATGTGAGGATCTCCATTTGAAGCCAGCCCAGGCCGAAAGATCATCAGACATTTATCTCCAACGAGCCACAGAAAGCTGGAAGCGGAGCTGTGGCTGAAGTGGTAACATGCTAGCCTAGCACCGAGGCCCTAAGTTCAAGCCCCAGGCTGGCACAGAAACAAAACGAAATACAACAGCACAATGTGAGTCCCATTCGCACAGATCTTGGTCGTCTGTCACCAGCTAGGAGGCATCCACCTAGACACTGAAGAAAGAATGCTGGGCGTCTCCCCAGCGTGGACAGGACTGCGATCACATGGTCACCGGGGAATGCTGACAGTCCCTATCCGGAGCGCTGGGTGGTGAGTGTCTGGTGAACGTTGGCTGGAATGGGCCGGGCAGGGCTGAATGGGTCTTCTGTCTCCTACTTTAACCTAGTGGCAGCAGGGCTGGGGGGGTGGGGGGCTCATGGCACAGTCCCCTAACCTCTGCTGCCGGTGGATGATCCACCTTTCCTGTGGCACCAAGGGACACGTGTGCATTGTGCAAAAGCGCTTCTTGATTGGGAAACAAACGTGAGTGGACTTTTGTTCCAAATTCCTGCTAACTCAAGAACTTTCATGTGTGTGAAAATGGTTTAATTTTTTAAATTGCCAACTCGGGGGAAAAATTCTGAATAGAGACTATTGATGTCTGTGTGTGTGTGTGTGTGTGTGTTTGTGTGTGTGTGTGTGTGTGTGAGAGAGAGAGAGAGAGAGAGAGAGAGAGAGAGTTCTGGGGCTTGAACTTGGGGTCTGGGTGCTGGTCCTGAACTTCTTTTGCTCAAAGCTAGTGCTCTACCACTTGAGTCAAAGCTCTACTTCCTGACTTTTTTTTTTCATTTTATGTTTTTTTGCAGTGCTGGGAGACAAATACAGGGGTTTTGCATGTACCAGGCAAACACTCTATCACAGAGCTACATCATTTTAACTTCGTGTTGGTGAAGGGTGTTGTATAAGATATTCAAAACAGAAGTGACAACGGAGTGATCCTTCCAGTCACGTCTACCCTCCCTTGGTATTTACTATTTCCCACATCAAACCTGTCTTCACACAACCAAGTGAACCTTGTTCAGTGGAGACGTTAACGCGTCTTTACACTAAGCCAGGTGCTGGTGGCTCACGCCTGTAATCCTAGCTACTCAGCGGGCTGAGGTCTGAGGACCACGTTTTGAAGTCAGCCCAGGCAAGAAAGTTCATGACACGCTGATTTCCAATTAACCACCAGAAAACCATGAGTGGAGCTATGGTTCAAGCGGTAGAGCCCCATCTTGGAGCTTCTGTGATCCCTGAGTTCAAACTCCATGACCCACCCAAGAATACTACGACTACTACTACTACTTCTTTTGGGAGCACATGCTGGGGATTGAATCCAGGGGCTCCCGCAGCCATGCCACACCCAACTCTGCCATAAATACTGTAATCACAGGGGTCCCCTGCGGTCCCGGAGGACAAAGACTGACCAAGGCCCAGCAGGTCTGTAACCCCAGGGCGCTCTGGGCGCCCTGAGCCGGGCACTGGGTGTTTACAGGACTTTTTCCCGGGCGAGGTGATGTCACTGCCCTGGCCCGAGGGATTTCATCCTCCCGGGAGGATGTTGATTTCTGTGCAAGCCTTCCCTCTCCCTCCTCGAGTTTCACGGAGGGGGTTGTGGGGGGGGGGGGCAAAGCCCCTGAGGCTGGGCAGGTCTCTCCTCCTGCGGAGCCGGAGGGTTCATTTGATTTTTTTTATTGTATTTTTCCCTCCCTCGGTTTATTTGTGTTGAGCATTTTTAGCTCCTTGGGAAACATTTCTTTTCGATGAGCATTTGGACAGCAGCTCAGCTCGCCAGCCCCGCCGCAGCAGCCCGCCGTGGGCGCCCAGGACCCCGGGCGGGGGGGCGCCCTTCCAGGACTTGGAGGGGGGGGGACGCGCGGGGGTCACCAGGGACCCCACCCTACCCTCAGCACCCCCTGGCCTGACCCGGCCGCGAGCTCCTGGGGAGGGAGGGGGGGGATGCATTTCTGCAAGACAGGGAAGGAACCGTCGGGAAGGTTGTAGACCCCACCCCCACCCCCGCCCGCCGCCGACGCGGGCGGGGTCCGAGCGGGGTCCGGGGTGCGGCGTCGGGTGGGGAGGGAGGGAGGGAGACAGGGAGACGCGAGCCGGGCGCACGGCCCCCACCCGGGCTCCGCCCCCTCACCGCCCCGCCCCGCCCACCGCCCCGCCCACCGCGGCCCGGCCAATCGCCGGTGCCCTCGGGCGCCGCGGGGCGTGGCCGGCCGCGGGCCAGCGAGGCGCGCGCGGACGGCGGGTCCCCGGGGCGCCCACTCGGCCATGGCCAGCGAGGAGCTGACGCGCAGGCTGCAGCGCCGGCTGCGGCTCGGGGAGGGCCCGGGGGGCGGCCAGGGCGACCCCCAGCCCGCGGGCCCCGCCGTCCCCGCCCGGGAGCCCGAGCCCGAGCCCCTCGGCCGGGCGCCCGGAGCCAGCGCCGCCGACGCGGAGCTGAGCGCGCAGCTGAGCCGACGGCTGGACATCAGCGAGGGCGCGGCGCGACCCCGCCGCAGCCGCGTCTTCAACCCCTACACGGAGTTCCCCGAGTTCAGCCGCCGCCTCATCAAGGACCTGGAGAGCGTGTTCAAACGGTGAGCCCCGCCGACGGAGGGAGGGAGGGAGGGAGGGAGGGAGGGCGGCGCGGGCCGCGCGCCCGGGTCCCGGGGGGCTGCGGTTAGCGCCCGGTGAACGCAGCGCGCAGGGGGCGCGGGGCGGGGGACGCGGAGGGCGCGCGGGGGGCCACCTCGCCGGGCACCTCCACTCCCGGGGCTTCCTACCCCTGGATGGTGGTACCCAAAGGATGCCGTGCGCTCTCGGGTCCCCCAGAGTCCCCCCCCCCCCCCGATGGCTCAGGGCTCCTCGAGGGTCCAGGGCTGTTCACGAGGTTCCCACCCCCCCCCCCAGCCTCCCCGCACAACTTCTAGGAAACTTTAACGCCCCCCCCCCTCCCCACCATGGTCGCCCGTTTCCTTCGATCCTTTGACACAAGCGGAAAGCGCACCGCCAGGGCCAGGGCCGCGCGCCCGGGGCGCACCGCGGGGCCGGTCAACGCCCCGTGACGACCCCGTGGCCCCAGGCCTCTTGGGGGTGTCCCGGGTAGGTCCCCTCGTTCCTGCGAACCGGCCTCGGCCTCTAACCACCAGCGTCTAGGTCCAGCCCCGCCCCGTCTCCAGCTACCGGGGGGTGGGGGTGGGTGTGTGGTGGGGGGCTCGGCCTGCCTCCGGGCGCCTGGGGGCCGCCTGGGTTCTCCGCACCCGGGAGGGTGGGAATTGTGATGGCCCCTCGCCTCTCACGGTGCCCAGGGACCTTGCGCGCCGCCGGCGTCTAGCGGAGCTATTAATGGGATGCCGTATCTGCCCCGTGGCCCTGGTTGTACGGAGGGGGTTGCAGGGCGCGGGCCGCAGCTCGGGGCACGCCTGGGGCGCGGACCGCCGTTCGCCCTCCCTGCTCCACGGTGGGGGTACGGTTCTATTTCAGGGTGCCGCGCGGCCCGTGGCCTGCAGCCCCCAGCCCCCAGCCCCGGCAGGCAGAACGTTCCTGGGCCTCGGGGCCGCTCGACCACCGCTTTGGCTTCCACAGCTGGAGTTTCTGGGTGCGCCCTGGGGTTGGAGCCCAAGAGTGGCACTGCGGTGGGGTGAGAGGGGATCAGAGCCTGAGATCTTCATCTTCCAATTGCTCTGGGCTACCTCGAAGTTGTCTTATTTATTTATTTATTTATTTCATGTTTTCATTCCTGGGGCTTGAACCCAGGGCCTGGGCTCTGTCCCTGAGCCGCTTTGTGCTCAAGGCGAGAGCTCTACCTCTGGAGCCACAGTGCCACCCGCGGCTCTTTCTGAGTAGTTTATCCTGCCCAGGCTGAGGAGCTGTGATCTTCAGATCTCAGCCTCCTGAGTAGCTAGGATTACAGGCGTGTGCCACCAGTGCCTGGCTTTAGGCATTAAAACAAATGATTATATTATCTTTAGGTAGTTGTACAGAGGACTTACTTGTCATTTGACAAAGCAGTTTAGGAATGCAGGGCGTCTTGATCAACATCATCCCTTCTCAGCATCCTCACCCATCTCCCCTCCACTAGAAATTCTTTTGCTTTATCCTAAAAGAACACTTTCTGGAAGGGTTATTGAATAATCTTAAAAGTAATTGAGCCCACCTGACCAGGGGGGTCTTGGGAGACCAAGCAAAGTACCACCTGTGAGGAATAAGGTACTAGACCAGATCAAGCTAAGACGAAGGCAGCTTGGGATAGGGGGCGTCTCAAGAGGAATGACAGTTCCAAATTGTGTCCAGTGTCTCTCCCAAGCTATGTATGATCTTGGTCAGAACCCTGGGCTGAGTCTTCTGTCACTTGCAGCCCACATTGGCATAAAGGAAAAAGGGGAAACATTTGGCTTGTGAAACTACAAAGCCATTATTGGCTTCAGGTATGGCTGGATCTAGGAGGTCGGATGATGTCATCCGGGCTTTGCTCCCTCCCTCCCCTCCGCCCGGAGGAACCTAAGCCCTTGTGAATCCTAAGGACATGCTCTCCCACTGAGCTGCACACTGAGCTCATCGCATGGCTCATCTCGGGTGGCAACCGGATGGCCACCCCAGCCTGGGCGAGTCAGAGGGGAAGAATAGCCACGGCAGAGGCGTTTGTGCCCCTGTGGGGGTTACTGCAGCTAGATACTGGCTTTTCTTTTTGGCGCTGGTCCTGGCGCTTGAATTCAGGGGCCTGGGCTCTGTCCCTGGACTTTTTTTTTTTAGTGGCTATAGGCTAGCGCCCTACCACTTGAGCCACAGCTCCATTTCCAGCTTCTTCTGAGTAGTTGACTGGAGAGAGGAGTCTCATGGGCTTTCTGCCTGGGCTGGCTTTGAATGGTGGTCCTCAGATTTCAGCCTGCTGAGCGGATGGAGTCACAGGCGTGAGCCACCGGTGTCTGGCTTGGGTTAGATTGAACCCCCTGGCCTTAGCTGCGCATGTGTGGAGTCCTCCCAGGTCCTGCACAGTCGCTCTCCCTCCTGGACCCCCCGTCAGGCTCCCCGTGTCCTGGAGACAGATCCCTCCGTGCAGAACCTACTCGAACACTTAGTGTCGCCCAGCCATCCCTGGCTTTCCCTGCCGTGTGTCTGCCTGCCTGGTGTTCTCCGTGTGGGAGGTGGCAGGCACCTCTCCCTCTCCCACCTGGGCAGGGACGCTGGGGCCTGAGGACTTGCTGTCTGGACGCTGGGGACGCAGCTCTGGTTGTAGTCCTGGTCCACCGCGCGGAGTCTTTGGTCAGCTCAGCAGGTGCTTGCAGTTGAGCACTAACACCTGTCTTCTACCCAGGCTGGGGCTCACACCTGCCATCCTAGCTACCCAGGCGGCTGTGATCTAGGATCCTGGGTAGATAAAATCGGAGAAACTCTTATCTCCAATTAGCCAGCAAAAATAAATAAGAAGTGCAGCTGTGGCTCAAGTGGTAGGGTGCCAGCCTTGAGCAAAAAAGCATCAAGCCCCAGTACACGCATGCGCGCGCGCGCGCACACACACACACACACACACACACACACACACAGAGCTTGACTTCTGAAGGGCTCTGTGTGCCTATGGATGCCAGGTTTATCCAGCTCCCCTGCCACCTGGCACCTGCCTCCTCCACTGGAAGCTGCCTCTGGCTGGCCGGCTGCGTCTGCCCAGGCTGGGGCAGCCCCTGGGCCCCTCTCTGGCCCAGGAAAGCGGCTGTGGGCTTGGCACTCGGGGATTTGCAGCCCTGTTCTGGCTGGGCAGGGTCGCTGTCCTGTGGCTGACCTTCAGCTTCTCCTTGGCCCCAGTCTTGCTCACACCCAGCTGGGCTCTGTTGGGTGTCCTTCTTCTGGCCCCGTGTCCTGCATGACCTTTTTTTGTGTTGTTTTATTTTTGTGTTTTTCTGTACTAGGAACTGAGAGTCTGTGTGTGTGCATTGGGCTTCAGCCTCAGCCGGTTTTGTTTTGTTTTTTCTTCTGAGACAAGGTCTTGTTTTGTTTCTCAGGCTGACCTTAGATTTATTTTATTTTTTTGCCAGTCCTGGGGCTTGGACTCAGGGCCTGAGCACTGTCCCTGGCTGCTTTTTGCTCAAGGCTAGCACTCTGCCACTTGAGCCACAGCGCCACTTATGGCCGTTTTCTATATATGTGGTGCTGAGGAATCGAACCCAGGGCTTCATGTATACGAGGCGAGCACTCTTGCCACTAGGCCATATTCCCAGCCCCATGACTTGAAATGCATGAGCTTAAATGTATGATCCCCAGTAGCTGGGATTACCGCTGTTTACCGCCACCCCCGGCTCCCGTGAGGCTTTGAAGTGAAAGTGCTTACGCTGTCTCCAGGCCTTCCTCCTGGAAGCCCGTCTGTCTGCCTCTTTCTCTTGAGACTTACCTACGTCTCCCCTCTCGCCCCCGAGACCACGGTTGTGCAACCCCCGTGCAGAGAGGACCACTGGCGACAAGCCAGGCAGGAAGAGCCTTTCCAGGGGTTTCTCGGGCTCCTCCTAGGTCTGATGCCCCCCCCATCCCCCGCGTCAATACAATCCATGGCTTGCTAACCCCCGCCCCCTCAGGAACAAGGAATACCCCAATGTGCCTTCCACTGGTCAGATGCCACCTAGTCCTCGTGGCACAGTGTCCGGGCAGCGTGAGAGCACGGCTGTGCCCCGGGCCCCCAGGACCTGTGGGCAGCCAGCTTGACAGCGCTGTGCCTTCAGGTTTCGTTCTGTGAGGGGGCGGGGGGACAGGAAAGGACTAAGGGGCCTGAAGGAACGCACATGTCGCATGTGTGTGAAGTGTCAGCCTATGCGGGGCTGCTGGGAGGACCGACTGGGTTTAAGCACTGTTGATGATGATGGTGGTGATGATGGCTATTTTGGGGGGCACTGGGGTTTTGAACTTTGGGCCTCATATTTGCTGGGCAAGCACTCTACCATTTGAACCAACATTCTAGCCACTCCCCCACCCCCCTCTTCTTTGCCAGTCCTGGGGGCTTGAACTCTGAGTCTGAGCACTGTCCCTGGGCTGGTTTTGCTCAAGGCTAGCGCTCTACCACTTCAGCCACACCACCAGTTCTGCCTTTTTTTTCCCCTGTGATTAATTGGAGATAAGATTCTCATGGAGACTTTTCTGCCCGGGGCTGGCTTCGAACTGCAGCCCTCAGATCTCAAGCCTTCTGAGTAGCTAGGCGTGTAGGCATAAGTCATGGGCACCCAGCACCCAGGACTAAACCGTGGGTGTCACTGTGGCTTGGCAAGCCCTCTGCCCCACTGGAGCCACGCCCCCACACCAGGTTGTCTTTTCTCCAGTGGTCCTGGGTCAAGTCTGAGCTCTCCCTGGAAGGTGATTGGCCTGCAGTGTGGGCTGTGGGGCGGCACTTCCGGTTCCCGTGACAGATCCACTGGCTGCAGCTCTGGGTTGGCGGACCCGGTCCCCGGAGCTGCTGCATACTGCATACGCAACAGAATTGCATTCTTCCCTGGTTCTAGATAGAAGGTAGCCTCTGCAGTCCTGGTGTGGGCAGGGTCCTGCCGGCGTCTTGGGCTTGTGGAAGAATCTGTCGTTGCTGCCCCCCTTTCTCCTGGTGGTGTTGGCAACCCCTGTCACCCGCTCCTTGGTTTGTAGGCGCACCCCTGCCGTCTGCCTGGCAGTTACGTGGTGTGCGCATGTGCATCTCTGTGTCGCCACAAGGCCTTAGGAGAACACCAGTCATTGGGTTTAGGTCTCGCCTTGGTCCAGGTGACCTCGTTTCAATTTAACTCGCTACAGCCATAAAGGCCCCATTTCTAAACAAGGCCACCTTTATGAGCTTCCGAGTGCACCTGGATTGTGGGAGGCTGGGTGTCCCTGCAGCACCATCTTGGAGATGAGGAGAACTCCAAGAAGGTGCCTGGGTGAAGGAAAGTTGGAATCATCTCATACTTCTCCAAAGCCAATCTGATGCCTGCATCCATCAGGATTATCAGCACCCCCCCCCCCCCATACCCCAAGCCTCATCCAGGGGCCTGGCCTCCACCTGCAAAAGCGGCCTGGCAGAGCCAAGACCTGCCTGTGCCAGAATTTCCCCTTCCAGCAGCTTCTAGATGCACATTCTGATGTCGCCACCCCTCAGTGAGCCCCTTGCAGGGTGTAACCTGATTATACCGGTCCACACAAAGCACGCCCGTTCTTTCTGCTGGGAGAAGGGGCAGACAGTGTTCATACAGATACAAAACATGCTTTGGGCCTCTTCCATCTGCTTTTCTTGTTTCCAAGTCCTTGCCCCGGGGATTGCTTCCATTTTCAAGACAAGGCTGGTCAGCCCGTGAGCTCGTTGGCTCTTGGAGTTGGCGTCGCTTCCATCTTGGTGTCCTAGGACTTCACACAAAGGAGTCTGGGTCCTAAGCGGGATGTTGGTGAAGAAAGGGAGCTCTGTAATGAGCGTGGGCCGCCAGAAGCACCGTCAGCCCGGCCAGAGAGCTGGCCTCTCCGCTTCCAGCGCGTTACTGGATAGCTGAGCCAGGACTGTCGTGGCCTGATTTTCAAGGCAGGGTGAGAGGCCCAGAAGAACTTGACTCTGGCAGTGTGTGTGCTTCGCGGAAACACGAGCCGCGCTGGACCTGCGCTCAGGCTGGACAGGAGAGTTTAACGACTCCAGGCCCCTGTCAGAGGGAGGGCCCCGGGCCGGGACAAGCCCCTTCAAGCAGGACCCAAACTCAACATGTGAGCATGCGGCCATGGGGCTTCTGCAGCACACGCGGTGCTTGGATTTCAGTTCCCCCAAGGAAGGGCGGGAAGAGGCGCCTGGGCAGGGAAGGCAGGGAGGCTTGTCTTTTTATGAAGACTGCAAGATGCCTCGGACCTTCTGGGGAGAGACGCCATGTCACATTCCCGCATCGTGAGGCTCCACCGCGGGCCAAAAAAGTGGAATTCTTCACTTCCCACCCTGCCCTACCAGTTTCTTTTTCTCCTTAATGTTTAGTACAGAGAGAGGAAGAAAAAGGTGTAGACTGTTGGGGGGTTTTCCCCTACTCCCCTCTCCCCCTTCCCTGCTCCCTCCCCTCCCCTCTCTTCTCCTCTTTGCTCCCTCTGTCTCTGTCTCTCTCTGTCTCTGTCTCTCTCTCTTGCAGGGGGATTGGGTTCTGGGGGGTGAAATTCAGGGTTCCACATCCTACCACTGAGTTCCATGGGAAACTGAGAATTTGCCTGAACCGAGAATTTGGGGAGGTGGGTCACCCCACCTCGGACCCCCTAATCTTGTAGGGGAATTGGCTTTAAAGATGGAGAAGAGGGCTGGGCTGGTGGTATCCCAGCACTTGGGAAGCTGAAGTTAGGAGGGTTGTGAGTTCAAGGTGAGTTTGGATGACATAGTCAGAGCCTCCCCCCACCAAAGATGGGGGGTGATGGGGGTTGGAGTGTAACTCAGTAACAGAGCATGGGCCCAGCATGTCTGTGGCCCTGGGTCCCATCTCCAGCATGGGGTGCATGCGCACGCGTGCGCACACACACACACACACACACACACACACACACTAGCAAAGTGCTGCAGTGCTTATCTTCTTAGAGAAAGAGAAATGCTTGCACACCTCCTGATGTAAAAGGCTGCAAGGCGGCCCCGGGCAGCTGTGATCCCCCTTGGATTGGAAATTCTCTCACCTGTGTTGGAATTTGCCATCTGACTCCTTAGACTTGGTGGGAAGGCAAGGGGAGAGGAGCCATCACTGCCCCGAACTCTGGCGAGGAGAAGGAGACAGAGTCGCCCCAAGCAGGTCCTCTGGGCTCTGGCAGAAATGACTGTGACTTGGAAGAAATTGTGCAGCCGGTGCAAGCAGTGTGTGCTTTCATTTGGCAGTGCCCAGGATTAAGGAGCTGGAGGGGGAGCCTGGGAGGCCATGGTTGGCTATTGTAGGGAGTTTCTCCTTCTCCCCACCTCACTCTCTCTGGGAAGTCTCTTCAAAGTCACCACCTTTATGAGACTGTAAGGGATAATGCTTTGCAAATGAGTGATGAAAACAATCATTACAAGTGTAGGGGGGGCTGGGAATGTGGCTTTAGCGGTAGAGTGCTTGCCTTGCATGCATGCAGCCCTGGGTTCGATTCCTCAGCACCACATACACAGAAAAGGCCGGAAGTGGCACTATGGTTGAAGTGGTAAGAGCACTAGCTTTCAGCACAGCGAGGCTCAGGGACAGTTCAAGCCTCAGGACTGGCAGAAAAAGTATGTGTGCGTGTGCATACACGCTTGACCATGGAGCTGCATCTCCTGCCCAACTAGCAGACCCCACGGGTAGCTGCTTGGCGGGGAGGGGTGTGACGCTCAACACCCCCCCTGCATGGAACAAAGGAAGGAAGGAGGGAGGGTAAAAAGGAACAAGGAGCTGTCTTGTGGGAGCCCCTTTGTCTGGAGCGAGGTTGGAAGGGAAGGGCCCTGGCCGCAGTGCAGAGAGCTCGGCAGTGGCCTCCGTGTTCCTTCTGCACCTTCTGGGCAGGTCTGTGGCGTGGCCAACATATCCGGCAAAGGACCACATAGCAAATCTGTTGTTTGGCTTTGGGGGTCCCTGAGCAGGGGTGGGGTCCCTTTGTTTCCGCACTAACTGCCCTAGTGACAGGGCAGCAGCCAAGGACAACATGCTCAGGGTGAGGGTTCTGTGTCCCCATGGACCTCTGACGCCAGGTTTGGCTCCGGGCTCACTCTTCCCATCTCCCTTCTCGAGAAGTCAGTGGCTGGCTTTCGCCCACAAGGCCAGACTTCCCAAGGAGACAACAGCGAAGCCATGCTGGACCCCTTGGCCTCTTGGTTGGGTGGGCGCCATGTTGGGGCCAGAGTTCTAGAACCTCAGAGTTGTCTCTGGAGGATTTGCAGGAAGCAGAAGCAAGGATTTCATTCAAGCCTCCTGCCAGTCAAAAATCTGTGAGCAGCCCTGACTTCTGGGATGACACCTGCGTCCTGAGGGAAGCCCACCTTCGTAGTTGAAATCAGTATGGGATGCTTTTGCTCACTGGCTGGCATTCTACCATCTGCGCCATGCCTCCAACCTCAATGAGGAGGCTGGCACACGCACGCCAGTCCTGGGGCTTGAACTCAGGGCCTGGGTGCTGTCCCTGAGTTTCTTGTTACTCAAGGCTAGTGCTCCACCACTTGAGCCACAGCTCCACTCTCACCTTTTTTGTGATTAATTAGAGTTAAGAGTCTCATGGACTTTTCTGCCCAGGCCGGCTTGGAACCGCGGTCCTCAGATCTCAGCCTCCTGAGTAGCTAGGATTGCAGGTGGGAGCCGCGGGCACCCAGCTAAGGGATGAACCTATCCCTGGGGACTCCTGGAGCCATCTCCACCCCCGGGACACTTGTGTTCATTGTAATGGCCGTCCATCCCCGAGTTGGAATCTTGGTGGTGGTGGTGTAGCTCGCTGGCAGCCTAGAGCGCTGGGTGAGATGTCTGGGTCAGCAGTTTGCTATTTCACCTCCCAGGTTCGGGCCCGCCCTACCCCTCTGGGTTTGGAGGGCCCAGGTGATGCCCTATGTCACTCCTGAAATTTGTTGGCTGTCGCCTCCCCGTTCCTCCTCCGGTCTCCCACACTGCCCCGTCTCTCCGCTTTCCGCCCCTCTGATAAGGCTGTCTAGTCCAGAGGCAGGAATTGTAGAGGCCAGCCTTCTCTCGTTGCTGGGAGTCACTGTGCAGCGATGCTCTTGTTCCTTTAGTGGCTGCCTGGGACTTGTTGCTGAGGATCTTCCTCTCAGTTTGGAGCCCTTTGACGCGCGCGTGTGTGTGTGTGTGTGTATGTGTGTGTGTATGTGGATGTGGAGGGGGTACACGTGTGCCTGTTTAGTTATTTTGAGACTGCTTCTTACTATGTAGCTGGCCTGGAACTCATAGTCCTCCTGCCTCAGCCTCCCCATGCTGGGCTTACAGGTGTGACCCACCAGGCCCAGCCTGGCTTCTTGTTTGCTGGGTTTGTGTGTGTTGAAGAAGTGCTCTACGGCCCAGCTCTACTCTTGAGTCCTGGGCCTGGTTTTATCGTCTGGCTCTAGCCTGGCACCCCTTTTCCTGAGTGAAGGCAGAGTTTGGTTTTGGAGATAAGGCATGGCTTGCTGGTGATAGCAGAAACCTCCTTCTTCTGGCTGTCAGTTCTTGGTTCTTCTCCAAGCAGGGCCTGGGGGAGGGGCGTGGCTCCCTTCAGCTGTGCTAGGTGGGGTAAGATTCCAACATGGTGACCCTCCTCTCTGATGGTGGGGGGGTGGGCGTGGCTGTCTGCTCTCCTCTTCCAGTATGGGCCTCTCGGTCACGGCCCCGCCCTTTGCCTGCTGCCAGCTTGGATTGGGTCTGCAGGAAGTAGGAGGACATTGTTCAGAACTTACAAGCCACCCTGTGCCCAGCGCCCAGTGCCTGTCCTTCGGCCCCTTCCTGGCAGGGAACCAGCACCGAGACCCACCCCACGCCCAGCTCCGCTCACTGAATACCCATTGTGCCTTGGGACAACTCTTGCCAAAAATATCTAGCTGCTGACAGTCCCAGCTCTTTGCTAGGGGGGGGGGGGACCTGGTGAACTTGGCGGTGGCCCGGTCGGTGGTGCCAGAGGCTGCCCCTCCCTACCTGTGCCATGCCCCGGTCTCCGCCATCTTTGCCACTGTCCCGTGCACAACCAGGCTGGGGCAGTGGTTCCTATTGCCTGGAAACCAAGTCTGGAGTCCCCATGGTTAGGTCTTAAAGCCCACTGCATCTCCCTTTCTCACTGATTCTCCAGCCTGTTACTGCTCTCCCTGGAGCCCTCCCCCCGCCCTCCCCGACCCTCCCCCATGCCCTCCAATTTTTCTAGTTGATTATATGCTAATGGCATTTAGGACTATAAAGCAGTCTTTTTGAAAAAAAAAAATTGGTTGTGGTACCAGTACTGAGGCTTGAACTCAGAACCACGTCACTGTCCCTTAGCTTTTTCCACTCAAGGCTGGCAATCTTGAGCCACGGTGCTTTGTGCTAATTAATTGGAGGTAAGAGTCTCACAGACTTCCCTGCTTGGGTTGGCTTTGGACCAAGATCTCACCCTCCTGAGTAGTTAAGGGTACTGGTGTGAGCCAACCATGCCTACCATGTGTGTGTGTGTGTGTGTGTGTGTGTGTGTGTGTGTGTGTGTGTGTGTATATATATATATTTTTTTTTTTTTTTTTTGCCAGTCCTGGGGCGTGGACTCAGGGCCTGAGCACTGTCCCTGGCTTCTTTTTGCTCAAGGCTAGCACTCTACCTCTTGAGCCACAGCGCCACTTCTGGCTTTTTTCTATATATGTGGTGCTGAGGAATCGAACCCAGGGCTTCATGTATGTGAGGCGAGCACTTTACCACTAGGCCATATTCCCAGCCCCCCCTGTCTGTATATATTAAGCCAGTGCTTTATCACTGAACTCTACCCCTGGCCACCCAGTGGCAAGACCCGTCATGGCTGAGAGTGGCTAAGCTTCCCTGAAGTCCCCGCCCCCATCCCAAGGCCATCCCGAATGGGTGCCTGGTGCTTTGCAGCAAAGATCCTTTGCTCTGCTGACTGCAGTTACACCCAAGGCCCGACGGCTGCCAAGGGATGAACCGGAGCCCGGGCAGGGGAGTATTGAGTGGCTCGTGCAGCCAGCTGACTGACCCACTCAGCCACTGACCTGTAAGTGAGATGTGGAAAAAGGTAAGTGACCACCTTCTCAGGTTGTCCCCAGTGATCGTGTGACCACTGACGCTGTTGATAGTTGGGGCTTTAATTAGGTCACCAGTTCCAGCCCCATGTTCTTGCCACCGAGGGCTGCTCGGTTTAAGGGAGTGCCAGCACAGCTTGAACACGGGGTGGAGAGGGGGGGACACGTTCTGGAGGTGGGGAGAGGTGGGGCGGGAGGGACACCCGGGTGCACTTCCTAATTATCCAGAGCCCCAGCACTGGCCCCAGAGTGCAGTCGAAATGAGCTTGGGGCTTGACTACCCCTGGCCAGCACGACCTGGCCTACCAAGCACCCCGTGCCTGCCCCTGGCCCTGTCCTTTGAGGCTTCCTGGCTTTTGGGAATCAAGGGGCTGGAGCTCAGCCTGCCCAGCTCTGATGGAATCTGGGTGTGGGAAGTCCATTAGGTCTGGGGTCTCCATCCTCTGAGATCTGCATGGCCCTGGGAATTCCAGGACTATTCCCAGGGGTGTACCCTGCCAGGTGTCCTATACCTCAAGACCCTCGTGTGTGCGTGTGTGTGTGTGTGTGTGTGTGTGTAGGCATATGCACACATGTGCATGTGTGCCAGTCCTGAGGTGTGAACTTGGGGCTTGGCTGCTGTCCTTGAGCTTTTTTGCTCAAGGCTGGTGCTCTACCATTTGAGCCGCAGCGCCATTTCTGGCTCTTTCTGAGTAGTTTATGGGAGATGAGTCTCATGGACATTCCTAGTCAGGCTGACTTTGAACCGTGATCCTCAGATCTCAGCCTGCTCACTAGCTGGGATTATAGGTGTGAGCCACCAGTGGCTGCCTATTTGCCTTTCATCTGGGCAACATCTGGACAAAGGAAGGGTCGGATACCCAGAAAATTCCAATAACTCAACCGGAGTCCAGCTACCCAGCCTGTGATGGCGCTGGGACGTGAGCAGGACAGTCTGGCCGGATCCAGCAGTGCAGATCCAGCCTCCACTCCCCGCGCCTTCCCCGGGAGAAGCCCACAGGGGTTCTGGCCACTCTGGGGTCATGGGTCAGTCCCCGGCAGGGGCTGCGCAAGCCCCCTGGGTGCACTTGGGACGCTGCAGATTTGGCAGCCGCTGAGCGCTGCCTTCCTCTGTCAGGTTGCCAGGTGCTGAGCGGGAAGCAGGTACGGGGGTGTGGAGGGAGCTCCCCCTGCTGCCGTCCGCCCGTCTTTTGGGATTTCCAGTGTAATAGAAGCACAGGGTGCGGGGGCTGACTTAGTCCACAGGTCTCTTGTGAGCCTTCAAACGTGGGCTTCTCACAGGGCACCCGTGGCTCATGCCCGCAATCTCAGCTACTCAGGAGCCTGAGATCTGAGGGTCACAGTTGCAGGGAAGTCTGTGAGGCTCTTGTCTCTGATTAACCAAAAACCAAACCAAACCTAAACAACAACAACAACACCCCCCCCCCCCAAAACCAGAAGTGGAGCTGTGACTCAAGCGGAGAACACTAGCCTTGAGCAGAAATGCCAAGTAAGAACATGAGGCCCTGGGTTCGAGGCCCAGGACTGGCACAAAAAGAAAAAATATATATGGGTCTCTTGCAGGAAGAGGAACAATGTGCTAGCTCTGCCCTGGTGCTACCCTACCCCCGTACCTCCTCCCTGCCGGGCTGGCACTGCCATGCCAGCTGGCCACACTGATTTCCACCCCCTTCACCCCCAGCCCCCAAGTCCATCCTCCGTGCTGAGCTGCTCTTTTGCCTTTAGGCCACCACAACTTCCCCAGAATGCCTTGCGTGAGTTATTGGCGCTCCTCTCCCCCCTTCCAGAACATTCTGGTACCCCAGGACTGCATTGGCACGGAGACCACTGGCTTTTCTCGGGTTCCTTCATTGGTTCTTCTCGCTCCCAGCTGCTCTCAGCACTGCCTGGTTGTCAAAGCTCCTCTGTTCCTTTATCTGTTTCCCTTTCCCTCTGGGACCCTCTCTGTGCCTCCCTTCGGCTCTGGAGAGGCCCAGGTAGCGGTGAGCCAGGCGGTCAGGGAGGGAGTGAATGGCGCACAGGAGCGTCGGCAGCTCATGCTGCAGAAGTAGCTGGTAGCCCACTGGTTGGACATCCCAAGTTTGGGCTCTGACTCTCACTTGTCAGGGCCCCGGCCTTCCTCAGAGCCCGCTGTGATGTCTGCTCTGGAGGCCGGAACGGACAACGGATGAGATGACAGCGAGGGATGCCCAAACCAGAGACAGAGATCCAGGCAGAAGGCCCCCCCCAGCCCTGGACACGTTGAGACTCGTGTGGATGGGCAGAGTTGGGGACAGCCACCTCCGGATGGCTCCAAGAGGCTCCCCCCCAGGGGACTGCCAGATCTCTAGACTTGAAAGCGCCCGGTGCCACAGGAGCGCGGGTGACCTGCAGGCTGAGGTGGGACAGGAGATTCTGTCCCTGCCAACAGGAACTGACCATCCCCCGTGTCCTTGTCCTCTGCTCTTTGGCCAACTCTGGCTGTTTGGAAAGGCATGGGTACTTCCCACAAGGCCTTTCTGCATAAAGCAGCTACTGTCCTGGTGGCAGCCGAGGCGTGGGCCACCCCCCCCCCACACACACTAGGGCATTTTCTGGGGCACTGCCATCTTCCTGAGAACCCCCCGGCCCAGGAATTCCCTCTGGAGTGTCTGATGGCTGAGCTTCAGCAAACAAAGACTGCCTGGCTTCATTCTTCCTTTGTTAATGGCATGATTATTCTGGGGAGTTGAAAACCAAGAAAACCCAGGGGCTCTGGGCAGTGGAAGCCAAAAGAATAAGTGATTCATAAGCTGAGGAGGGGGGGTGAGATCGGGTGGACACTGGACACCAGCTCTGGCCCTGGGGGGTGGGCTTAGGTATCACCTGGACCCTTAGACAGGACTAGGGTTTTTCCCAGTTGGTGGGGACGGTAGAGGTGGCCTGATTGAGCAGGAATCACAGTCTCTGCCTTGCCTTACCTCAACTACCATACCTCAGTGCTTCCCAGCTAGGAAAGGAGGGGAGATGTCTTTCCAGTGGAGCCTGGAGTAGCCTTGTTCCCCTATGGAGCTGGGCCAGGATGAGTCTCTGCAAGCCAAGCACCAGTGCCTCATGCCTGTAATGCTAGCTACTCAGGAGGATGAGATCTGAGCATTTCAGTTCAAAGCCAGTACTGGGAGGAAAGTCCCTGAGGCTCTTATCTCCAGTTAGCCTGCAAACAGCCTGAAGAGGAGCTGTGATTCAAATGGTTGAGCACCGCCTTTGAGAGGGGAAAGCTAAGGAACAGCACCCAGGTCCTGAGTTCAAGTCCAGTATACACACACACGCACGCACGCACACACCCCAGCCAGCACAGGGACCCTAGCAGGTGGTTGGGTTGAATTTTCTCCGGAATTCTAAAGATGGCAAAATTTGGGAGCAGGCTGAGTGTGGGCAGCTTTCTGGAGTAGAGCCCTGGAAGCTGTCTGCTTCCTCGTCATTCCTTCAGAGTGGCTTTTTATAAAAATAGCCCTCTTGCTCGCTGCTGGCTGACGCCAGCTCAGGCCTCTCTCCCTTGGGCCCTTGGCAGCTGAGCAAGGCAGAGGGGGCTCACTCAGATCGCTCCCGGTTTCAGAGAACGTCGTTTCTCCCAGCGCCTGACAGGACTGGATCTGCGGGGCCATCCCGAGGACGGGTGGGACCAGTCCCTCGGCACACTGTGGAGAACAGGAGGAGGAGAGGGACTGAGCCTATGGAAACACAGGAAAAGCACACACATCCAGGAAGCCTCGAGGTCCTGGCACAACCGGACTGGGTATTGAACTCAGGACCTCACCTTCGCTCAGCGAATGCTCCCCCAGTCCTTTTACTTTTAGTTTGCTTTTCAGATAGAGTCTCACACTGACTTTCCCTGGATGGGCCTCAGACCGCGATCCTCTCACCCAAATCCCGTGCATTTGGGGTTCTAGTATGAGCTGCCACACCTGGCCACACCTGTGGGTAGTTTTTCTTGACTAGTCTTGGTTGCTTAAGAGAAGAAAGCTCTGGGATGAAATTTAGCATTACGGAAAGGACTGGGAGTATCGCTCAGCGGCAGAGCACGTGCAAGGGTCCCTGGGTGTGATCTTCAGCATGAAAGCCACACAAAAAAATAAAATAATTACAGGAGCAAAAAGGAGATGAGATGTTGGTAGAGGGACTTGGGAGACGCCAGTAAGCATTTGAAAGATGCAAGTCTCTCTGTCTGTCCGTCCGTCCGTCCGTCCTTCTGTCCGTGTCTCTCCGATTTGAAGAAAAGGGGGGAAGGATGTGGGTTTAAGCTGGGCTTTAAAGAGAGATCAGGCCGCAGGCAGCAGGGCTCTCCGAGACCCCACTGGGGCTGGGTGAGGCTCCTTCCCCAGCCTTCCAGCCTAGCAGGCTCTTCTGGAGCCGCATCCCAGGGCCCTGTCCTGCGGGGAGGGGATCCAGGCCCGCCCACCCAGGCAGTTATTCTAGGGGTCCAGCCTCAAGTCCCACTAACCAGCGCACGTGCATGCACGCGCGCACACACAGACAGACAGACTGGGTGGCTGCACCCCATAATCCAGCTCAGAGCAAAGCTGTGGGTTCGGGAATCAGGCTGGCCAGGCTGGGCTGGGGGCGGGCGTCCTGTTCACCTTGTTGAGCCCAGTGCCCTGGGCTGCTGAGCCTCTCTGGGCCGCCATATCTCCGGCAGCCTGATGGCGCCTCGCCCCTCACAGGAGTGTTGAAAGATGAAGCAGGAGAAATGTATATGAAGGGCTCCACTGGCGAGACTTTCTCCAAATGTTTGTAAGACAGAAATATTAGCCTCCTCTTGGCCAGAAATGAATTCCTCTGCCTGTGACGGTGGCCCCGTGCCCGCGGGGCCTCAGAGCCCGGGCGCCGCCCGTTCGGGTGGACGTTTTCCCGTGTAAATTGCAGAAGGCTGACTGAAGCTGGGTGCAGGTGGCTCACGCCTGTAATCCTAGCTGATCCTAGCTACTCAGGAGGCTGAGATCTGAGGGCCACAGTTCCAAGCCAGCCAGGGCAGGAAGGTCCTTGAGACTCATCTCCAACTAGCCACCAGAAAACCAGAAGGGTCAGAACACTAGCCTTGAGCACAAAAGCTCAGAAACAGTGCCCAGGTCTTAAGTTCAAACCCTAGGACTTGCACACACGTGTGCATGCATGCGCACGCACACACACACACACACATAGTCACTCTGTTATGTGTTCACCGTGCTCATGTGCACAAGCCCTGGTCCTCCCCTCGCCTCTTATGAGTTGAGGGGTATGTAGTAGAAGCTCAGCCGGGGCTGATCGTTCTTGCCAGCCCTGTGCCCATAAAAAAGCCGCAAGTCCCTACTTGGCCCTCCCAGCTGTGTGTGTGTGTGTGTGTGTGTGTGTGTGTGTGTGTGTGTGTGTGTGTGCACGTGCTGGGGTTTGAACTCAGGTCCTGGTATTATTTCTTTGTGCACAAGGCCGGTCACATCACATGAGCCACAGCTCCACTTCCAGCTCTGTTCTGATCCACAGGACCTGCTCTCTCTGCCACTTTCCCCTCTCCTGACGTGGAACTGCTACTCACCCCTCCCCGGCACCCTGACCACAATGGGGCCCAGTGCCCACCTCAGCCAGCTTTCCCTACACGATGAGGGCAGGCAGCTACTACTAATTCATCATAGGACTGTCCAAAAAATCAGAAGGCTACCGGGCTTGTAAGCCTAGCCGCCCAGAAGGCTGAGATCTGCGCATCATGGTTCAAAGCCAGCCCAGGTGGGAAAGTTCGTGAGACTTTTTATCTCCAATTAACCACCAAAGAGCTGGAAGAGGAGTTGGGGCTCAAGTGGTAGAGCCCCCTGCCCTGAGTGAGAACGCTCATGGGACTGCACCCAGGCCCTGAGTTTTTGCCACGGAAGGTTCCGAGGCCTGTAGTGTGCGGGTATACCTCAGCCCCCTCAGGCTTTGAGAGGACAGATGAAAGGGTAAGATGGGGCTGGGCCACACGAATGTTCTTTGCTTTGCTTTTTTCCTGCCTGTCTTGTAAATCTTGGAGGCAGCCAGGGCAGACAAGCCCTTGGAAAGAGTCACTTTGAAGACACAGGGATGCGCTTGTGATTGTAAACCCCGGCGCTACAGGGGAGGGGACACCTCTGATGTGGTCACTTTATAGTCTTGCCAGAACTCCATAGATGGCACTGGGCTGATGCTTCTAATGGGAACAAAAGAAAGCAGCCTTTACCGGGCAGGGGTGAGGGGAGGATGACAGGGGAGCTGGCTCCCCTCGGATGGACATGTGCTTTCTTCTTGTGCCAACCAGGTGGTGCCCCTGTGCAGTGCACCCGGGGTCTTCTCTCTCCTTTCATCCTTGGCCTTTCTTCCTGTCTGGGATTTGCCCACTTGGTAGGGGTGGGGGTGGGGGTGGGGTAGAGTTCTGCTTCCAGGTGCGTGCTCCCAAAAGGGTGGGATAAGAAATTCTCACGCATTTAGAAAGAAGCTGCAATTGTTCATGTGTGCCCAGGGCTCGCCGCGGACCTTTCTATTAGGCCTAGACAGATTCAGGGGTGTGAGTGTCCCAACATCTTTTTTTTTTTTTTTTGCCAGTCCTGGGTCTTGGACTCAGGGCCTGAGCACTGTCCTGGCTTCTTTTTGCTCAAGGCTAGAACTCTGCCACTTGAATCACAGCGCCACCTCTGGCCATTTTTGGTATATGTGGTGCTGGGAAATCGAACCCAGGGCTTCATGTATATGAGGCAAGCGCTCTTGCCACTAGGCTATATCCCCAGCCCCCCAACATCGTTTATACCTGGACTGATGTGTGTGTGTGTGTATCTGTCTGTCTGTCTGTGTGCAGGTACTGAGGTTGAGCTCAGAACCTCATGCACTGGCTTAGCTTTTTCCCTCAAGGCTGGTGCTCTATCATTTGAACCACACCTCCACTTCTGGCTTTTGCTGGTCAATTAGAGATATAAAAAGTGTCAGAATGGGGCTGGGGATATGGCCTAGTGGCAAGAGTGCTTGCCTCATATACATGAGGCCCTGGGTTCAATTCCCCAGCACCACATATACAGAAAATGGCCAGAAGCGGCGCTGTGGCTCAAGTGGCAGAGTGCTAGCCTTGAGCAAAAAGAAGCCAGGGACAGTGCTCAGGCCCTGAGTCCAAGGCCCAGGACTGGCAAAAAAAAAAAAAAAAAAGTGTCAGACACTTACTGCCTAGGCTTGGCTTTGAATCCTGATCCTCTGATTTCAGTCTTCTGAGTAGCTAGGATGACAGGCGTGAGCCACCAGTGCTGGTAGATTTGTGGCTTGTCTGTTCTGCAAACTTAGTTTCTGCGTTGTGCACTTCTTCCCTTGAAGGCACCTTCTGTTGTTGTTTTATTTAACTGGACAACCTCTTTTTTTTTTATTTTTTTGGTGAGCAATAATAAAGATGGAATCCAGGGGCTGGGAATGTGGCCTAGTGGCAAGAGTGCTTGCCTCATATACATGAAGCCCTGGGTTCGTTTCCTCAGCACCACATATATAGAAAATGCCAGAGGTGGCGCTGTGGCTCAAGTGGCAGAGTGCTGCTAGCCTTGAGCAAAGAGAAGCCAGGACAGAGCTCAGGCCCTGAGTCCAAGGCCCAGAACTGGCAAAGAAAAAAAAAAAAGATAGAATCCAGGACCTTGTGCCTGCAGGTAGGTGCTCTACTATTGACCCCCGACCCCAAGCCCCAGGCCCCACCTTCTAACTGAATGCCACCATTTCCAGCGGAAAGTCCCCAAACAGAGGATTTTGTGCTTGGCTGAGCCTTCATGCACTATTCCCTTTTGTAAGTTTTGGACACATGACCACATGGAAGGCTCTGGAAAGTTCCACACTGCAGCAAACCTGTTTACTTGGACTAGGACTTCTTGTAACAAAGACCATGCATCTCAGCCTGTTTGGAAGAAAGAGCTTGCTTGACTTTTCAGGTCCAGTTCTGGTCAGCTGTTTTGCCAGAAAGCTCCTGTGCACTTAGCTGAAGGCCATCTCCGTCCTTTCCACGTCTGGCTGCCTTTTCAGGTCCCTGTGTTGCCTCCGTATGCATCTCTTTGCTTTCCCAGGCCCAAGGTCCCTGGCTCCTCCTCCTTCTGACTTTATGCGGGGTCTTAGCCCATTCATCTTTTGGGGGGCCTCCCACTGACCAGCTCCAACCCCACCCCGGCGTGTGGGATCTATGTGGAATGGGATAGAGCAATGGGGTGGGTGGAAGAGTGGTCCCTTTCATTTGGTCTATGATAAATTTTCTTCCTTGTCCATGCTAGGGAATGCGCTACCACTGAGCCACACACCCTTGATCACTAATTTCCTATTTTTGTGTAAGTGCCAGTCCTAGTGCTTGAACTCAGGGCCCAGACACTCTCCCTGAGCTTTTTTAACTTTTTTCCCAAGGCCAGTGCTCTACGACTTGAGCCACAGCTCCACTTACAGCTTTTCGGTAGTTATTACAAGATAAGCATCTCATGGACTTTCCTGCTTGGGGCTGGCTTTGAACCATGATCCACAGGTCTCGGCCTCCTGAATAGCTTACAGACGTGAGCCACCGTCTCGTGCAGTTCGGTGGCATGAAGTACATTTTCATTGTTTTGTGAACATCACCATCATCTGGACCTGGAACTTTTTCATTGCGCAAAACAGAAACTCTGTTCTACTCCTGTGTCCCTCAGCCTTGGCTACCACCATTCCACTTCTCCCTAATACCTCATCTAAGAGGAATCCTACAACGTGTGTACGTTTCCTGTGTTCCACTTAGTATAATGGGGATTCGCAGGGCTTGAATTCACTTCAAGGCCCATCCACGTTAAAGTACGTGCCAGAATTTCCAGTTGATGGCTGAATGACAGCCCACTGTACGGATAATGCCCCGCATGGCTTAGCCATTCATTTGATGAGTGAATTCCTTGGAGGGATTCTACCTTTTGGTTGTTGTGAATAGGTGAATAGAGCTACAGTCAACAGCTGGGAATGGATGTCTCTGAGCTTCTCTTATTTTTATTAGCATACATTAGCTATGCGGGGAGAGAGGATTTCATTGTGATATTTCCATGCATATAGATAATATATTCCCATCACTATCCTGTCAACCCCTCCCATCCTTCATTTCCTTCCTAATACAATTTCAACACTGTTCCTTTTTTTTTTTTTTTTTTGGTCAGTCCTGGGCCTTGAACTCAGGGTGTGAGCACTGTCCCTGGTTTCTTTTTGCTCAAGTCTAGCACTCTGCCACATGGGCCACAGCACCACTTATGGCTTTTTCTATATTTGTGATGCTGAGGAATCGAACCCAGGGCTTCATGTATACGAGGCAAGCACTCTACCACCAGGCCATATTCCCAGCCCCAGTTGTTCCATTTTTATACAGGTCTTCAATCTATTTTCATTCATCCATTCTCACCCTCATTAGCCCTGCTAGTACTTATCTCCCCAACAGAGCCCTTTTCTCCTCCTACCCCTATCGATCAACAGCTTCCATGAAGGTTCTTTATGCTGTTTGTCTGTAGGTTACATTGCATCTCAAAATTATTCATAGTCTTTCTTTTTCTGTCTCCCTTTCCCCTTCTCCCCTTAGATTCCCTTTCCCCTTCGATTCATACTCTTGTTTATATCAGGGCCTTGAAATTTTCCTCACTGTGTTTTGTCCTTAGACACCATACTAAATTGCTGAGGTCTTTGTTTATTTGTTTTGTTTTTGTTGCTAGTCCTGGGGCTTAGACTCAGGGCCTGAGCACTTTCTCTGGCTTCTTTTTGCTCAAGGCTAGCACTCTGCCACCTGAGCCACAGCGCCACTTCCGGCTTTTACCTATATATGTGGTGCTGAGGAATCGAACCCAGGGCTTCATGTATATGAGGCAAGCACTTTACCACTAGGCCATATTCCCAGCCCCTGCTGAGGTCTTTGGAACCTAGGTTTTGCCCCCCACATATCCGCTCCAGGGTATCTGAGAGTCAGCACCTTTCTAGGTGGCTCTGGAAGAGCTAGCCCACCTGATTATCCTGGTATCTGCACTCATCTGTCACCCCCAGAGGGCCTAATAAGGCGGGTATCTCCTGAGCACCAGCGCCAGGTTGGCCAGAGTTTTCTGTTGGAGCAGCTTGACACCTGTGTTTCAGAAGTAGAGGGTTTGTTGGGCATGGTAGTGCATGCCTGTAATCTTAGTAGTTGGGCAACAGAGGCAAGAGGATCATGAGTTGGGAGCTAGCCTTGGCTGCGTAGCAGGAGTCTAGGGAGGAAAAGCAAGAGTCAGCATGCCAGAGATTGGTGGGGGTGGGGAGGGGTGGGAGGGAAGGAAAAGGAAAGAGGAAAGGAGGGAGGGTCTGGAAATAATTGAGTATGGTAGGAAGTGTGATTGTGTGACTAGACTATAAAAGGTCCCGAGTTCAATCCCCACCAAGTCGAAGCATAGCTCTGTATGAATGCTTGCGCGCCAGTGCTCAAAGCAGCATTATTCAGAACAGCCCCAAAGGGGAAATAACTCAAGCAATAATCCCCTGATGAGTGAACAAACGAAATGTAGTATGTGTGTACCCTTAGAATATTACTTGGCAAAGCAGATGGATACATGTTGCTGTAAAATGAGTGACCTTGAAAACCTTATGCTACGTGAAAGAAGCCAGATGAAAACTCTGTAAGTGGTCTGAGTCCATTGGTGAGAAATGCCCGGCAGAGGCAAATCCACAGAGACGGAAAGCACAGCCGTTTGTAGGCGATGGGGCGAGACATGACGCGTGATGAGAAGTGACTGCTAATGGGTTTGCAGTTCTCTTTAGGGGGAAGAAAATGTCCTGGGTTCAGTAGCAATGAGAGTCAACAAACCTGTGAATACACTTAAAAAAAACACATTGGACTCAATTAAAAGTGAATTATTTAAAGGAGTGAATTACATCATGTGTAAATTATACCTCAGTAAGGCTTCTTATTAGTTTTTTCAATAAACATAAAAAGTAGCTCAACGCGGTACACCATGGAGTCATTTTTAGTAAACCCGTGTAAATCATTGCTTCCTCTTATTTTAACAAGCACAAACCTTCCTTTGTTACTCAGGTCTGGGGCTGGACCAGCTGATTGGTAACTCCGCCCACTTCCTGGAAACCTTGCTTACCACCTGGCTCTTGTCCAGACTTGGGAACCCCGTCTTTGGGGGGTTCATGGGAGATCTTCAGTGCTCACAGACACACAGCCACCTCGTGGGGGACCTTTGGTCCCTCGCCAGTGGGGTGGCCTGAGCAGTGAGTGCAAGGACAACTTGAGGACGCAAAGCCCAGTGGAAGAGGGTGGTGCGTGTTGGTACCGGAAAAGGACACACAATGGGTGCCATTGGAGCGCAGAGGAGGAAGAGGGTGGCGCCCCAAGATGTGGGGTGCAGGAAAGTCACGGGGGAGAGCAGGAAGGGGTGCATGCCTGAGTGCAGGTTGGGGGCAGGGGATGGCGTGGAAGCAGTCCGAAGGCTTGGCCCTCTTGTCCAGGGTGGCTCAAATGCCACGGCCCACAGCCTTAGATTGCCAGTTGTCCACTGGCTGCATTGTTGGGTGGGTGGTGGTGCTGCTCAACAGTGGTGGGGTTTGTTATTGGGTAGGAGGTGGGCAGATGGATGGATTTCATTTAATATGTATGCATCACAAAATTTGCCATCATAACTGTTGAAACGCACTGTGTCCGGGCATGAGGCACGTTGCCAGTGCTATTCTGCCACGTTGCCCTCCGTCTCCCAAGCCTTTCCCATTCCAGACCAAACTGGCAAGTCTCACTTGGGCCCTGGCCCCAGCCCTCTGCTTGCTTTCTCTCTGCGGTGGACTATCTGAGGGGCCACTCGTGTGTGTCCTTTGGTGACCAGCTTACTTCACCTAGCATGAATGACACCTTGAAAGGTCACCTACGTGGTAGCATGTGTTAGACTTTCCTTCCTTTTATTGCTGAAGTAAAATTCCATTGCATAAATGATCACGCGCCCCTGCTTGAATGCACTGGGCTTGCTTAGCCTGCCTCTGTGCACAGACTCGGGTTGCTCTACCTTTAGGCTGTGGAGTCCTGGTCCCTCCCTCCCCACCTCCAATTCTGGGGATGGAAACCAGGGCCTTATGCATACGTGCTAGGCAAAATAAGGCAACAACAACAATCTCTACCATTAAGTCAGATGCTGGTAGCTTCTACCTGTAAGCAACTCAATAGACTGAAATCTGAAGATCAGGAAGATCAGGGTTCTAAGCCAACCTGGGCAGAACAAAATCCACAAGATTCTTATCTCCAATTAACCACCAAAAACCTCGAGTGATAGAATGTCAGCCTTGAGTGGACGAGCCAAGCAAGAGCTCAAGGTCCCAAGTTCAAGTCCCAGTAAACACACTACCACCACCACCATCATTGAACTATACTTGCAGCCCAACTTATTTAATTAAGTATTTATTAGCATAATGTGGTTTCACAGGGTGGGGGGAGCTTCACTTTGACAGATGCGTATAATATATCCTTCCATATCACTTCTCCTTTTCTCCCACCTACCGCCTTTGTCAACCCAAATGTCCTCCCACCGTATACCCTACCCCCAGCAGAACCTGTTTTACTTTCTTGTCATTCATTGTTTTTAGTGTGTATTAATTGCACCAAGGAATCTCACCATGGTATTTCATACATGCATATGTTAACATTTTGTTCCCAACAACCCTCTCTATTGCTTTATCTTTGCTTGTCCTCAGAATCCCTATTGATCTACAGCTTTAAGATTTCCTAGGTCAGCCAGGTGCGGGCAGCTCATGCCTGAAATCCTAGCTACTCAGGAGGCTGAGCTCTGAGAATTGCAGTTCAAAGCCAGCCTGAGCAGGAAACTCTGTGAGACTCTCATCTCCAATTTAACCACCAGAAAACTGGAAGTGGCACTGAGGCTCCAGTGGTAAAGCACTAGCCTGGAGCTCAAGAGCTCAGGGACAGCGCCCGGGCCCAGGGTTCAAGCCCCATGACTGCCAAAAAAAACAAAGATTCCCTAGGTCATCTTCACACATAGTTGCACTATATTTCAAAATTATTCAGTATCAGCCAGGCACTGGTGGCTCAGGCCTGTGATCCTAGCTACTCAGGAGGCTGAGATCTGAGAATCACAGTTTGAAGCCAGCCTGGGCAGGAAAGTTTGTGAGACTCTTGTCTCCAGTGAACCACCAGAAAACCAGAAGTGGAGCTGGTAGGTACTAGCTTTGAGAAAAAAATATACTCAGGGGCAGTGCTCAGGCCCTGAGTTCAAGCCCCAATACTTGTGCATGTGTGTGCGTGCACACACACATACCCAAATGTGAGTTTTTCCTTTTTTGTTGTTAGGCGTGGAGCTTGAACTCAAGGCCTGGGCACTGTCCCTGAGCTCTTTTGCTCAAAGCTAGTGCTCTACCACTTTGAGCCACTTGCCACTTCCACAAATGTGACTTTTCAGTACACACTTGAGAGACCAGAAACTGTGTTTGGCCTAACATGTCTTCTTTTTGGCCTGCAGGTATGACGCTGGACGGGATGGCTTCATCGACCTGATGGAGCTGAAGCTGATGATGGAGAAGCTGGGGGCCCCCCAGACTCACCTGGGTCTGAAGAGCATGATCAAGGAGGTGGATGAAGACTTCGACGGCAAGCTCAGCTTCCGGGAGGTACCAATGCCCTGTGGGTCCAGCGCCGTGGAGGGAGCGGCTCAGGGTGGAACCGCAGTTTTACAACTGGGTTAGCCTCGCCAGAGTGCTGTTTGGACATTGAAGCTACAGTTCTACTTTAAACAAAAAAATACCTTTAAGGGCCCCATCTGTAATTCTAGCTACTTGGGAGGTGGAGATCAGGAAGATCTCAGTTAAATGTCAGCATGGGCAAAAAGAATACAGGACTTCATCTCAATCAATTAGAAAGGGCAGGCATGACGGCTTCTGCCTGTCACCCTACCGACTTGGGAATTGTAGATAGGAGGATTGTGATCCAGGCTGGCTTGAGCATCACTGGGAGACCTTACCTGAAAGACAGCTAAACCAAATAGGGGTTGGGATATAGCGTAAGTGGTAGAGTGGATGCCTAGCAAGTACAGAGCCCTGAGTCCCACACTGGGAAAATACCCAGGTAACAGGTTGAAAATCTGCATGGAGAAATCTAGCTATGTTCTGGTGGCTCACATCTGTAATCCTAGCTACTCGGGCTCTTAGGTTGAACTGGCCAACAAGAGCCCCCATTCCAGCTGTGACAAACAGCTCATCACACACAGCTCCAGCAATTGCCATCTGTCCTGTCCTCAGCCGCCTTGTTTCCACCTTGTTCTTTGTGGACCATATTTGGTCTTCCTCCTGTTTACTGACACTTTGCCAGCTCCTAAGCCTCTTGAAGTGTCTTTTGCATGCTAGAGAAGACTACCACTAGTAGTCACAAGAACGACCTCTGGGGCTGAAGGTTAAATTGATCACCAGAGACCAACGACTTAATGAATGATGTCTCTATAATTACATTTCCCCGAAACTGGAAAGGACTGGTTTCTTTATTTGGGGAGGGGAGTGGTGTAGATTACTAAGCACTGGGAGGTTCCTGGAGGGAGGCCCGGTGTATACATCTCTTCATCAGTAATAGTAATCTGATCTCTTCTGAATGAGATTCCATGACCCCCCACTAGGATTCGCCACCCACTTGTCCACTGCACAATCAACCGCTTGTTGGGTGACCCTACACTCTGGGGTCGTAAGTATACTGTGAGTGAGGCCAAAGGAGACTATGTTGGCTCTTCCCTTCTCTCACTAGCGTGCGTCACGGGAAAGCTGTGCTGCATAGCCCTTGGGTTATGGTGTCCAGCTTTTGCATTGAGAGCTAAGGACCTAAGAGGCAAAAATGGTCAGGATTGCGCAGCGCTGTAAGGGGGCTGCCACTGCCGTCAGTCATCACGACCCCAGGCCTGGGGTTGGCCTGGGCTGGCCTGGGGTGTGGAAGGTAGGGGCTTTTGCCTTAGGGAAGGAACCTGGGGAGACACCAGGAGAGAGCTCCAGCTTTTGTCCCCACCATTGTGACTTCTGGAACAGCACAGAAGATGGGTTTTAGGGGCATTTAGACCTAACGCTCCCCACAAGTGCGTCTTCAAATACAACATGCTGGGCCAGCTCCTGGTTAGCTGCCCGTGTGGCCAGTTCCCACTCATCCCACAGATCTTGCAGAGCTTCAAAGGTGTGGGAGGTTTTGTTTTGTGGTGTTTGTATGTGTGTTTTGTTTTGTTTGTTTGTTTGTAATGGTACTGGGACTTGAACTTGGGGCCTGAGTACTGTCACTTAGCATTTTTGCCCAAGACTAGTGCTGCACTTCTGGCTTTTTTGGTGATGAATGGGAGATATAAAGAGTCTTCGTGCACTATCCTGCCTGGGTTGATTTTGAACCGGAATCCTCAGATATCAGCCTCCAGAGCAGCAAGGATCAGAGGCCTGGCTCCTGCCCTTGAGTTCTTTCAACATCTTTTTGTTTAATGCGTACCTCTTCTTTGCTTAAGACAACCAGTTTGTTTCTGGTCATGAGCAACCTATGAGATCTAATACAGGGGAAGCGTTTCCTTACCAGCCAGAACCAGGGAATTAATCTCCTTAACCAATCAGCATCAACGGCTGAAGGTGCTGTTGAGCTTTATTAGTGCACACACTGTCTCTGTCTCCTTTCCTTCCCTGCCCTGTCTTCAGGGCCACAGGCAGGACCTCTCCCCAGGTCTTCTACCACCGTCCCGTCTTTGCGGACTAGAAACAGCAAGACAAGCAAGGCTGGGCAGTGTGAGCCATTTCCATTCAGGGCACTGAGTAACTGGAATGAAATGGAGGGAAATGTTGAGCATGTCCAAGCGCAGCTGGATTTTCTTTTTCTTCTTCTTTGACTGGTTAAGGTTGGGGGACCCCTGAGCTATGATGGGGCTGTCCTTGGTAATCTGCTGAGGTGGCAGAATGGGTACCAATAGCCTGGCCCCACCCTGGGACCTAAGAGCACAGAAGTCACAGCTGGGTTGGGGGGTGGGGAACTCATTAATGTCTGCAGGTCATTAAAGCCTTCTGTGAACACAAACACTTCCGTCCCTGCTGTGGCTATGAGGGATGCAGCGAGCGAGCGAGTCCCAGGCCCATGAGAATTGTGGTGTTGGGGGGTGGGGAGGGCATTCTGTAAATGAAATGCCTAAGGACAGGTGGGTGTGTGGCCTGACTTCTGTTGCTCTAACAGCATACTTCAAACCGGATTACTTAGGAAGCAAAGAGGTTTATTTTCGCTTGTGGTTCTAGAGAATGGTTCTAGAGAAGTCCTAGAGAATGGTGCTGGTGTGTGCTCAGCTCCTGGTGAGGGCCTTGAACTGCTTCAAGTCATGGCATGAAGTGCCAGGGACCGCGGCGGGCTGTCTGTGGAAGAGAGGGAGCAATGGAGAGGCGGAACTTGCCTTACAATACCCAGCTCCCAGAGAAAGCAGGGACCTGTTTGCTTGCTTCCCTCTCTCCCTCCCTTCTCCCTCCTTCCTTCCCTTCTGGCCTGCTTTTCCTCCCTCTCTCTTTTTTTCCCCCCTCGTTTTCTTTCACTTGTGCTCTACCTTTCGAGCCACACCTCCACTTCCCACTTTTTTGCTGGTTAATTGGAGATGAGTCTCGGGTACTTTTCTGCCTGGGCTGGCTTCAAACCACGACCCTCAGATCTCAGCCTCCTGAGTAGCTGGTAAGATTATAGGCTTGGGCTACGGGTGCCTGTTGGTGACCTGATTGCTTCTTAAACATCCAGCCCCACTGGGTACCACGCTATTGCAGATGAAGCTTCCCTGGGAGGCTCAGTGGAGACACGCCATCCTGGCCTCGTAGCAGCGAGCTGGGCACCAAAGGACAAGCGCTCCATTCCTTCTTCCCCTCACATTTGCACCACGGAGATCTTTGCCCCTGCTGCCTCTTCCAAGTGGGACATCTCCCACCATCGTCTCCAGCCCCTGGGCTTTGATCCCACTGCTGGGGGTTGGCTTCCTTTTCTAACACACTTGGTTTTGTTCCAGCCAGTGTCCTGGCTCTGACGGGTTTGTGGCAAACCCAGCCTTTGCCGGCCTCTAGTGAGAGAGCTGGAAGCTGCAGGAGGAAGAACATGGCCGTTCTAGCCATCCCAACTGGCCACAAAACTCAGCACAACTACGGGTCTTAGGGCATCCGAGTTAAGTCTCTGGCAACGTCCGCAGTGGACTGAGCACCCCTGAAGTTGCAAAGGTTGTGACGGTGGGTGAGACACTGAGCACACCCCTCTCCTAGAGGAAGAGCTTTGAGCCACGATCGACCCTCGAGTTGGCATCTGGGAAGCTTGCAGAAGTGGTTGTCCTGTCACTATGTATTATTAGAGCTAAGTTGGAAAAGTAAATCATAGAAGTATCATCTTAGTTGCTTGCCAGGTAGAATCATAACCATTAATTATTAAAAAAAAAAAAAGACCAACTAAATAGCCACAGAATGCCTTGGGAGAGGACAGGAAGATGACTGAACAGGCATTTAAGTTGGATGGATTTAGTTAAGAATTCATCCTGCGGGGCTGGGGATATGGCCTAGTGGCAAGAGTGCTTGCCTTGTATACATGAGGCCCTGGGTTCGATTGCTCAGCACCACATATACAGAAAATGGCCAGAAGTGGCGCTGTGGCTCAAGTGGCAGAGTGCTAGCCTTGAGCAAAAAAGAAGCCAGGGACAGTGCTCAGGCCCTGAGTTTTTTTTGTACCAGTCCCGGGACTTGAACTCAGGGCCCTGTCCCTGTCCCTGAAATCCTTTGCTCAAGGCTAATACTCTACCACTTTGAGCCACAGCACCACTTCTAAATCTCTGGTGGTTAATTGGAGAAAAGAGTCTCATGGATTTTCTTGCCCGGGCTGGTTTTGAACTGTGATCCTTGCACCTGGCTGCAAATTTGAAGTGAAAACTAAAGAGAGAGAGCTAAAGTAAGATGGTTCCAACAAAAATATTACTGTATTGTGTTAAACAGCACTATCACCAGGCACTGGTGGCTCATGGCTGTAATCCTAGCTACTCAGGAGGCTGAGATCTGAGAATTGGGGTTTGAAGCCAGCCTGGGCAGGAAAGTCCATGAGATTCTTACCTCCAATTAAGAAAAGGAAAAAAAAAAGCCAGAAGTGGAGCCCAAGTGGTAGAGTGCTAGCCTTGAACACAAAAGCTTAAGGATAGCACCCAGTCCCTGAGTTCAAGCCCCAGGACTGGCACGGCATACACACACAAAAAAGAGTACTGTATTGATGTGACCAAGTCACGTGACTTTGTAAAGGTATTACCTTACTTGTCTTGTACTTTATGATGTAGGATGCTGTATTATGTGTTGGTAACATTAACTGAAAAACTAAACTGATTAGCTAAAAAGGTAAGTGACAGTGCCCAAGCTCTGAGTTCAAGGCCCAGTACCAGAACACACACACACACACACACACACACACACGCGCGCGCGCACACACACACACACACACACACACACACCACCACCACCACCACCACCACTTAATACTTAGAATAGCTCTCCACATCTTTTAGCAGTTCACATTTGCTTACCTAATAAATTACCATGGGATGTAACCATGGTTTTGTAAGGCATAATACTTCAGGTTATTTGAATATAATTACTTTTTAAGGCAATTGTGACCATAAAACAGCTTTTTGTTTTTCTAACCACAAGAGCCGTACATCATTTGAAATCACTCAAATGATGTCTTAATCTGGAATCTAAATCCAGGTACTTCATGTTTTAATAACATGGTATCAGTGCAGGATTGAAGGGCTTTTGGAGAGGAAAAACATTTAATTAGGAAAACCAGTGGCCTAAACTAACCACTGAGTAATTTACATCGTGGAGTGTGTGTGCGCGCACGCGTGTGTATGTATGCGTATGTGCGTGCATGCATGAATGTGTGCCAGTAATGAGGGCTGGAACTCAGAGCTTCACACTCGTGCTTAACCTCTCTACTCGAGGCTGGTGCTCTGCCGCTTGAGCCACACCTCTCCTTTCAGCTTTTTCAGTAATTGGCAACAAGAGTCTCATGGGCTTCCTTGCCCTGGGCTGATTTCAAAGCAACATCCTCAGACTTCCGCCTTCTGAGTAGCGGTGATTTCAGTTGTGATCCACCTATACCCAGATATTTTTATATTTTATTTTGTTTTGTTTTGTTTTTTTGGCCAGTCCTGGGGCTTGGACTCAGGGCCTGAGCACTGTCCCTGGCTTCTTATTTTGCTCAAGGCTAGCACTCTGCCACTTGAGCCACAGCGCCCCCTCTGGCCATTTTCTGTATATGTGGTGCTGGGGAATCGAACCCAGGGCCTCATGTATATGAGGCAGGCACTCTTGCCACTAGGCCATATCCCCAGCCCATATTTTTATATTTTAATAGATGAAATCTATGGAGCTATTTAAAAATATGAAACAAACTGCCTTAGAAAATGAAAAAAATTACAGAAGTTTATCACTAGATCAGATTTTTTAAAACTATGGATAAGATAAAGATTCGTTTAGAAATCTTTGATTCGTAGGGCATTCTACCTTTATTGAGCAAGTATGATTGACAGAAAGTATACAAGTCACTCCTTCCTCCCCCATTTCCAGGGTGTGGACTCAGAGCCTCTCCATCTCATTTTGCTTTTTCCACTCGTGGCTGGCTCTCCCACTTGAGATCACACCTCAAGCCTGGCATTGTGCTGTTAACTGGAGATAGGTTCAAAGCCAGTATAGACACGAGCTCTGGGAGACTCTTGTCTTATCTCCAGTTAACCAGCAGAGTGGTAGTAGTGGATCTTTGACTAAATGGTAGAGTGCCAGCCCTGAGTGGGAATGCCAGGAACAGTGGCCAAGCTATACGACCAGCAAAATAAATAAGTGGAATACATATACAACAAGCAAATGCACTGATGTTTTCAGGTCTAAACAAAGAGTTCATCAATGCAACTCTGATTCAGCATTACAAAAGTACTTACATGGAACTGGGTAATGGTGGCTCATGCCTGTAATCCTAGCTAGTCAGGAGGCTGAGACCTGAGGATCTCAGTTTGAAGTCAGCCTAGGCAGGAAAGGCTGTGAGACTCTTATCTCCAATTACCGAAAAAGCCAGAGTGGAGCTGTGACTCAAGTGGTAGAGCACTAGCCTTGAGCACAAAAGCTCAGGGACAGTGCCCAGCCCCCTGAGTTTAAGCCTTAGGACTGGCACACATACACACCCAAAAATGAGTTAAGAAAATTCTTTCTTGAATAAAGCAGGCTCTGTTGCAGCATGGGACATTTCAGCCGGAGCCAGGGCTAATGCGAAGAATGAGTGAAGATTAATTTGATGAATATGGTCAAAAGTCATTTACCTGTATGCATGAAAACAAAACAATCAAACTTATCAAAAAAAAATGTGTAGGAGTCCTAGGGCTAGCTTTAACTCAAGGCTTGGGTGCTATCTCTGAGTTTTATATGTTCAGGACTCATATTCTACCACTTGAGCCATAGCTCCACCTACAACTTTTTAAACTGGAGATAAGAATCTGACAAACTTTCGTGTCTGGCCTGGCTTTGAACTCCTCAGGTCTCAGCCTCCTGAGTAGCTAGGACTATAGATAGGAGCCACTGGCTTCTGGTTTTTGTCTGTTTGTTTCTGGCTTTGTTGTTGTTTTATTTTTAGTGCCCCATCCTGGAGCTTCAATTCAGGGCCTGAGCACTGTCCCTGAGCTTCTTTGCTCAAGGCTAGCACTCTGCCACTTGAGCCACAGCTCCACTTCTGACTTTTTTGGTGGTTAATTGAAGATAAGAGTCTCACCGACTTTCTTGCCTGGGCTGGCTTCAAATCCCAATCCTCAAATCTCAGTCTCCCGAGAGACTAGGATTACAGGTGTGGGCCACCAGCACCCAGCCCAAAATTGTTTTAAGAAGGGGAAGGTAGTAAAGGTGAATTTGATCAGGATATATTGTATGAAATGTCAGAATGGAACTCTCCCTTGTGCTAAAGAGAATAAAAGCCTTTCTGACTGAGAAAGTGTTTTTTTTTTTTAGTTTTAAAATATTGTTATAATATGATGTACAAAGAGGGTTTACAGTTCCATAAGTCAGATAGAATACACTTCTTTTTGGATAATTTCACCCCTTCCCTCACTCCCAGGAAAAAACTTCTTTTTTTAAAAAAGAAAGAATTTATCCTGTAGATCGACTCAAAGTTTAATTCGTCATGTCTGACATATTGAATCTGGAGAAAGATTCAAGGATAGATTACTCAATAAATAGCACAAGGATTACTAAGTAACTATTTGGTAGAAAATAAGGTTAATGATTTACCCTTACCAGATAGAGCAGAATAAATTTCAGAGATTAAATATTTACATGTTTTTAAAAAAATAGAGGCCATAAAAAATAGTAGACAAAAACACAAGTGATTGTTGATGTTGGTGGCAGGAAAGGTTTTGCTAAGCATAACTCTGGTGAGAGCAAGTGAAAAAATTGCATAGCTTCGTTTAAATGTTTTTTTTTTTTTTTTGCCAGTCCTGGGCCTTGGACTCAGGGCCTGAGCACCATCCCTGGCTTCTTCCTGCTCAAGGCTAGCACTCTGCCACCTGAGCCACAGCGCCACTTCTGGCCGTTTTCCATATATGTGGTGCTGGGGAATCGAACCGAGAGCTTCATGTATAGGAGGCAAGCACTCTTGCCACTAGGCCATATTCCCAGCCCCTCGTTTAAATGTTTTAAAGCACCCAAATTCCACAAGCAAGCCAGCAGGGTGTCGTACATCTGTAGTCATAGCTACTTGGGGAGGCTGGGACTAGAGGATCTTTTGAGTCACAGGTACAAGACCAGATCAAGCAATACAGCAAGACCCCATCTCAAAAAATAAATAAATTCAGGGTGTAAGATATCACAAGAAATGTACACACTGCCCTACTATGTAACTGTACCCCTTTTGCACAACACCTTGTCAAATTTTTTTGTTTAATTAATAAATAAATTATAAAATAAATAAATAAATTACCATGAATACAATTTAAGTGGTAGGTGACAGAAGGATTTAAAACATGCCAAGCCATGGGATGACCTTTTAACAAATAATGAAAAATAAGTAATAATGCAAAAATAGAACCAATTAGAAAAATAGAAGTGGATAAGAAACATCAAAAATATTAAATTAGCTAGCCACTGGTGGCTCACACCTGTAATCCTAGCTACTCAGGAAGCTAAGAAACATCAAAAATATTAAATTAGCTAGCCACTGGTGGCTCACACCTGTAATCCTAGCTACTCAGGAAGCTCAGATCTAGAAGACCAAGGTTTGATGTCAACTCAGGCAGAAAAGTCTGTGATTCTCTATTTCTAATTAACCAGCAAAATGCCAGACTAGAGGTAGAGATCAAATGGTAGAGCTGTAGCTGAACGAGCACAACGAGTGAAGTGTGAGAGTCTAAACTCCAGTAGTGGCAGAAAAAAAGCAAATTATTTACCTTAAGAATAGTATATGTAGGGCTGGGGATATGGCCTAGTGGCAAGAGTGCCTGCCTCATATACATGAGGCCCTGGGTTCGATTCCCCAGCACCACATATACAGAAAATGGCCAGAAGTGGCGCTGTGGTTCAAGTGGCAGAGTGCTAGCCTTGAGCAAGAAGAAGCCAGGGACAGTGCTCTGGCCCCGAGTCCAAGCCCCAGGACTGGCCAAAAAAAAAAAAAAAAAGAATAGTATATGTAGAACTATTTAATTTTTCTTCTGTGGCTGTAAGCTAGGATGTTGCCTGGTTTTGCTGGTATAGATAATGCTTAAATTATTGTGTGCGTTTCTGATGAGTAGACTGCTAGTAGTGGCTTAGTGGTTGGGCAAGGGAATAGCACTTATTTTATTTGTTGGAGCAGAGGATTAAACCCATGGCCTCACCCATGCTAAGAATATGCTCTGCCAGTGATCCACACTCCCAACTCACATTTTTATTTTGTGACAATCTGGCAAGGGACAAACCAACTCATTACATACACATGGAAGCATGCTTTTGAAATACTTGGAGAAAAAAGTCATTGGCAAGCCAGGCATAGTGCTCATGCTTCTCATTCTAGCTGCTCAAAGGGCTGATATTGGGAAGATGGAAGTTTGAGGCCAGCCCACACAGAAGGTGGATAAAAAGGTCTTGAAACCCCATCTCAATTAATAAAAAGATGGCTATGGTGGGGTATGCCAAGCATCTTACTTGGGATGGGAAGAATAAATAGGAGGATTGTGGCCTAGATTAGCTGAAGACAGAAGCAAGACCCCAGTGGGAAAAAAAAATAACTGAAGCAAAATAGGGATGAGCTCATGGCTTCAGTGGTAGAGTATCTGCTTAGTGCGCATGCGGCTCTGAGTTCAGTACGTATCCACTTGGGCCGTCGGGACTATTGTGGGCTTCTCAGCCAAATCATGAGCATGTCCTCACCCTCTTGTCCTTCTCCTCCCACAGTTCCTGCTCATTTTCCACAAGGCCGCAGCTGGGGAGCTGCGGGAAGACAGTGGGCTTATGGCCCTGGCCCAGCTCTCGGAGATCAATGTTGCCCTGGAGGGTGTCAAAGGTGCCAAGGACTTCTTCGAAGCCAAGGTCAGTCCCTGTTCCCAGTATGCAAAGCCTCTGGCTCCTCCCCTCACCCCCAGCAGTGTCTGCCAAGACAAGGGGGTGCCTCCTGTTCCATTGCACGGAAAGGCACGAGGAAGCATCTGACAAATGTGTGACAAATAACCAAGGGTAAACAGACTTGAACTTGTGCGCTGCTCCCGCGCTCCAAGACCACCTTTCCATGTAGAGTTTGCTGAAGAATTATTTTAACAAACCTCAGCTACTCAGGAGGCTGAGATGTAAATGGATCGCAGTTTGAAGCCACCCTAGGCAGGAAAGTCAGTGAGACTGTTAACCACCAAATGGAAATGGAGGTTTGCCTCAAAGGGTAAAGTGTCAGCCTTGAGCAAAAAAGCTAAGGGACAAGTGCCCAGGCCCTGAGTTCAAGCGCCAGTACCTGTGCGCACGCGCAGACACACACTCTTTCTTCCTCAATCCCTAGTTCGTTTCTTCAACTTCTCTATCAGCTTTGCATCTTAAACTCCTGGGTTATAGACAAGTGAGTAGTGGGGGCCTGGGCGTGGCCGGGGTGTGGCCGGGGCGTGGCCAGGATGGGCCGGGCTGGGTACCCAGCAGCCCTGGAGAATCTTGACAGGGATGGCATGTGACGGGTACTCAGTCTGCACCACACACACAGCCCCAGTGCAGATCCTGCCTCCTCCGCTGGCTTCTCTTGCTGCTATTCTGCCTCAGTTTCACCATCTGTACAATTTCTCTGAGGATGAAATGAACACACATCTACATCCTTGATCAAATGTCTGGCTTACTGTGGGCCCTGGAGTGTCGTCTGAGCTGTTGGGGCTCCCTGCCAATCCCACTGGCCTCCAGGGGAGTTTGAGCTTTGGGGAGCTTGGGCCAGGACCAAATGTCCCCTGGTGACATTTCTCAGCCTGCTTCGATCCCTAAGCGGGAGTCGATTCTTGCTTGTCTGTGATAGTTCTGGGAGACAAACCCCATTATCTTCCTGCTCTGCCAAGGTAATGTGCTCACAGTGTCAGGGACAGGCTGGCTACTTGCTGTGCCTAGAACACCAGCTGACAGGTGGCCCGTCCTGAGTGTGGTTCCTGCCTTCACATCGATGGTACATTGATTTGCCCCCAGCAAAGCCAGGCATCTCGTTAGCCTCTGAGACACAGCTCCACCACAAGGGAGAAGGGGGCAAAGCATTCGCCCTCCTGAGGGGCTCACAGGGTCCACTGAGAACAGCCACCAACAGGGGGAGTGGAGGGAAGGGGTGGGTGCATTCTGCAGGGATGGGGCCTCCCCATGCATGGAGCCACGCTTGCAGTCTCTCGTGACGCCTTGGACCGGTCCTAGGGTTGGAGCCCAGGTGTGGCCAGTCCACGGCCGCAGTGCGCTGGGTCACGTGGCACAGGCGGGCTGTGGAGGAGTCCCTGGGACCGTCTTATCTGGATATGCAGGACCTGTGATAACCTGGCTTGAGCCCCATCCCAGCCCCGTGTACTGCCTTCGAATGAGGCCAGGCCATTTCACCAATGGCCGTCAGTTCCCACGGGTCCCTCATGGAGGTGGGGGGGGCGGGGTTTCAAATGCCTCTGCCTAGAAAACTTCCATTTCCAAACCACCTGTCAGTCAAAATTCAACGCATTTCCTCCAAAATTAAGAAAGCTGAGGGAAGCCACGGGACTGGGCGGGGTGGGGGAGGAGGATGAAAGGGGTGGCATCGATCAAGGTGCACTGTATTCACAAACCGCTTTGGTGAATGACAACTCCTTTGTACCATTACTTTAAAAAAATAGCAATAAGGGCTGGGGATATAGCCTAGTGGCAAGAGTGCCTGCCTCGGATACACGAGGCCCTAGGTTCGATTCCCCAGCACCACATATACAGAAAATGGCCAGAAGCGGCGCTGTGGCTCAAGTGGCGGAGTGCTAGCCTTGAGCGGGAAGAAGCCAGGGACAGTGCTCAGGCCCTGAGTCCAAGGCCCAGGACTGGCCAAAAAAAAAAAAAAAAAAAAAAGCAATAAAACAACAACAGCAACCTACCCGTCAGGGCAGTTTACTACCAATTCCCCTGCCAGGGAAGGCTCCTCCTCCCCTTACCCCATCCTCCATGCCTCTTCCATGTGGGAGTGGCACCGTGTTTTACCTGCTCAAGGGGTTCTTGGACGCTTCTATTTTTTAAATCAGTTGTGGGGTTTGAACTCAGAGCCTGGGCACTGTCCCTAAGCTTTTTATTCTGCTTGAGGCTGTCTCTCTAACTCGTGGAGCTACAGCTCTACTTTCACAGACTTTCCTTCCCCTGAGCTGGCTTTGAACCGTGATGCTCAGATCTCAGATCACAGGCCTGAGCCGCCAGGGCCCAGCTAGACTTGGTTTGTTTCCACTTCCTGGAGAACAGTTTGAGACTTGCTGTTAACTGTCTGACTCTAGGATTTGATCCTCGTGAAGCACTAGAAATTGCATGTAGATATCTGGACAGGGATTTTATTTTTATTTTTTGCCAGTCCTGGGCCTTGGGCTCAGGGCCTGAGCACTGTCCCTGGCTTCTTTTTGCTCAAGGCTAGCACTCTACCACTTGAGCCACAGCGCCACTTCTGGCCTTTTTCTATATGTGGTGCTGGGGAATCGAGCCCAGGGCTTCATGTATACGAGGCGAGCGCTCTTGCCACCAGGCCATATTCCCAGCTGGCAGGGATTTTCATACAGCATTATCAGAGATAGAGGGACACTGGAGACAACCAAAACTCTCATGATCAGAGAAGGATGGTGATTCTGGCACACTCTACAGCCATCAGAACTGAAATGGGGGCCAGACATAGTGGTTTATGCCTATATAAGCCCAGCAACCAGGATGCTAAGACAGTAGAATCAAGAGTCCCAGACCAGCATGGGCTACTACCTAGAAAGACTCTTTCCCGCAAACAAGCCTCTTCCCACCCCCACAAGATTGAAGTGTAATATTCAGGAGGCAGAGATAGGAGGATTGCACCTGGAGGCCAGCCTGGGCAAAAGGCTATGAAACTCCATCTCAATCAATAGGTGCAGTGGTGCAGCCTGACATCCCAGCTATGCAAGAGGCTGAGATAGGGAGGATTGTGGGTCCAGGCTAGTCTAGTCAAAAAGTTCCCGAGATCCCCATCTCATTAGAAAAAGCTGGGCCTTGGTGGTGCCTGTCTGTCATCCCAGCGAGGGTGGGAAAACGTAAATAGGATCACCCTCCAGGCTGGCTATGAACAAAACAACAAGTACTATCTCAAAATAAAAAAGAACGGGCAAGCATAAAGGGCAGGAGCCGTGACTCGTGCTATAGAATGCCAGCCTAACGCGCATAAAGCCCTGAGTTCAAACCCAAGCACCATCCAAAAAGATTGAAAATGAAGCTGTGTGGACAGATGTATTCAAAATAATTTAAGCCAAGTAATATGTATGTCATCGGATTTTGTTAAAATATTAACTAGAGCCTTGTGTCTGTGGCTCATGCCCATAATCCTAGCTACTGAAGCCAGCCCAGGAGTGACCGCCTGTGAGCCTCTTAGCTCCAATTGACTACCGAAAACGCTGCAAATGGAGGTGTGACTCAAGTAGTAGAACGCTGGCATTGAGCCAAAAAAGTTCAGGGACAGCATTCAGGCTCTGAATTCAAGCCTCAGGGCCACCACACATACACGCACGCACACGCATAAATTAACTACAACCTGGATAATTATATGCAAAAGTATTAGTAATGGCTAATGTGTTAGTAATGCAGGAGAGACTCCCTTGATAAGTCCTGTAATGTTCTATAGTGAGTGTACATTCTTTTTATAAGCAGGAGACAGATGAAAAGCGTAACAATAAATGTTTTTCGCTTTGCTATGTTTATATGTCTGCCTGCTCACCCACACTCCAAGCCAGAGGTGGGGGGTTACCTTTGTAATTACAGCGCCTGCCAGGTAATGGCCCTCACTAAACGTTTGCATGAGTGAGGAAGGGAGCCTTACCACTGGAATTTGGCAGAGGTTGTAAAGGAGCTGACACTGGTGACAGATGTTCCAAGATGAATGGAGAGTCACCTTGTAATCAAGGACAGAGGGCATTCCAGCCGTGGGAACCAGAGCGAGGGCCTCAGGCATGGAGGGCAGTGAGTGTCCCAGGCAGGGGAGGCTGTCACAAGGCCAAGGAGGTGTGGGAGGGGCGGGGAGGGAGTCTGAGGAACACGGCTCAGATGGGAACCCGGCCAGCACTTCCCACTCCTGCCACCACATATGCCGTGGCACACCATGGTGAGTGACTCCAAGGTTGGGATGGTGTCTGCACACAGACAGAAAGTTCTGGCCACCCGCCAGGCTGAGGGACGGCTTCCCCAGCCCACTGAGTACTAGAACCATCTGCAGACCCATTTCCCAGGCCCTGTTCAGGTCTGTCTGGGCTTCTCCAGGGAAGGGCCCAGAAACAGATGTTGATCCAGCTGTGTAGGGGGTTCCAGTGCGCAGCCTGGCAGAGCTGCAGGTGCTGTGAATGCTTGGAAGTCTATCGGCCTGGCCTTGACAGCGGGGAAGGCCCTAGAAGAACGGATGCCTGGGGAAAGGCCTCCACCTATGCCTGACAAAGAAATCAGTCATAAAGATAGTGACAGAGGCCAGGGATGAGGTAAGGACCAACAGACAACTCTAGAACCTTCAGTATTCCCAACACTGGATTAAGAGTGGGAGATAGAAAGGCAGGCAGTTTGTAGAGCTGCGCGCAGAGGAGCTGAGATTTTAAATCAGGACACCCCTCGCCCTGTATGGACTGGCATCAGGAAAAGTTATGATGTGAAGCCCATGGTACTTCTGGCGTGGGAAAGCCATGCCTCTATTGGCTGAATGTTAGGCTGCTTGCAAGCATTCTTAGTTACTTATTTAGTGTGTGTGTGCGTGCGTGCGTGCGTGCATGCGTGCGTGTGTGCGTGTGCATGGGTGCACACGCTGGTATGGGGGCTTGCACTCAGGGCCTCTGGCTTTCACTTTGGTTTTCTGCTCAAGTCTGGTACTCTATCACTTGAGCTACACTTTGGGCTTTTGGGTGGTTAATTGGAGTTACGAGTCTCTCAGACTTTTCTGGGCTGGCTTCACAGTGGGACCCTCAAGCCTCAGCCTCCTAGAGAGCCAGGTTTACAGGTGTGAACCAGCAGGATTAGACAGGTTGCAAGTCATCTTGATGACCTCCTGTTGGATAGGACTCGGCCACAGACATATTTTCTTGCTCCTGAGGGATTCTTGTGCCTAGCTCTGCCCTCCTCAGGATGGGGCCCTCGTACCGAGGATCATGTAGTGATTTTTCCACACATGTCTATCCTGTAACCCCTCATTGCCCCCATTGGCCCTTCCCCAGAGCCAGGGGCGGGCCTAGTCTCCACCTGCAGGTGAGTTTCCCACAGGGGATAAAAGGTGTGGAGCCAGGAGTGGAAACGTCATGGGCTCTAGCTACAATGCCGGCAAGAGCCATCTTCCCAAGCTTTGAGCTGAAGTAAGATTCCCCAATGAGTGGCGAATGATAAAGGTGCCTGGACTTGGGGAAAGCTGGCAGTTAGACCTTCAGAAGAAGAAGTAAACAGAGGTCCAAGGAAATCCCAGAGAAAAACCCAACACTGGAAGACAGAAGCAATTGTTTGTTGTTATTTTGTGTGCCACTACTGGGGTTTGAACTCAGGGTCTTGTACCTTTGTGTGGCTTTTTTGCTTCAGGCTAGCACTCTATCACTTGAGCCATAACTCCACTTCCAGCTTTTTGCTGAGAGGAGATAAGAGTCTCACTGAGTCTTCCTGGCCAGTTTGACTTTGAACCACAGATCTCAGACCTCAGCCTCCTCAGTAACTAAAGATTACAGGTGTGAGCCACAAGGGTTTGGCAGGAACAGTTTTAAGACCAGATTAGCCTTGGAGATGGAGCTCACTGACAGAGTGCTTGCCTAGGTTGCTCAAGACCCTGGGTTCAATCTCTAGCCCTGCAAATAAGTAAATAAAGGAATAAGGAATAACTAAAAGACATTAAATCAAACACAAACAGAGTAGAGATCTTGGGCCAAACAAATAGAATAGTAGAGATTGATTCATTTATTTATTTTGGTGGTGGTAGAAATGTATTTAGAGCCTTTGGGGGTAAAAAATATACCTAAAATGGGGGCTGGGAATATGGTCAAGCGGTCGAGTGCTTGCCTCACATACATGAAGCACTGGGTTCGATCTCTTAACACCACATATATAGAAAAAGCCAGCAGTGGTGCCATGGCTCAAGTGGTAGAGTGCTAGTCTTAAGCAAAAAGAAGCCAGGGACAGTGTTCAGGCCCTGAGTTCAAGCCCCAGGACTGGCTAAATAAAGAAATAAAAGACCTAAAACATGGCAGAAAATACAAAAGACAGCAAGGTATTAGCAGCTCATGGTTGTAATCCTAGCTACTCAGGAGGCTGAGATCTGAGGGTCTGAAGTTTGGAGCCAGCCCAGGGAGGAAAGTCGGTGAGATTCTTATCTCAAACTACTCAGAAAAGGCTCACGTGGTAGAGTGCTGGCCTTGAGAGATAGCAACCAAGTCCAGAGTTCAAGCCCCAGGACTGGCAATATATATATATATATATATATATATATATAGTATATATATATTTTTTTAAAAACAAAAAGAATAACAGCTGATAGGTTTGGTTGCATCAAAAATTTAAACCATTTTAAGATGCCATAAAGTTCAAATATAAGCAAGGGACAAGGAGGAAGTAACTGAAAAAAATAACAAGGGACTAAAACCAACGTTTATATATAGAGAACACAAGTTTTTTTTCTTCTTTCTTTAAACCAGATGAATAGATAAGTGAGGAAATCACCAAAGAGGAACTACGAGGAAGGAGCCCACTTTTCTTTGGTTATTATTATTTTTCCTATCCGATTGGCAAAAAGTTAAGACTGTTAATGATAAGCTTTGGCCGAGGTAGGGGGACATGAGTCCTTCCAATCCAGGATGAAGGCAGTTTGGAACAGGTATTATTTTGAGAGCAGTTTAATAGCTTCTTATTAAAAACGCAATGTGTCGTTTAGAAGTGTTACTGACTAGGCCGGGCACAGGTGGCTCTCCCTGATCGTCCTGACTCTTTGGGCGGCTGAGATCTGAGGCTTGAGATTCAAACCCAGCAAGGGCAGGGAAATCCTTGAGACTCTTTATCTTCCCTTAACCAGCAAAAAGCTGGAAAAAAAAAAAAAAAGTGGAGCTGTGGCTAGAACTCTAGCCTTGAGTGAATTAACTCAGGGACAGCCCCCGGGGCCAGTAGCAACGCAAACATGCACACACACAGGAACACAAAGCATGTGTAAACCAGCAACCAGTGCGGGTGCCGCTACCTTGCATCCAGCGCGCAGCGGCAGTTCAAAGGAAGCAGCGTGGTCTTCTGAGTGAGTGGGGTCAGGATTCCCATCTCCCCCTCCCGCTTACCTGTCAATCTGTGTTTCCCATTTCTCTGCAGGCCCGGGCCTTGTCATCCTCCAGTAAGTTTGAAGCCGAGTTAAAAGCTGAGCAAGAAGAACGGAAGCGGGAGGAGGAAGAGAGGAGGCTGCGCCGAGCGGCCTTCAGGGAGCTCAAGGCTGCCTTCAGCACATAATCCTATTGACCTTGACCTAGAACCATGCTGTGCCTTGCAGACTCCCAGAGAACAGAGGACCCCTGCCAGCCCCCCTCCTTATGCCTTATCCTCTAGCCCAGGACCCCAGACCTTCCTCCTTAGCTTCCCCGGGTGGCCAGAGGCTACGTTTAAGTTTCTCAGAGTCTTGGCCCTTGCTTCCAAAGCCTTACTCCTCTGTCTTGATCACTAGCCAGGCCCTGCCTTTGCTTGGCCCCCTCCATTTCCCCACCCCCTGGCCCTTTTGGGGTTTCTGGTCAACCAGTAATCTGTTCATTTGTACAGATTTTCTTTCTTTCGTGGTCCTCAGCGAGCATGTTGCCTGTGTTCTTGGGCCAGCTCTGTGCCTCTCCTTTTGTCCTCCTTTCAGTCAGTCTGCCGGCTGCTTCGGTTCTGTCTGCTGCGATGCTGGAGGAAGGCCTGGTGCCTGTGACCTGTCTCCTTTCCACGGCGTCCTGTCATCTCTCATCCCCTTTCCGCCATGTTTTCCCATCCAGCACTCGTCTTCCATTCCTAAATACTGCGCTACAGAACTGTAACAATGAATCATTAGAACTAAGAGCCCAGGCCAGAAAGATTCATGTGAACTCGGGTCCGATGGAAATATTCCCCTGTGCCCGCTCCTTGTTCTGGGGTGATGTCTCCAGGGGCTGGTGACATCCCAAGTCATGGCCATCCTGACCACCGTCTGCCCGCCTCGCCCCCCCAACATCTGCTCCAGGTGTCAAGGTAAAGGCCCTTCTCACCCACAGGTTGGAGTGTTGTGAGTTCTTGGGATTGTTCATACGTACTTGGAGTGATTTTTTTAAAAAGAAATTTCTAATGCCATATTTGTTACTTCTCTTTTGTAACCGCTGTATTTACAATAAAGAAATCATCTGTCCTTCTACCCACACCTGATTGGTTTTCAATAAACTGTGCAAATGAACTTGGCCATCACATTGGTGTGCCTCTGGTCATCTTTGTATTTGGGGAGAGTGGAGCCGAGTCCAGCCCTGGGCGTCTAAACCCCAGACGGGGCACAGGAACCAGAGGCCTGGGTTCTCCCTCTGGTGTTTACAGTGAGATGCTTTTAGTTGCTCATGAAATCTGTAGCTTAATTCTTTTAAAAAAATTTTTTTTTTTTTTGCCAGTCCTGGGCCTTGGACTCAGGGCCTGAGCACTGTCCCTGGCTTCTTGTTGCTCAAGGCTAGCACTCTGCCACTTGAGTCACAGTGCCACTTCTGGCCATTTTCTGTATATGTGGTGCTGGGGAATCGAACCCAGGGCTTCAAGTATACGAGGCAAGCGTTCTTGCCACTAGGCCATATCCCCAGCCCTCTTTTTTTAAATTTTTATTTAGGTCAGTGGTGGGGCTTGAACTCAGGGCCTGGCCATTGTTCCTGAGCTTTTTTTGTTCAAGGCTAGGGCTCTACCATTTTAAGCCACAGTACCACTCTGGTTTTCTGGGGGTTAATTGGGGATAAGAGTCTCAAGGGTTGGGCTGGGAATGTGGCTTAGTGGTAGAGTGCTTGCCTAGCATGCATGAAGCCCTGGGTTCAATTCCTCAGCACCACATAGACAGAAAAAGCTGGAAGTGGCACTGTGGCTCAAGAGGTAGAGTGCTAACCTTGAACAAAAAGAAGCCAGGGACAGTGCTCAGGCCCTGAGTCCAAGCCCCAGGACTGGAAAAAAAAAAAAAAAAAAAAGTCTCAAGGGCTTTCCTGTTTGGGCTGGCTTTGAACTTTAGTCCTCAGATCACAGCCTCCTGAGTAGCTCAGATTGCAGGTGTGAACCACCAGCACCCTGCTGTAACTTAATTCTTTTTTTATTAATTTAATTTATAATTGAACGCAAATTGACAAGGTGTTGTGCAAAAAGGGTACAGTTACATAGTAGGGCAGTGTGTACATTTCTTGTGATATCTTACGTCTTGTTTTTTTTTTTTTTCTCAAATTTTTATTGTCAAACTGATGTACAGAGAGGTTACAGTATCATACGTTGGGCATTGGATACATTTCTTGTACTGTTTGTTACCTTGTCCCTCATGCCCCCCTCCCTCCCCCCTTTCCCTCTTACGTCCTTGTTTTTCTATCCCTTCTCTAGGTCAGGTAGACATATATACAATATACAATGTACCAAGAACATATACAGTAGCCACGTGGCCACACCCAAGAAAGTTCGCCTAGGGCTTTAAATGTAATGTCGATATTAGACAATATGTTGACAGTAGTCTTATATGAACGTACATACCTAGCTTTTGAGCTATTGTATTCCCCTGAGAGGTCAATTTTTGACCTTTATATGTTGAGTAATTGTTTGGTTTTAGTTACCTACTGTTGGGTCGCTGCCCCAATCCTGTGGGGAATACTATTGACAAGCAGTTTTTGGTTTCACAGACTTGGTCTCTACTGTTTCTCCGTCTCCCTTTCTTAACAGTCATATATCAGGGAGATCATGCCCCTTTGTTTTCTCTGTTCTAGGCTTGTCTCGCTCAACATTATTTGTTCGAGTTCTGACCATTTCCCTACGAATAACAATATTTCACCATTCCTAATCGCTATGTAGTATTCCATTGTGTATAAGTACCATATTTTTTAGATCTATTCGTCTGTGGAGGGGCATCTGGGTTGTTTCCATATTTTGGCTATTGTGAATTGTGCAGCGATAAACATGGAAGTACAAATGTCTTTTTGATATCTTGGGGCTTGCTGTTTAGGATAGATGCCTAGGAGTGGTATGGCTGGGTCATAGGGTAGGTAAATATTGAGCTTTTTAAGAAACCTCCATACTGTTCTCCAAAGTGGTTGTACTAATTTGCACTCCCACCAACAATGGAGAAGGGTGCCTCTTTCCCCGCACCCCCTCCAGCATTTGTTGTTGGCTGAGTTCAGAGTATAGGCCATTCTAACTGGGGTAGGGTGGTATCTCAGGGTTGTTTTTATTTGCATTTCCTTTACTGCCAGGGATGTTGAACATTTCCTCATGTGTTTCTTTGCCATTTTTATATCTTCTCTTGTGAAGTCTCTCTTTAGCTCCTTTGCCCATTTCCTAATTGGTTTATTGGGTTTGGAGGGGCTTAGTTTTTTGAGTTCTCTGTAGATGACAGATATCAGGCCTTTGTCTGTTGCTGTGCTGGTAAATATCCTTTCCCATGTGGTTGGCTGTCTTTCTATTTTGGTGGCTATGTCCTTAGCTGTGCAGAAACTTTTTAATTTGTAGTAGTCCCATTTGTTGAGTCTCTCCCCTATCTGTTGTGCCCCTGGGACTCTATTCAGGAAGTTCCTTCCTGTGCCTATAAGTTCTAGCGTCTTTGCTACTCTGTCCTTCAGTAGTTTCAAGGATTCAGGTCTGATATTGAGGTCCTTGATCCATTTTGAGTTGATCTTGGTGCATGGTGATAGGCTTGGGTCTACTTTGAGTTTTCTGCATATGGCTGCCCAGTTCTCCCAGCACCAGTAGTTGAAGAGGCTATGTTTATTCCTTTGTATGTCTTTAGCTCCTTTGTCGAATATCAGCTGACTGTAAGAGTGCGGTTTTATTTCTGGATCTTCAATTCTAATCCATTGGTCTTCCGATCTGTTTTTATACCAATACCAGGCTGTTTTTGTTATGATGGCCCTGTAGTAGAGCTTGAAGTCTGGTATTGTGGTACCTCCTGCACTGCTTTTTTTGCCTAGAATTGTTTGGCTATTCTAGGTTTTTTGCTGTTCCATATGAATTTATGGATTGGTTTCTCTATTTCAGTGAAGAATGTGGCTGGGATTTTGATAGGGATTGCATTGAATTTGTATAACAATTTGGGCAATATGGCCATTTTCACTATATTGATTCTGCCTACCCATGAGCATGGGAGGTCTTTCCATCTCCTTGTGTCTTCTTTGATTTCCCTTATTAGATTTTTATAGTTTTCATTAAATAGGTCCGTCACGTCCTTGGTTAAGTTGATCCCTAGGTACTTTATTCTTTTTTTGGCTACTTTAAATGGAATTGTTTCCATAATTTCCTTTTCTGTTTGTATATTACTGGTGTACAGAAAAGCTGCTGACTTTTGTAGATTGATTTTGTATCCTGCTACTTTGCCAAAATGGTTTATTAGGTGTAGGAGTTTGGGTACTGAGTTTTTTGGGTCCTTCAGATATAGGATCATGTCGTCTGTGAATAGGGATAACTTGATTTCTTCCTTGCCGATGTGGATCCCTTTGATGTCCTCCTCTTGCCTTATTGCTATGGCTAGGGATTCCAGCACTATGTTGAACAGAAGTGGGGAGAGTGGGCATCCTTGTCTTGTTCCTGAGTTTAGGGGGAATTATTTAAGTTTCTCTCCATTTAATATGATATTAACAGTTGGTCTGTTGTATTTGGCTTTTATTGTTTTGAGGAATGTTCCATCTATTCCTGTTCTCTCCAAGCTTTTAATAGGTATGGATGTTGTATTTTGTCAAAGGCTTTTTGGGCATCGACTGAGATAACAATGTAATTCTTAATTTTAGATCTGTTTATGTGGTGAATTACATTGATTGATTTACAGATGTTGAACCATCCTTGTGATTGTGGGATGAAGCCTACTTGGTCATGATGTATGATTTTCTTGATCAGTTTCTGGATCCTGTTAGCTAATATTTTATTAAGGAGCTTTGTGTCTGTGTTAATTAGTGATATTGGTCTGTAGTTCTCTTTTTTTGTTGGGTCTTTGCCTGGTTTGGGAATGAGTATGATATTAGCTTCATAGAATGAGTTTGGGATTTCTCCCTCTGTTTCTATTTCGCGGAAGAGTTTGAGGAGTATTGGTATTAGCTCCTCACTAAAGGTTTTGTAGAATTCGTTGGTGAATCCATCTGGGCCTGGGCTTTTCTTTGTTGGGAGGTTCTTGATTACCTCCTGTATCTCACTGTAAGTTATTGGTTTATTTAGTTGATTTATTTCTTCTTGGTTCAGTTTGGGCAGTTTGTACTTCTCTAAGAATTGATCCATTTCTGTAAAATTATTGTTTTTTGCTGAGTAGAGGTTTTGGAAATAGCTCCTTATGATTGTTTTAATATCGTGTGTACTTGTAATTTCTCCGGTGGAGTCCTTGATTTTACGTATATGAGTCTCTTCTTTTTTTTGTAAGTCTTGCGAGGGGTCTGTCAATTTTATTTATTTTCTCAAAGAACGAGCTTTTAGTCTTATTTATTTGTTGAATGGTCTTTCTATTTTCAACCAGATTTATCTCTTCTTTAATTTTTGTGATCTCTCTCCTCCTAGTCGTTTTAGATTCTGTCATTTCTTGTTTCTCCAGTTGTTTTAGTTTCATTGTGAGGTTATTCACCTGCTCTGCTTCCATTCTTTTAATGTGAGTGCTGAGGGCAATGATCTTGCCCCTCGGTACTGCCTTATGTAGCTTAGTTCTTAAACTGGATATGGTAGCTCATGCCTATAATCCCAGCATTTGGGAGTCTGAGGGAGTCTGAGATAAAAGGTTTGAGAGGCCAGCTTGAGCTATATATATATGGCAAGACTATCTCAACCCCCACCCCCAAAATAGTTTCATTTCTTTTGCTTCTAGATACCTTAAAACTCACACGAGGGCCAGTGCCTCTATTGACACATATGATTCCAGGATGTTTGGGGGATTCATGTAAGGGCAACTCTTTCTACCCAGAGAGTCACTCTATCTGCACACACCAAGACCCATGATTGCCAGCCTGCCTATTGGCTTGGCTGCCTGTCTGCTTGCTTCCTGCTTCTTTCCCTCCCTCCCTTTCTTGGCTGGCTTTGGCTCTCTTGTGCCTCTGGTCCCTGAGCGCTGAGATTACAAATATGCTCCACTACGTCCAATGTCTTTTACTAGCTAGGATTACCTCACCCAGGGGCAGAAGGGAGATGGAAATTGAATGGGGCTTTCCTACCACAGGGCCCAGTGATCACTCTGGAACCATTTTAAATGTCTCCAAGGGAGATGAGAACTTAATGTCCCCACAAAACCTGCACATGGACATCTACAGCAGCTGCATTTGTAACTGCAAAACCTTAGAAGCACCCAAGACGTGCTGGCTGAGATGAGTAGATTCATGTGCTATACCACACTGGAATATTAGCTCTAGAAAGAGCTGGGGTGCCAAGCCACAAAAAGTCAAAGAGGAAACGGATAGGCGCCTCGCTAAGTCAAGACCCCTACCAGGTCACCTCCTAGGAAATACGGGGTGGGGGGCAAAATGTCCATTGTCCAGGGTTGAGAGGTAGGCAGAGAGGGAGGCAAGGAGGGGGAGAGGGAGGGCAGCTGGGAGGAGGGGCCAGGAAGCATGGGGATTTTTAGGGCAGTTATTTTTTTCTGTATCACCAATGTGGATACATTTGTCAAGAATCATAGAATGTACCAGAGGAAACATGAAGCCTGTGTACACTGTGGGTTTAATATTGTATCCACGTGGGCTCAGCCACTGTAGCAAACAGCACAGGGATGCAAGAGTCACAGGGGAGAGGGGCTGGGGACAAAGGGGAGAGGAGTATATGGAGTTCTATCGAGAGAGAGAGACAGAGCGAGAGAGAGAGAGAGAGAGAGAGGAGAATACATGAGATAAGCAAGTTGTCTCTCTGGACAAACAGGCATATGTAAGAATTAAAACCTGTTTGAAGTGAGAGATGCAGAATCACAAATTAGGCCAGGCTAGCTTGATCTCAGCATCTTACTACCCTTGCCCCCAAGTCTCCTCCTGGGACTGGGACTATAGACATGCACCACCATACTGGATTGGCAAGTGAAAATTTGTGAATGCAAATGGCAGAGAATGTTTTTTGTTTTTGTTTTTTTCTAGTCCTGGGGCTTTGACTCAGGGCCTGAGCACTGTCCCTGGCTTCTTTTTGCTCAAGGCTAGCACTCTGCCACTTGAGTCACAGCGCCACTTTTGGCCATTTTCTGTATATGTGGTACTGGGGAATCGAACACCAGGGCTTCATGTATACGAGGCAAGCGCTCTTGCCACCAGGCCATATCCCCAGCCGGCAGAGAATGTTAAAGCTAAAGGACTTTGGACAAAAAGGAGTCACCTGGGTGAAGTAACCACCCAGGCGGGGCAGGTTAGGATATCTTTGCCCATCTTGGTCACCATGTTCTTGAGAAGTTACTTCCTCCATGGCTCTCCTCTCCCCCCCTCCATCGCCAAGGCCAAGGCCAAAGCTCCGGTCTCTGCTGTGACCAAAATGGTTTCTTTGCTCACTTTGATTATCCAAAGTACAACTGGGAATCAGAGTGTGTGTATGTGTGTGTGCGTGTGCGCGCGTGCACTAGTCCTGGGGCTTGAACTCAGGGCCTGAGCACTGTCCCTGGCTTCTTTTTCCTCAAGGCTAGCACTCTACCACCTGAGCCACAGCGCTACTTCCGGCTTTTTCTATATATGTGGTGCTGAGGAATCGAACCCAGGGCTTCATGTATACGAGGCGAGCACTCTACCACTAGGCCATATTCCCAGCCCAACCTCTGGCCTTTTGATAGTTAATTGGAGTTGAGTCTTTCTTGTCTGGGCTGGCTTTGAACCACGATCCTCAGATCTCAGCCTCCTGAGTAGCTAGGATTACAAGTGCTATTGGTGCCTGACTTGGAATTACCTTTATAAAATTCATATCTATTCCTAACTTCTCCTCCATTTCTGTTTTTTTACTTTTAGGATCTGGCCTCTGCTCACCTCATTCCCCTACCCCCACCATCTTGGCAGTATGGGGTTTGAACTCAGGACTAAGTTTGCTTGGCAGGTGCTCTACCACTTGAGCCATACTCCCAATCCTTTTCGCCTTATTTTTTGTTCTACAGAGTCTTGAGAGGTTCTTTTGCCTTTCTTTTTCCTTTGCCCAGGATGGCCTAGGACCAAGATTCTCTTACCTATGGCTTCCCATGTAGCTGGGATTACAGGTGTAAACCACCACGTTCAGTTTGTATGTTAAGATTTGGTCTCACTAGCTTTTTTTCCCCAGGCTGTTCTCAAACCATAATCCTCCCAATCAATCTCTGCCTACCAAGTAGCTGGGATTACAGGTGTGAGCTACCATATGTGGCCTCTACCTTGCTCCATCCCCTCTTCCTTTCTCCCTGTCCTTCAGAATGGTAAAGCCCAGGACTATGCAGCTTATAACCAAACATGCCTGGAAAAGGCCACACCTGCAGTGTCTTCTGTTTTCTCTCCCTGACCTCCAGCTTCATTGCCACTGGCAAACGACCTGTGATTGCTGACTCAGACCCGAGGAAGATCCCCTGGGCTACAAGGCTAGGGGAGGAGCCCCTTGTCAAGGTTCTCATTTTACTCCCAGTGAGTTTTCTCAGTTGTAATTCTGCAGCATCCGCCTCCCCCATCTCCACACCCCCCCCCCCCCAATCCCTCTCTACTCTTCTGCCTTCCTGGTAGAAGCCAGGAGACTGCTCACCTGATGCTACAGGCATGCAGCCTGACGGACCAGCACCTCAAAAGCATCAGAAAATGCCATGTGTCCTTTCTCCCCTGGCTTACTGATTTTGAGTACAGATCCTGCTGGGCACTGGTGGCTCAGGCTTATAATCCTAACTACTCAGGAGCCTGAGATCTAAGGAGCTTGCAGGCCGACAAGTCTGAGAGACTCTTATCACCAGTTAACCACCTAAAAAGCCAGAAGTGGAAGTGTGGCTCAAGGGGTAGAACACCATCCTTGATTGAAAAGGCTAAGAGCTCAAGGCCCAGAGTTCAAGCCCCAGTACTTGCACATACAGAGAAAGAGAAAGCAAGCAAGCAAGCAAGAAAGAAAGATAGAGAAGAAAAACAACAACGATTCAGCTTATGAATCATTGCCACTTGGAGCTGACCACCACAGAATCGGGGCTGAAGTGGGAGGCTGATTGAATCAGGAAAGGGGCGGATTGAAAAGACATGGCGGGGCTCCCAGCATCCCTGGCGGCCTAGGTGGAGGGGGCTGGGTGTCAAGCTAAGGAAACAGGCAGAAGGCCAGGCAGCTGGGATAGCAGCCAAGAGCAGGCCGGGGAGCCAGCCAGGGATAGTACCTCTACCCTGCCTGCTCTGACCTCTGTGTTGCCCTCTTGTCCAGGTCATTTACTCGGGAAACAGCATGGAAGGCCGAGCCCAGTCACAGGACCATGGGTGGATGGTGGGAGAGGGTTAGTGTGTTTTGTCTTCTAGAAAGAGAAGCAGCTTCTAGCTCTCCTCAGGATTCTCATTTTCCCCAAACCCACACAGAAAGGGCAATTGTCCTCTGCACAAATCCTCAGGATGGTTTTGTTTGGCTTTGCTGGAGACAGGGTCTCAATAGGTACGCCAGGTTAGCCTCTGACTCAAGATTCTCTTCCCTGAACAGTCCAAGTGCTGGAAACATAGGCATGAGCCATCATGCTTGGGTTTACTCATGAATTGTGACCTTTGAATCTGTCCTGTAGGTAAACGTAAAAATGAAGAAGGATATATTGAAAGGAATTCTTATGACAGTGTTGTTTGCAATAGGAAAACCAGTGCTATTTCTTCCCTCAGCATGGAATGGGTTAAATAGATGATGGCATATCCATATAAACGATGGAGAAGTCATGGAGTGTAGAGACCTCCAGGACATCTTGCTGCTTGGGGAAGACTAGGAGCGGGGCCCTAGGAACAATAAGCTCACCTGCTTCTTTTTGTGTACTTTTTGGGGGGACGGGCACATAAACCATGTCTCTGCCCAAGAACACTGCAGGCTTCATTCCATCAGCACCCAGGTAGCTTTGGGGATGGACTCAGTAATTTTGAGGCTGAAGAAAATGAATGCATGGGACAAGAAATGGAGAGGAAGAAACCCCTGGGTCTTCTAGGGTGTGTGTATAGGGGCTGTCATATTTATTTTTGGTGATACTGGAATTTGAACTTAGAGCCTCATGCTTGCTAGGCAGGTCCTCTGCTACTTGAGACAGGCCCTCACCCACCCCCCCCCGTCCCCCCCCCACTCTTTTTTTTTTTTTTTGCTCTGGTTGTTTCTGGGATAGGTTCTTGCTTTAGCCCAGGCCAGGTTGGACCACAATCCCCCTATTTATGTTTTCCATTATAGCTGGGATGATAGGTGTTAATACAATACCCAGCTTTTTCTTTGAGATGAGGCCGGAGAGTAGTGGCTACCTGCACGGGATCCTGCCTTATCTAGGGCAGGGGCAGGGGGTGTGGCCAGGTGGATTAGGATGTGACTTCAGGGAAGGGGGAAGTAACTGCCTCCAAGTATGCAGGTTACCCAGGTAACTGGGTGGAGACTTAACCTGGTGGGGGCATCGGCATGGAGTGCTGGATCCTTTATATGTTTTTGTACTCTATTTTTTTTGCCAATCCTGGGTCTTGAACTCAGGGCCTAAGCACTCATTGTCCCTGGTTTCTTTATGCTCAAGGCTAGCACTCTGCCACCTGAGCCACAGTGTCACTTCTGGCTTTTTCTATGTATGTGGTGCTTAGGAATCGAACCCAGGGCTTCTTGTATACAAGGCAAGCACTCTACTAACTCAAGGCCTGGGAGCTGTCCCTGAGGTTTTTGCTTAAGGCTAGCACTCTACCACTTTGAGCCACGGCACCAGTTCTGATGGTTAATTGGAGGTAAGAGTCACGTGGGGACTTTTCTTTCCAGGCTGGTTTCGAACCATGATCCTCAGATCTCAGCCTCTTGAGAAGCTAGGATTACAGGCTAAGCATTGAGCCACCAGCACTCAATATCCAAAGTAAGGTCTTACTGGCTTTATACCAGGGTTAACAGGGGCTTTGATCCTCCAACTTGTGCTTCTTAGTGTCTCTGGGGATGACAGGCGTATGGCACTGTGCCCAGCTATTGGTTGAGGTGCAATCGCTTGAATTTTTTGCCTGGGCTGGCCTGGAACTGAAATACTGGGGAACTCTACCACCCAAGTAGCTAGATTACAGGTGTGACCACTGCAGCCAATCCCTCACTTTGTCTTAATTACCGATTTGAAGACCTACCTCCAAATAAGACCATATTCTAATATACCTAGGACTAGGATATCAAAGTATCCTTTATGAGAGCCAGTTCAATGTATAACAAGGACATTCCAGTCACCATTGAGAACAAATGGCTCCAACACTTAATGGCTTACAGTGGCCATTTTGTTATTCTGAAGAATTGATCAGGAATCCAGACTTCGCATCATGTTAAGGTGCTTGTTCCAGTTTCAGGATGCCTTGGCCTCTGGTCAGACCTCTCAGTGGCCTTTGCACTCAGCTGTCTGACCACTGAGGCTGGCTGTTGCCTGGGACAATGATGCACATTGGCCTGTCTTTGTCCTGCAGGCTTGAAGCAGCCACAGGACATTTGGACTTACTTTGTTTCCAAAAAGATCAATTGAGCCTGGTGGTGAGGTTCACCATATAATCCTAGCTACTCAGGAAACTGAGATCAGATGATTGCAGTTGAAAAACCAGCTCTGGCAGGAAAGTCTGTCCGACTCTTATCTCCAATGAACCACCAAAAAGCCAGAAGTCAAGCTGTGCCTCAAGTGGTAGGGTGCTAGTCTTGTGCGAAATGTCTAATGAACAGCACCTGGGCCCTCTGTTCAAGCCCCCAAAACAGACCAATTTGTCAGGCATGGTGGAGGCTGGGTCATCCCTCCTCTCCTGGCGCTGTGAGTCAGCTGTTTTCACTACTGCCCACTCTGTCCATTACAAGGGTCTAAGGGGGAGGAGAATCCATTTCTAAAATAAGAAAGGGTGGGGCACTGCTGGCTCACTCCTGTAATCCTAGCTGACCTGAGGACTGTGATTCAAAGCCATCCTTGGGCAGAAAAATCTATGGAACAATAGCAGCACACACACACAAAAAGAAAAGAAAAGAAAAAAAAAACCAATAACAACAGAACAGAAAAACTATGTGATCGAGAATTTAATTTAACTCTGTAGGTTTTTATTGAGCATTTGTTGACAATGGCTAAGGATACAAAGTTGAATGAGGGAGTGTATGTAATGGGAAAACCACAAGTTTTGGTCACTTTAGATTGCCATCATAATCCTTCCTTTGATTTGGTTCCTGCTTTCTGGGAGCCTATAGCTTAAGGCTAAAACTATGGCCAAGGCACTCTGAAAATCAGTTTGGCAGTTTGTGATGAAGTCAGGCAATCAATACACAATCACCAATCCCATTCTTAGATGTTGATCCAAGTAGAATAAAAACTTAGGTTTTCACCAATGCTTTTATGTGGATATTCATAGAGACTTTGCAAATAATCTTCCTGAACTGAAAACAACCCAAAATGTCTCTCAACTAAGAAATGGTTCAGCAAATTGTGGTGCATATATACAAGGAAATACCATTCAGCAATGAAAAAACAAAGCAACAATATGGAGGAATCATGCATTGGGCTAAGTGAAAGTGTGAACAGACTTTAGATTTCACTACTCTATGTGAAGCCATGAGGTGAAACTGTAAGGATAGAAGCTAGCAGCTGGGAGGGGGAGCAAGGGCTGACTTCCAAGATCTTTTTTTTGGGGGGGGGACAGATATGGGTGCTAAGAAAGTAGTCCCTACCTTGATTTGATGGTAGTTGTACACGTTTGTGGATATTTGGAGAACTGTACACAAAAAATGCTAAATTTTACTACAGCTGCAGTCTATCTTGATTAAAAACAATAGGCATAGCTCAGAGAGTGTCCAGCCACACCACTTAGGGACATGGGCTCTGCCCTCAGCCACTCTGGGCTTGAGCATCCTGGTTGAGATTCCAAAAACACGTTGCTCAGAAGCGCGGGTGGTTTTCTTAGTGCTCCATAGCTCGGTCACCAACATTCCAAGAGGATACAAGCACACAACACATGTGTTTTTATTCTTTCTTAAAAGGTGCAGTGCCAAGGGATTAACTTTGACCTTATGGCAGAGATTAAAGAAACCTTCATGAGAGTTGGGGATGTAGCTCAGCCATAGCCAGCTTGCCTAGCATGTACAAGGCCCTGGGCTCGATCTTATAGGTGTTTAAAGCTGAACAGGAGTTACTTGTTGGGAAGAAGGGGAAAGCGTTGGGTCTGGCACTGAAACACAAAGGAATAGCATGTGCAAGCATTAATGCTGAATGTCATGTCGAAGGGCCCAAGAGCACAGCTTGGGTGGGAACACACGGGTGGGGGAGGTGCAGTATGGATCATATAGGTAGGATGGTGATTTAAGCCCCTTCCTTCCTCCTCTTCCTCCTTTTTTTTTTTTTGGACTGGTCCTGGGGCTTGAACTCAGGGCCTGGGCACTGTCCCTGAGCTTCTTTTTGATCAAGGAGCTATAGCACCACTTCTGGCCATTTTCTGTTTATGTGGTGCTGAGGAATCCAACCCAAGGCTTCATGCTTGCTAGGTAAGCACTCTACAGCGAAGCCATATTCCCAGCCCTTTTTGAATATTTTTATTTTCTTTCATTCATCTACCCCACTTACCCCCCCCCCAACAAGTACCTATTTTCTGGTATTTATTTTGTTGGGCTTTGACTTAGACTTTCTAAAGAATTATACTGCTTGAGTTCTCCATTGAGTCTACTATACTTCAGTGAATTCATTTATAACCGCTTGCATACCACCCAATGTGTTTATGTATAGATTTATAGGTGCATTCTAGCTACCACAAATGAGGGAAGCCATGCAACTTTTGTTTTTTCAGGTCTGGCTTACTTCACTTAATGTCATCAGCCCAGATGCCCCTCAATGGACCAAGGGATCAAGAAAATGTGGTATATGTACACAATGAACTCACCCCTCAGAGAAGAGTGCTATTGTACCATTCGTAAGGAAATTGGAAGACTTGCAAAAAAATATTTTAAGTGAAACTGTAGTTCTTACATCGAATTTTCAGACATTTGAGTATGTGTGTATATACATACACACGCTATATATATTATATTTGTCGGGAAGGAGCCTGTGAAAAAGAGACTGAGCATGGGGCTGGAGCTCCGTGGTTGGGCACTTGCCTAGCATGTGAGCCCTCCCCCCCACCCCCACCCCCGGTGGACCCTCAGCTTGGAGGGGTGGGGGAGGAAGGGTATAATGGCATGCAAAGAACAGATGACCTTAGAAGGTAGTCAGTCCTAGCAGCTTAAGCAAAGAAGCCCAGCTAGATGTGAATGTCACATACACAAGAGCGGGGTGGGGAGGGCTGGTGTCCTAGACGTTGCTGGGCTCCTGCATTTTACGTGGCAATCCTGACACCAGGAGGGCTTTAGTGGGGGTGGGGGTGGGGTGGGGATGTGGGCCCCGATGTACCAGGTGTCCCATACTTCTTGCCAGAGGTCACGTTCCAACGCTCTGAAATGACCCCTCAGTTCTGCACCTGAGCTTCTCCGCTCGTCCTCGGATGACAACAAACCCGCCGGAATCAGCTGGACGAAAAGCTGTGTGGCAGCTGGAAGACCAGCTCAGAAGCGATGCGGAGATTTCCGAGCTGGGAGCTGGCCCGGCACGGGAGCCCAGGACGGCGAGTCCTCAGGGTCCCTGGGCCTGGCCCCAAGCCCGGACACGGGCTGCACTCAAGGGCAGGCTCGGAGCTGCAGCCCAGAGGCCACGCGCGCTTGCGCGTCGCCACCATCCCGCCCTCTTCCAGATCTTCATCCGGGTCCCGGATAGGGGCGGGGTCCGGACCAGGGGTGGGCAGTAGCGGAAAGGAAGCGCGTCGTGGGAGGCTGGAGAGAGAGAGAGCAGGGAGGGCGGCGGGCCGAGGGAGTGGGCGGGGCCGGGGGCGTGGCGGAGCGCGCGCAGTCACGTGACGTGCGTGGCGACGTGTCGGCCATCTTGTGTTGTTGAGGCTGAGGGCTGACTTGGGTTCTGAGAGACTCCCTGTCCCGGACCGCAGGTAACCAGTGGCTCTGTCTCGTCCCCCACCCTCCCCCCGCCCTGCCTGGCTCCGCCGTGCGCCCCGGCCCTGCCGCCGCGTCCCGGGCCGCCTGAGCCTCCCTCGCGTCCCCGCAGCTCCGGCCAAAGCCGGCCGCATGGACACCCCCGGGGCTGCTCAGCCAGCGGCCGCGGCCGGCTCGGGGCGTCTTGGCGAGGGGACAGGTCAGGTGAGGGGCGGGAGGGGGCTGCCTCCCGGGTGAAGGGCGCCGCGGGGCCCGGGCCCGGCCCGGCCCGGCCGCCGGGGAGCCCCTCTGCCGGGGCCCCCCCTTGGCGTCGCGGGGGTCTCCGCGGCGGGAGGAGGGCGGCGGGCAGCGGCGGGCCGGCTCGCTCCGGGCCCCGGCGCTCGCCTGGCGCTGCCCCCGGAGCCCGCCCAGCCTCGGGGTACGCCGGGTAACAGCTGCCGCGGCCGACAGCTGCCCCGGGGCCGGCCCCCGGGAGGTGCGCCCCGGCATTCCCCCTCCCAGCATCTGCACGACGTGGGGGAGGAAGGCTGCTTCCGTGGTGAGCGGACTGGGTCTGGACCAGGCCCGAGGCCAGGTGGAGCCATGATGGGATCCTAGGACAGGCGGGGAGAGTGGAGCCCCTGGAAGCTCTCAGGATCCGAACGTTCTCGGCAGGTTGAGGCGGGCATTATCGCCATCAGCCTTAGGTGTAAAGCAGTTTCCCACGAAGCACTCCGAGCACTTGAGTTTTGTGTGGCCGAAATGGAGATCCAGCGAGCCCGGCAGTCGGGTATTAAACAGATTGGATGCCCGTGTTTGGGAAGCAGTGACTGTGCTTTGCATTTATCTAGTCCTGCTCTCTCCTTCCTCCCGCCTCCCCTTCAGTTTCCTGAAAGTCAAAGCACTTAAACACACTTTGTCTCTCTGTAAGAAAGGTGGTAAGTATATCCAATGTAACTTGCAAGAAATGAACGGTCTAGAACCTCCGAATGGCTTCTATCCAGTGCTGTGTAACTTGAATTACAAGCAATTTTAGTTCACAGTATTGTATTCTGCGAAACGTTTTTGTTTTTTGCTTTTTCTTCCTTATGTAGTGTCTTCCCTTTTAGATTCTAATGACTACCTAGATCAGGAAGGAGATTTTCATTATTTATTTATGGTCATCCTTTTTGTGCTTTAACTTTAATCCTATTGGCCCCTCTGGCCTTCAAGAGTTTGGCCTTTTTGGTTAGAACACACATGCTCTTATTCATTGATGTTTTTAAAAATTTTAATGTGTTTTACTAGTCAGTGTAGCAGCTTTTGGGGTGCTTAAACTGGAATATGTACTTTTTGTTACATCGGATGTTACATCAGAGGAGGGCACTGGAAAAATAATTTAAAAGTGGCATATAACTGGAAAAATGGCATGTGATCCTTTGACAACACAGGGATGCACAGGTGATGATAGTAATTCACTAGAAAGGAAAGAACTTAACACTCTTTGTACTTGACAAAGCCTTAAGGGTTTTGAGGTTGGGGAGGGAGAAGGGACTATGTGCTTTCATTCATTCATTCACTTCTTTGACAGAGGTTGAGTCTATGTATACAGAACTGTTGGGTGAGGAAACAAAAAATTCCTGTCTTCATGAAGTTTATTTCTAGACAGGAAAGAAAATTCTTAGGTAACATATATAGCTGATCCTTGACATAATGATGAGGCTATGTTCCAGGGGTAGGAAGCCTTTTTTTTTTTTCCCCTGCCAAGGGCCATTGGGATATTTATAACATCATTATGGACTGTACAAAATTATCAATACAGGCAGATGGGTCTTGGGAAGCCAAGGAAGAAGCATTATATGTCTGTCCTGTCTTGTAACCAAATGATTTTTCAGGCCTTATATGGCTTCCCACCTTGCACCCATTTTAAGTTGCAAGCATTGTAAGTTTACAAAATGAGCTTAGGGCTGGGAATGTAGCTTAGCGGTAGAGTGCTTGCCTAGCATGCATGAATTCCTTGGTTCGATTCCTCAGCACCAAATAAGGCCGGAAGTGGTGCTGTGGCTCAAAAGGTAGAGTGCTAGCCTTGAGCAAAAGGAAGCCAGGGACAGTGCTCAGGCCCTGAGTTCAAGCTCCAGGACTGGCAAAAAAAAGTTTAGTGTACCTGGTTTATTGCACATTAACAGCTTAACAACACAATGTACTATAGAGTCTTGACTATTTCTTCTGATCCTGTGGGTGGGCACTGTAGATACTATCACTGACTACCATTACCAGGGAGTATTATACCATTGCTAGCCCAGGAAAGGATCAAAATTCAAAGAATGGTTTCTGTGAATCACATAAAGTTCTAAATTGAACAATTCTAAGTTGGGGACCATCTGTATAGTGATGGGGGGGGGATAGGATAGAGAGTTGTGGGAGAGGTTTATTTATTTTGAGGCAGTACTGTGGTTTGAACTTAAGGCTTTCTGCTTGTTAAGCAAGTGCTGGCTTGGACCAGAGTCCTCCTGTTTATACTTTGTGCTATAGCTGGAAGGCTCAGGTCATACTTTTTTCTGTTGAGATGGGATCTTGAGAACTTTTATGCCTGGGCTATATTGGAATCTAGATCCTTAAAATCTCAGCATATAGAAGTAGCTAGGATTACAGCACCCAGCCCTGGAGGGATAATTTTAAGCTGAGGCCCAAGTCCCTGAAAGGGTAAGCTAACTTTTTTAGTGGTAATGGTACTGGGGTTTGAACTCTTAACTTGCTAGATAGTTGCTGTGCCACTTTAGCCGTACTGCTTGCCTGGAAGCTAACGTTCACAAAGAATCCAAGGCTGCTTCTGAGGCTACTCTAGTCAGAAGAGGCAGGAGTGAAAGGGAATCTAATAGGAAATATGTGTGCATACCTTTTTAGTATAAAGATGAGATGGATTATTCCCTGTCCATTCTGAAATTTGTATCTTTTTTTTTTTTGCCAGTCCTGGGCCTTGAACTCAGGGCCTGAGCATTGTCCCTGGCTTCTTTTTGCCCAAGGCTCTGCCACTTGAGCCACAGCGCCACTTCTGGCCGTTTTTTACATATGTTGTGCTGTGGAATTGAACCCAGGGCTTCATGTATGTGAGTCAAGCACTCTTGCCACTAGGCCATATTCCCAGCCCCTGTATGTTTTTTGTTTTTATGACTTTTGGTTTGAGACAGGGTCTTGTTTTTGTGGTCAAGGCCTTGAACTCCTGGGTATGCAGCCTAGGCTAGCTTGAAGCTTGGAACTTGTGATCCTTCGCTTCTGTCTCCTGAGTAGTGAGATTTCATTATGACTCAAAGAAAATCAGATTATAGAGACCTGGACCAACATTGCCCACCCCATTTGGAAAAATTCAAGGTGCTCATATAAGGAAATTAAGAGGATCATGGTTTGAAACCAGCATGGGCAAGGAGTCCACAAGACTGCAAATTAATCACCAAAAAGACAGGTTGAAAAATGTGGCATTAGTGGTAGAGCAGGCAAGCTGAATGTGAAGCTGAGTTCAAACACCACAACTGCCAAAAAGGAGACATCTTGGGAATGTAAGGAAATGAAGAATTCCCATTAAAGTTTGTACACAGGAATACAACTAGGTGGTATCAGTATATTAAGTTATCTTTAACTGTTTAGTAAAGAGTTTCTTTTAATTCTGTATTGCCTAGTTTAGTTTTAAATACCTCAGGGATTCTCCTAATTTTATATAAATATCCTTTATAGTATTTTACATGTGTAGAACTTCTCTGCTTTTCATTCTTCCACTATTGCCTTTTCGACTAGTTCTTAAATTTATCTGATGCTTAATAAACTAGGGAATTATTTTTTGTTTCCTTTTAGTTTGTCTCCAATTTCTTTTAAGTGTCCTCTTTAATTTTAGTTTACTTGAGGAATTTAATATTTTGGTTTTGAAGCATTTTTGCTGATGAATTGTCTATATGGAAAATAATTTGTAGCAGATTTGTCTCAAAATCAGGGAGTTACAAGGTCAAGATGTGAATGGAGCTTCTGGCTCATAGAGGACATATTGATGATAGTGATGAGGTAGTGATTAAAGTAACTACATTTCTCCCTCTTGTTCCTTTGTTGAAATTTTGAAACTGTGTTTCCAGATTATGTCCTCATGTCATATCAGCTTGTTTCATCTCATGACACTGCATTTTAATATTCTGTAGGTCTGTTCTCTTTGTTAACCTTTACAATGGAAGATGACACTATTAAAAGATTGCTATTTGGGAAGACTTTTGGATGAAAAGAGTACTTGTCCCATGCCCTTCTAATCTTTTGATTTTATTTTTTTATTTTTATTTTTTTTTCAAATTTTTATTATCAAACTGATGTACAGAGAGGTTACAGTTTCATATGTTAGGCATTGGATACATTTCTTGTACTGTTTGTTACCTTGTCCCTCATACCCCCCTCCCTCCTCCCCCTTTCCCTTCCCCCGCCAATCTTTTGATTTTAAAGAAACTAACTTTGTAACTATTATCTCTGCTGACTAAATTTTCCACACTTTCTGTTTTATTCTAGAGTGGGACCAGTCTCATTAGGTTGAATCTACAGCCTACGTTGGTGTTAATCAGCATAATTTAGAGGCAAGTTATATGTCCATTTTTCTTTGACAGTTTGAATTGCCTTAATATTATTTAGTCATTGTTATAAATGTCTGAACCTGAATTTTTTTTTTCTTCTCCTTGAACCCTCACTAGTGTTTTAGGGTGATAAAATCTTAGGGTTCCCAATGAATTTTGGATGCCCTAAAGATTGTGTGTGTGTGCATTTATGTGCGTGCGCGTGCGCGTGTGTGCGTGTGTGCTCTGATACTGGGGCTTAATACTGATGCTGGGTCTCATGCTCTTCCTCAGCTTTTTTGCTCATGACTAAGTGTGCCACCCACTTGAAGAACACCTCCAGTTCAGCATTTTGCTGGTTAATTGGTGATGGAGTCTCATGGACTTTTCTGCTTGAGTTGACTTTGAACCATGATGCTCTACGTCTTAGCCTCCTGAATAGCTAGGATTATAGGCATTCGATACTGATTCCTAGCTCCAGATTTTCACTTTTCTTGGCCATATTGTTTTCATTTTTAAATTTTGTTAATTCTGTGGGAATGGAAAATGATAATGTTGAATTGCATTTAATTTTATGTGAAGTTGGGAGAAGAGGAAGAGATTTGAAAAATGAAAGATTATTCCCTTTAGAGGCCAACTTCATGTTATAAAAAATGTTCTCAAAGTATTTCCCTAACTAAAGTGATTAAGGAACACAATTTTGCATTGCCTTATTAACTATAAGTTATTATTAATTTGATCTTATTTTGAAATAGGAAACACCCTGGAGCTAGTTCTTGAATTAGACCTATAGGAGAATTTTTTTAATCTACCCATTTTTCCTTCTGCCATAATTGGATGAACTTTTAGAAAACATGGTAACAACTTTTTGCAAAATTAAATAAAAAATATGTGTCTCTCTTTTTTTTTCCTTTTTGGTGCTGGTCTTGGTGTTTGAACCCAGGGCCTAGGTACTGTCTCTGAGCTTTTGTGCTCAAGGGTAGTGCTCTACCTTGAGCCATAGCTCCAGGTCTGGCTCTTTTGGTAGTTAATTGGAGATAAGAGTCTCAGGGATTTTCCTGCATAAAGCTGGCTTTGAACAGTGATCCTCAGATCTCAGCCTCTGGACTAGGTAAGATTATAGGCTTGGGCCACCAGTACTCAGCTGTAAGTGGCTTTAAGTTGCTTTTTTCCCCCTGTTAATACAGTTGTTTACTTGTAATTATTTACTTATATATTTTTTGTTTTTTAAAAAATTTTTATTGTCAAACTGATACAGTTTCATACGTTAGGCATTGGATACATTTCTTGTACTGTTTGTTACCTCCTCCCTCATTCTCCCCTCCCCCTCCCCCTTATTTACTTATATTTTAAAAAAGATAAAACAGTAAAGTTATTTAAAAGTGAAAGGTAAGTTCTCTTCATGTGGAGAGGGGCCCAGAAAAGAGTCCCAATTATTTATTTATTTTTTGAGACAGGTGTTACTGTCTATCTCATGCTTGTCTCAAACTCATCATCCTCTTGCCTTTGCTTCCCCAGTGCCGGTGTATGCCGTCATGCTTAGCTTACTATTTTTTTTTTTTTTTGCCAGTCCTGGGTCTTGAACTTAGGGCATGAGCACTAGATGTTTCTGCTTAAGTCTGGCACGCATAACAATTGAGCCATAGCTCCCATTCTGGCTTTTTACTGGCTAATTGGAGATAACATCTCATGGACTATTAAAAGGACCTGCCCAGGCTTTGAACTTTGATTCTCAGCTCTCATGAAGCACTGTGCCTGACTTCCTTCACCTCCCCACCCCTGCTTTTTTTTTTGGCTGGTTCCTGGGCCTGTACTCAGAGGCTCAGCTTGCTTGCATGTAGCTGGCAGTCTACCCCACCCACTTGAGCCACACCTTCAGCCTGGTACTTTGCTTGTTAATTGGAAATGGGAATCTGGCAACTTTTTGGCCCAAGATTGTTTCCAACCTCGGTCCTTATAGTTTAGTATCATGAGTAACTAGGATTGCAGACATGTGTCACTAGCATCTGTTTATCTTAGATTTTTAAGATGATTTTTGCTGGTATACCATTGTGAGCAGGTAGTGATTCTGCAGTAGGAAAGCACATCTGGAGTTTTGCTCCTTGGATAGCTTGGTAGTGGTCAGATCTCTGAGTACTTGGTATTTGTGTAGGATTTACACTGCTGTGCTGCTATGCTCTTTTATTTTTCTATCAGATATTCTTTAAGAGTTAATAACCGATGCCAGTGGCTCACACCTATAATCCTAGCTACACAGGAGGCTGAGATCTGAGGATTGTGGTTTGAAGCCAGCACATGCAGGAAAGTCCAAGAGACTCTTTATTTCCAGTAAATTACCAAAAAAGCTGGAAGTGGAGCTGTAGCTCAAGTGGTATCTCTGAGCAAAAAAGCTCAGAGACAGTTCCCAGTCCTAAATTCAAGCCCTAGGACTGGAACAAAAAGAGTTTAATAACAAAGTAATGGAAGTCTTGCAATATATGGTTTTAAGTAAAATCCCAAATAACAATCTCTGAGCCACTGTAGTGTTAGTTATCATCATCAGAATCACTTGGGACTTGCGCAAAAGAAAAAACAAAACATTTTTCATCCCTCTTCTGTCTCTTGATGAGAGTGAATCTAGGTTTGTGGGTTTTGTGGGGTTTTTAGCCAGTCCTGGGGCTTGAACTCAGGGCCTGGGTACTCTCAGTAAACTTCTTTTTGCTCAGAGCTAGCACTCTACCACTTGAGCTATAGTGCCATTTCCAGCCTTCTGTTTATGTGGTACTGAGTAATCAAACCCAGGGCTGCCTCATGCATGCTCAAGTACTCAACATGCAGGCAAGTACTCAACCACATTCTCAGCCCTCTTTCTTTCTTTCTTTCTTTTTTTTTTTTGAGACAAGACTCTCAGCTATATTGCCTAGGTCTTGAACTTCTAGGTTCAAATGATCCTCCTGCCTTAATCTCCCAAGTAGCTGGAACTACTGACATGTGCCACTGTGCTGCCAAAGAATCTACTTTATAAACATACCAGGTGATTCTAGTATTTTAACAAGGTTTGGAAGCTATTTCCTGTAAGATATATTCATGATGAAAAGCTTTCAGGGTTTCCCAAAAGAGTGCTAGGTGATTTACATTAATGCTCTTATTACTTTACAGTGTTAAAAGGACCTGAACAGTCTACTCAAACCTCTTGCTGTGAACCAGCAGAGCTTTTGAACAGGTAAGTTGGAAGAGAAGCACAAAGTTGGGAGGCATATATAAATAAGTGACTTGAAATAACATTTTTAAAGTTTTGGTGGCACTATGCATTGAATCTAGGATCTTGTACAAACTAGGCAAGTGCTTTAATTTTGAGTTGCACTCCAGCTCCCACACAGATTTTTGCTTTTATTTTTATCCTATTATTCCTTGTGAGCTTATGGGTAGTGAGTAGAAATTTCTTTTCTGGTGTTTCTCAGATTCTTTATGAGCCAGATAAATAGCCAAGCTTTCTGCATTGATTGTGGTATGAATTTGTGTCAACTTGTTGCAGTGACTTTTATTTTTGTTGCTGGTCCTAGGTCTTGGACTTAGGCCCTAGGCACTGTCCCTAAGCTTTTGTGTTCAACCACTTTGAGCTACAGTTCCATTTCTGGCTTTAGTAGTAATTGGAGTTTAGAGTCCCAAGGACTTTTCTGCCAGGTTAGCTTTGAACTGTGATCCTCAGTTCCCAGCCTCCTGAGTAGCTAGGATTATAGGCTTAAGCCACTGGCATCTAGACTTGTAATGTTACTTTTTGATGGGAAGGAAAAGGAAGAGAAGTTCTTTCAGGGCAGGTATTCAGAGAAGCCAAAGTGTTATAAGAGAACCCAGGAACAGTTGAGTGTATGATGGACATGAATAGGAAGTTGAGGCATTGGCAAGGCAGGGTAGTTAGAGAGCACTTTTCTCCCAGTTGGTCAGATGTAATCTCTGTTTCTTTTTTGTCTTGTCTCTGTTATCTTACTGTTGTGTGGCCTTTTGTGCTCTAACAGACATAGAAGAAAATGGCTGCTTCATTTCTGAAGCCTCATATGAAGCCAAGCTCTCATGTTACTAGCCAGCTGATTTGTAGCTCAGTGTTCATATTTCTATTTCTGGGAAGGAAAATTTGATCAATTAGACTTGGCTCAGTTTTCTCTTAGGAGGATTTTTTTTTTGACAGTCCTGGGGCTTAGACTCAGAGCCTGAGCACTGTCCCTGGCTTCTTTTTTGCTCAAGGCTAGCATTCTACCACTTGAGCCACAGTGCCACTTCTGGCCTTTTCTGTATGTGTGGTGCTGAGGAATCGAACCCAGGGCTTCACTTATGCGAGGCAAGCACTCTACCACTAGGCTATATTTCCAGCCCCTCAGTTTTCTCTTAGTAGTGTAATTAGTTTCAGCATGAGTTTGGGGTCTGTTTGTACAAACATAGCTGAAAAGTGCTGTTCCAAAAAAGTAGAAACAGGTACAAGTATGGCTATTAACAGGCAGACTTCTATAGAAGTTTCTAGGTAATTTTTTTATTTTTCTAGCATTCTGTATGTGTACTTTTACAGTTTATGTGTCCTGAGGAGTTAACATATATGCATATTTCACCAAGTACCCTTAGGACTTCTCAGGTTTAAAAAATATATAATTAAAGTGGTTCATACATACATATAATCTTAACTTCCCTGGAGTCTGAGTTTGGGAGCACTATGTGGTTTGAGGCCAGCCTGGACAAAAAGTTCACAAGACTCTTCCACCAATAGTGGGGTGTATGTACCTGTTGTGCTAGCTGCACAGAAGTTTTAAGTCAGGCCAGCTTGAGTAAAAGAAGTTTCCTAGATGATTTCAGTAGAAAAAGGTGGGCTTGGTGTTATGCTCCTGGGCCTACCACTCCAGGCACAGCTCAAAAACTGGGATTAGGCCTGTGCCAGTATTATAAAAGGAAAGCCAGATCAGTTGAAAGGAACTTACATTCAAGCACTTGGTGGCTTCTACCTATATGGGCTACTCTGGAGGCTGAGATTCAGAGGATCATGGTTTGAAAAATAGTCTGGAGGGGGCTGGAAATGTGGCTGAGGGGTAGAGTGCTTACCAACATGCCAGAAGCCCTGGGAGCCCTGGGCTCCATTCCTCAGCACCACATAAACCGAAAAAGTCCAAAGTGGCGCTGTGGCTCAAGAGGCAGAGTGCTAGTCTTGAGCAAAAAGAAATCAGGGACAGTGCTCAAGTCCTGAGTTCAAGCCTCAGGACTGGCAAAAAAAAAATAGTCTGGAGGTATGGCTTAGTGGTAGTTTGCCTGCCTGGTAAGTGTGAGGCTCTGAGTTCAAGGCCCATTACTGCCCAAAACATATAATTAAACAAGTTTTTGTGGTATTGGGGATTAGAGTCTCAAGTATGCTTAAGGTAAGTGCTCTGTCATTAAGCTGAAACTTCCCTTCCTCTAGGTCTTTTTATTTTGATACAGTCTTACTTAATCAGGCTGTCTTTGAATTTTGGATCCTACTTCCTCATCCTCCTGAGTTAGTGGGATTACAGATGTGTGCCACCAGTGCCTGGTTTGGGGTATTTTTTAACAATATCAAGCAACTCTGGCGTATTAGAAAGTCATACAGAACCTAAAGTGTAGATTTTGCAGACTTGTCACAATATTGGAATTGGAGTAGGGACCTTTACTGTTGGGATAGGGTCCTTGACATAGTGTAAGCTTTTGAAATCACACACACACACACAGTCATGGGGCTTGAACTCAGGGCTTGGGCATTGTTACTGAGCTCTTTTGCTCAAGGGCTAGAACTTTGCTACTTTGAGCTACAGCTTTACTTTCTGGTTTTGTGGTGATTATTTGGAGATAAGAGTCTAATAAACTTACCTGCCCAGGCTGGCTTTGAATCATGATCCAAAGATCTTAGCCTCCTGAGTAGTTAGGATTACAGGCATGAGTCACCAGGGCCTGGCTGAAATTACATTTTTGTATTTCAGAATTATTATGTAGTGCTGGAGATTGAATCCAGAGCATTGTACATGCTAAACACAGTATTTTACCATTGAGCTCCGTTCCTAGTCCCTGAAGTAAACTTTGTTTTTTGAGACAGGGTCTCAAGCCCAAGCTGGCCTTAGACTTGAAATCTGTGTTTCTGTATGTATGTATACATATGTGTGCGTATATACACATTATGTATACATGCGTGTATATATGCTACATATATACATATATATGTGCCTACGTATCTATGTATGTGTGTGTGTATATATTTTTATATTATATGTATATGCAGTTTTTTTCTTTTTGTGGTACTGCTCTTGGGGTTTGAACTCAAGGCCTGGGTGCTGTCCGTGAACTTCTACTCAAGGCTAGTGCTCTAACCACTTGAGCCACAGTGCAATTTCTGGCCTTTTCTCTTCATGTGATACTGAGGAATAGAACCCAGGGCTTCATGCATGCTAGGCAAGCACTCTACCACTAAGCCACATTCCCAGCCCACTTCTACCATTATTGATTAAGTTTCTGGTAGTATTTTACAAGAACATAATATTCTTACCTGAGAAAGGGTTTACTGCATTGGTGTGAAGGGGTGGGAATTTGGGGATAGTAGAGTTGAGGAAGATTGGGAAAAGGTAGAAAGAGTCATCTCTTTGCACAAAACAAATTCCTTTACAAATTGCCAAGAAATGGAAAGTTAGCAAAGCATCATTGAACACTATATATCAATGTGTAATATATAGTAAACAGCAGGTGCACTTTTAGGCAGAGAATTGTGGGTTTAGTTTTCTGTTACTTAGTACATGAAGTTTTAGTCAAGGTAAATTTCTAGTAGCCTTACTCTCTTACTGAGAAAGTCTATCCTAGATTAATAAAATCTAAAATGCAGTCCAGGCAACATGCTCATACCTGTAATCCTGGTTACTTAAGATGCTCCAGTTCTGAGTATCACAGTTAGAAGGCCAGCCCTGAGGAAGAAAGTCTGTGAGACTCTTATCTCCAATTAACCACCATAATGTTGAAAATGGAGGTACAGCCTAAGTGGTAGAGCACTGGTCTCAGCTCCCAGGCCCTGAGTTTAAGCCCTAAGACTCATATACACAGAACCCTCCTCCCTCAAGCTAAAATGCCCAAGCAGCTGAGCATACTTTTACATACCTATAACTTCTAGTATTTGAGGGACAGAGGCAAAAAAATTGAGACTTCATGCTCAACTCAGCCTAGGTAGTGAGATCCTGTCTCAAAAACAAATGCCTGGGATGGGAATATGCCTAGTCATAGAGTGCTTACCTCACATACATGAAATCCTGGGTTTTATTCCTCAGCACCACATATATAGAAAATGGCCAGAAGTGGCGCTATGGCTTAAGTGGCAGAGTGCTAGCCTTGAGCAAAAAGAACCAGGGACAGTGCTCAGGCCCTGAGTTCAAGCCCCAGGACTGGCCAAACAAGAACAAGAATAAGAACAACAACAAAACACCCCAAACCCCCAAAACCAAAAACAAGAAAAACAAATGTCTGATGTGCGATAAATATGCTCTTAATGAATGGTAGCTTAACATTTTTTCATTTTAATCCAACAAATATTTGACCATTTACCTTGTGCCAGGTTCTAGACTAGCACAGGTGGTGAGCAAAACACATACTGTCCTATCTTCATAAGCCCCAGTGGGAGAGGATTCATATAGTCACAGGAATAAGTCCTCAACTGTGAAGCCTTTCTGCTGTTGGAAAAGATACAGTAGCTGGGCTAGGAATATGGCCTAGTGGTAAAGTGCTTGTTTCCTATACATGAAGCCTGGGTTCGATTCCTCAGCACCACATATATAGAAAAAGCCAGAAGTGGCACTGTGGCTCAAGTGGTAGAGTGCTAGCCTTGAGCAAAAAGAAACCAGTGACAGTGCTCAGGCCCTGAGTTCAAGCCCCAGGACTGGCAAAAAACAAAACAAAAAGATATAATAGCAAACCCTACCCTACATACTTTGTGAATGTCATATTTTAGACCTTTTTTTGTGTATGTTGGTTTTGTGGCTGAAACTCATGGCCTGGGCGCTGTCCCTGAGCTTGTTTGCTCAAGGTTAATGCTCTACCACTTTTGAGCCATAGCTCCACTTCGGGTTTTTTTTTTTTTTTTTTTTTGGCCAGTCCTAGGGCTTGGGCTCAGGGCCTGAGCACTGTCCCTGGTTTCTTTTTGCTCAAGGCTAGCACTCTGCCACTTGAGCCACAGCGTCACTTCTGGCCATTTTCTGTATATGTGGTGCTGGGGAATCGAACCCAGGGCCTCATGTATATGAGGCAGGCACTCTTGCCACTAGGCTATATCCCCAGCCCCACACTTCTGTTTTTTGAGTGGTTAATTAGAGACTTTTCTTCTCTGGGCTGGCTTTTTGAACCCCAATCTCCACCAACACCGGGCTGTTTTAGATGTTGATGTTCTTACCATCAGTGATATTTTATATCCTTTAATTTTCTTTCCCTTAATTGTGTGTGTTGTTTTATGTTTCTTTTATTTGTCATTTTTATCTGAGATATATTTTTCTTTGCATTGTTGAGTACTGAACCAACTCAGAGCTTTGGCATGCACTGTACCATTAAGCTGTACTGCTGAGCTTTATTCCCAGCATGTTTGTGTGAGCGTGTGCGTATGTGTGTGTTAGTACTAGAACTTGATTTCAGGGTGAGGCACTGTTCTCTTAGCTTTCTCACTCAAGGTTGGCACTCAACTACTTTAGTAACATCTCCATTTTTGGGATTTTTTTGTTAATTAATTGGAGAGAAGAGCCACAGACTTGGTCTGCTTGGTCTGGCTTTGAACTATAATCCTCAGATCTCAGCCTCCTGAGTCATGAGGATTATAGGCATTTTTACTGTCGACCTGATGCAAATCTTTTTATGAAAATACTTGTTTTTTAAACTTTTTTTTTTGGCCAGTGCCGGGGCTTGGACTCAGGGGCCTGAGCACTGTCCCTGGCTTCTTTTTGCTCAAGGCTAGCACTCTGCCACTTGAGCCATAGCGCCATTTCTGCCCGTTTTCTGTATATGTGGTGCTGGGGAGTCGAACCCAGGGCCTCATGCATACGAGGCAAGCACTCTTGCCACTAGGCCATATCCCCAGCCCTTGTTTTTTAAACATTTAAAAAATAATTGGCTAAGGAGAGTATCATTGTTTCAACGTTTTGCTAGTTTTATGTTTTACTTTTAAAGGAGGCAGTTTGGGTTTTGCATTTAATGTGTTGATATTTCCATGGTTAAACTATGTAAAGGACATGTATCCTTTTTGTGTATATAGTTGGAAAATGTAGTAACTTAGTAGTATTACCAGATAATTTTAAGTCTCTCGATACTGATACTGCACTAAAATTCATCAAGCAGTGTTTTCTTAAAAGGTTAGTTGTAATGTAAAAGCCGATCTTCATTCGTGAATTTTCTTATTTTGTAATTTTATTTTATTTTTTTGGTGGGTTGTGGGGCTTGAACTCTGGGTCTGGGCACTGTCCCTGAGCTCTTCAGCTCAAGGCTAGTGCTCTACCACTTGAGCCACAGTGCCACTTCTGTTTTTCTGGTGGCTAATTGGAGATAAGGGTATCATGGACTTTCCTGCCTAGGCTGGCTTTGAACCATGATCCTCAGATTTCAGCCTTCTCATAGCTAGGATTACAGGCATGAGCCACTGACTTATTTTGTAAATTTTTGATGTTTCTTTTTTTTATTTTTTATTATAAAGGTGACATACAGGGGCTGGGGATATGGCCTAGTGGCAAGAGAGCTTGCCTCGTATACATGAGGCCCTGGGTTCGATTCCCCAGCACCACATATACAGAAAATGGCCAGAAGTGGCGCTGTGGCTCAAGTGGCAGAGTGCTAGCCTTGAGCAAAAAGAAGCTAGGGACAGTGCTCAGGCCCTGAGTCCAAGGCCCAGGACTGGCCAAAAAAAAAAAAAAAAAAAAAAAAGTGACATACAGAGGGGTTACAGTTACATAAGTCAGGTAATGAGTACGTTTCTTTTTGGACAATGCCACTCCTTCCCTCTCTCCTAGTTTTTCCCTCCTATTCCCACCCACGGTTGTATAGTTCATTTTCAACATATAGTTCATTTTCAAACATCCTAGTGATGTTTTTTATTATTTATTTTTGCCAGGGGGCTAGGAATATGGCCTAGTGGCAAGAGTGTTTGTCTTGTATTTTTGCCAGTCCTGGAGCTTGGACTCAGGGCCTTCAAGGCTAGCACTCTACCACTTGAGCCATTGTGCCACTTCCGGCTTTTTATATTTATGTGGTGATGAGGAATCTAACCCAGTGCTTCATGCATGCTAAGCAAGCACTCTTATCCGTAAGCCACATTTCCAGCCCTGTTTATTATTTTTTAAATACAATTTTATTGTTATTACTTAGGTATTGCATTGAAGGGTTACCATTTCATGAGTAAGGTACCGAGTACATTTCTTTCTTTTTGAAATTGTAACCCCTTCTCTTTCCTCAATATTCCCCATCCCTGCTTACATGTTACATAGTTCATTTTCCATGTAGTGTATAATGAATGAATAGCATGATTGCATTTGTTCACTGTTCCCTTTCATCCTTCTCCCCAATCCCAAAATAAATACCACCCCCACCCCCACCACCCCTCCGCCACTCCCACCCCACCACTTTGTATTTTGCAACAGTTTTAAAAATTTGTCTGTCTTTGGGTATTGTGTTGGTATTTCAAGAGTATGAAAAGGTTTTAAATATTTGGGTATTAATAGTAATGTCTGCGTATTAGAGAACTGTCAAACTCCTAGTAGTGAACAGACATTTTCCAAAATTTCAACTTTTTTCTGAAATACTCCGTTGCTTTTTAAAAAAAGTACCAGTTTTAAAAAAATTCCTAAAGACCCACATCTCGTAATTCTATTTGTGTGTCTGCTGTTCTTCCAAGTGAACATAATCTCCCACGAAAAAAAAAAGTAGCCATGTCACAAATCTGAACTGTGGTGTGTCTTCATGATTTGTATGTAGCAGAAGTTCTGCCTCCTTACTTCTCCTTGGAAATGCATTAATATAGTTAATACTGTTCATTGAGTTGCCAAGGGCATTCTTTTTCGGGAGGCAGAGAAGGGTGCTGGTACTGGGGCTTAAACTCAGGGCTTGGGTGCTGTCCCTGGGCTTTTTTGGCTCAATGCTAATGTTTACCACTTGAGCCATGGCTCTACTTCTGGCTCTTTTGGTAGTTAATTAGAGATAAAATTCTTATGGGCTTTCTGGCTGGGCTAGTTTTGAACTGCCATCCTCAGATCTCAGCCTTTTGAGTTGTTAGGACTGCAGGTGTGAGCCTCAGGAGCCTGGCACCAGGGGCATTGTTGGATGGCCTTTTTTCTTTTTGTGAGTACATAGCACTAGTAGAATAACTACTACTATAGTGTGGTGTCAATAACTAGTGATGTTATAAGTTGCCAGCAGTTTTACCCATCATATTATGACCACTGCAAGAACCATCAGAATGAAAAAGGCAAGGAATTTCTTATTAGGATTATCATGAAAATTTTGGGCATTACATATGCTCTGAAAGAGTTTTGATGTCTGAGTAACTACTTTGAGGAGTAGAGCAATTCTGTTTTTTTTTTTTTTTGTTCCGAGACCAGGACTTGCACTCGGTATTTGATACTTTCACTCATTGGTTTAGTGCTCTACCAACCCAGTGATGCCTCCAACCCGTAGAATAATTCTTTGTATTACCATTTACATGCTATGTTCATTTTGTGTGTGTGTGGTACTTGGAGCAGAACCCAGGGCCTTCTGCATGCTAGGCAAATTGTCTCCAATTGAGCATACCTAGCCTAGAATGAGTTCCTAAAAATTACTTAAAAATTGTTTGACATTGGATGAACACATTATTGAGGTTTAAGAATATTCTAGGTGGGGCTGGGGATATGGCCTAGTGGCAAGAGTGCTTGCCTCGTATACATGAGGCCCTGGGTTCGATTCCTCAGCACCACATATACAGAAAATGGCCAGAAGTGGCACTGTGGCTCAAGTGGTAGAATGCTAGCCTTGAGCAAAAAAGAAGCCAGGGACAGTGCTCAGGCCCTGAGTTGAAAAAAAGAATATTCTAGGTTCTGGGGATTGAGCTAAGCACTCTGCCACTGAACTTGAGAGCCTTCATAGAGGATTTTAGGGTTTAGGAGATAAGGATTTGAGGAAGTTGTTATTAATTAAAATTCCTTTAAAAGTAATTTACCCCAGCACTGTCTCAACCAAACTTGTGCCGGGGTTAAAATATCCTCTCAGCTTCTACAGTCTTAAATACTAGAGCTACGTACATATGTACATTATTGAGTATGTGAGATGTGCCTAGTATGATTGAGGACCTTAGTTTTTGAGACAAGGTCTTGTTGTGTAGTCCCGACTGGATTTGAATTTGTGGTCCTCCAGCCTCAGCTTCCTGAATATTATGGTTATAGGCTTGAGCCACCATGACTGGCTCACATTTCCTTAGATTTGCCTAGTGTCTTTTTTCTTTTTGAAGATCCCATCCAGTATATCATATTACATTTAGTCATGTATCCTTGGCTTCTCTTGGCTGGCATAGTTCCCCTGAGACTTGCCCTTGTTTTGATAACCTTAAGTTTAAGGACTATTACAGGTTAAGTATTTTGTAGAATACCTCTTTCTTAGAGTTTATTTGATGTTTTTCTCACAATTTGATTGGGGTTGTGGGCTTTGGGATAGATGACCCTAGATGGGTCAAAGGGAATTTCTATCATATCATATCAAGATCTTGTACTGTCAACATCATACCTTGTCAGATTTGTTCCTTGCAGAACTGAATTTATTTATTTATTTTTTTGTACTGGTATTTGTACTCAGGGTCTCATCCTCACCTTTTCACTCAAGGTTGGTGCTCTACCCCTTGAGCCACAATTCCACTTCTGACTTTTTACTGGTTAATTGGAGATAAGAGTCTTGTAGCCCTTTTTTTTTTTTTTTTTTTGCCCGGGCTGGCTTTAAACTTCAATTCTCAGATTTCAGCCTCCTGAATATCTAGGATTGTAAGCTGAGCCATTAGTGCCTAGCTTAAACCCTTTTTGTTTGGTTTTGTTTGCCAGTCCTGGGGCTTGAACTCAGGGCCTGAGCACTGTCCCTCGCTTCTTTTTGCTCAAGGCTAGCACTCTACCACTTGAGCCACAGTGCCACTTCTGGCTTTTTCTATATACGTGGTGCTGAGGAATTGAACCCAGGGCTTCAAGTATATGAGACAAGCACTTTACCACTAGACCATATTCCCAGCCCCAGCTTAAAACCTTTTTTGGAGAAGAAATTTTATTTACTTTTAGTAAGCTTAATCTTAAAAAAGAATCTTTTTTAGTTACATGTAATAAAATGCCTTCATTTTAAATATACTCATGTACATTTTCATGAGTTTTGACAAATATTTGTATAGTAATATATAACCTTTCCACCACTCCCATGCGTTGCCTTTTTTCTTTTTTCTTTTTTTTGGCCAGTCCTGGGCCTTGGACTCAGGGCCTGAGCACTGTCCCTGGCTTCTTCCCGCTCAAGGCTAGCACTCTGCCACTTGAGCCACAGCGCCGCTTCTGGCCGTTTTCTGTATATGTGGTGCTGGGGAATCGAACCTAGGGCCTCGTGTATCCGAGGCAGGCACTCTTGCCACTAGGCTATATCCCCAGCCCCGCCTTTTTTCTTAAAATTATTTCTCCTCCTTCCTGCTAATTTGTTAGTATAGATTTTTATTTATTTTTGGTGCTGGTACTGAGGCTTGACCTCAGGGTCTGTGCTCTCACTTGGCTATTTTGCTCAACCCATTCCAGCTTTAAATTTTATTGTTATTATTAAGGTATTGTACAGAATGGTTACCATTTCGTAAGTTAGGTAATGAGTACATTACTTTTTTCCCCACACACTTCTGCCTTTTTAGTATTTGTTTGTTGTTGTTTCTTTGCCAGTCCTGGGACTTGAACTCAGGGCCTGGATACTGTCCCTGAGCTTCTTTTTGCTCAAAGCTAATGCTCTACCACTTGAGCCACAGCGCCACTTGTGTCTTTTTCTGTTTATATGGTACTGAGGAATCAAACCCAGGACTTCATGCATGCTACCACTAGCCATATTCCCAGCCCTTCTTACTGTTTAATTGGAGATTTCCTGCCTGGGCTGGCTTGGAACCAGGATCCTCAGATGTCAGCCTCCTGAGTAGTTAGGATTACAGGTGTGAGTGACCAGTGTCCTGCAATTTTATTTCTTCTGGAATTTCATGTAAACAGAATCATTTAGTATATGTTCTTTTTGTATCTGGCTTCTTTGGCAAAACTTTACATCAGTGATTCATCCACATTGTTTTGTATTACTACTGCTACTGTTACTACTTTCTAGAAAGGGGCTCTGCCACTTGAGGCTTTCTTTCAACCCTCTTTTTGCTTCAGTTCTTTTTCTTTTGTCAGTCATAGGGCTTGAACTTGGGGCCTAGACACTGGCTGTCTCTGAGCTCTTTTGCTCAAGGTTAGTGCTCTACTGCCACAGCACCACTTCGGCTTTCTGGTAGTTAATTGGAGATAAAAGTCTCATGGTCTTTTCCTTGCCTGGTCTGGTTTTGAACCGTGATTTTCAGATCTCAGCCTCCTGAGTAGCTAGGATTACAGGGGTGAGCAACCAGTAGAGTTTTGCATTTTTGCTTGGGGCTAGCCTTCTGATCAAAAGCTCTTGCCTGCCTCCCAAGTATCTTTTTTTTTTTTTTGGCCAGCCCTGGGCCTTGGACTCAGGGCCTGAGCACTGTCCCTGGCTTCCTTTTGCTCAAGGCTAGCACTCTGCCACTTGAGCCACAGTGCCACTTCTGGCCGTTTTCTGTATATGTGGTGCTGGGGAATCGAACCCAGGGCCTCATGTATACGAGGCAAGCTCTCTTGCCACTAGGCCATATCCCCAGCCCCCCTCCCAAGTATCTTGGAGTATAACAGTATACCAATATAAAGTATACCAATATTTATTGAAATAGTCTCACTTTTCTGCTTGGGCTGGCCTTGAATGGCGATCAAACAGTTATTAGCCTTCTAAGTAGCTGGGATTATAGGTGTGAATCACTGTGCCTGATCCTGATGTTTTCTTAATTGTACTATTTTTTCTAGCTATTCCATTTGTCTTAATCTAACCTTACACAATTAGGTATAAAATACAGCAAATATGTGCTCAAATCAGAAGCATATGGTTTGATAAATTCAGCCTGGTTTACTTTTATTGTATCTATATTGTTAGTAGTATCCTTGTCATATACACTTGCAGGTTTTGAGGGTTATATATTGATTCCAGTCATAAATCTTTGATCTTTGTTCAGAATCCTTTTTCCTATGGAGTTCATACTGTGTGACAATACAGCATTTTATTCTTTTTGTTACCAGATGTAGACATTGTAGTATCACTTTTGGATTCACTGTCTGCTTGCCTGCCTCCCCTCCCCTCTCCTCCCCTTTCCCCTCTCCTCCCCTTTCCCCTCCCTTTCCCTTTCTCCTCCCCTTCCTTTTCCCTTCCCCTCCCCTTTTCCCTACCCTTCCCTTTTCTCTCCCTTCCCCTTATCCCTCCCCTCTCCTCCCCCTTTCCTCCCCTCCCCTCCCCTCCTTTCCCTTCCTTTTTTTTTGCCAGTCCTGGAGTTTGAACTCAGGGCCTGAGCACTGTCCCTGGCTTCTTTTTGCTCAAGGCTAGCACTCTATAACTCTTGAGCCACAGCGCCACTTCTGGCCTTTTCTGTTTATGTGGTGCTAAGGAATTGAACCCAGGGCTTCATGCATGCTAGGCAAGCACTCTACTGCTAGGCTATATCCTCAGTCCCTCTTTTCTACTCTTTACTGCCATTATTCTAAAGTGACTTCAGACAGTCCATGTGGATGACCCAGGCAGACTCCTAGGCTCCTGGTTTCTTGAGTTTTACTTCCACTTGTAATTCTTCATTTTTTAAAATCATGTTTAGGCCTAGTTTTTATTATTATTTTTTTTTACCTTACTAGAATTTTAGATTTGTCTGTTCTTTTCTGTTCTTACGTCCTTTCCCACAATGTCTAGATCAAATTTTTGCCAGTATTACACACTTTGCTCTTTTACTCACCAAACCTTAATCCTGGTTTAAATATGTTGTTAGCTTTCATCCTCTTATACTTTGGCTACCAAGTTGGAGAAAGAAGGCTACAATCCTGCAGATAGGTTGGATCCTTTAGCTAAATTCAATGAGATGTCTTAGATTGGATCCTAGAACAGAATGAGGACATTGTTGGAAGAACTGGTGAGATCCGAATTAATTCAGAAGTCCAGTTAATAGTGTTGTACTGGGCTGGGGATATAGCCTAGTGACAAGAGTGCCTGCCTCGGATACACGAGGCCCTAGGTTCGATTCCCCAGCACCACATATACAGAAAACGGCCAGAAGCGGCGCTGTGGCTCAAGTGGCAGAGTGCTAGCCTTGAGCGGGAAGAAGCCAGGGACAGTGCTCAGGCCCTGAGTCCAAGGCCCAGGACTGGCCAAAAAGAAAAAAAAGAGGAGAATAGTGTTGTACTAATGTTGATCTCTTACTTTTTTTTTTTTTTTGGCCAGTCCTGGGCCTTGGACTCAGGGCCTGAGCACCATCCCTGGCTTCTTCCCGCTCAAGGCTAGCACTCTGCCACTTGAGCCACAGCAGCACTTAGTGGTGCTGAGGAATCGAACTCAAGGCTTCATGTCTATAAGGCATGTATTCTACCACTAGGCCATATTCTCTGCCCGATCTCTTTCTTTTGAGGGATAGTAGTATGGTAATGTAAGAGTTGTTAATAATAGGGGAAATGGAGAAAGTTTTGTTCTTTTTGTATTAAAAAATGAATTTGCCATTATTACTAAGTAAAATTTATTTTTTTGTCAGTGGTGGAGATTGAACTCAGGGCCTGGGTCCTGTCCCTAAGCTTTTTGCTTAAGGCTAGCTCTCTTGCCATTTTTGAGCCACAGCACCAGTTCTGATGGTTAATTGGAGATAAGAGTCTCACGGACTCTTTGGGGAGCATGTTCCTTTTCTCTTCTTTAAAGTAAGTACCCCCTTTTTTTGTAAATTTAAAAAGTATAAAGAAAATAAAGAGGTTCCATAATGAGTGTTGGAGGTCTTGTAGATAGCTTGATCTTTTAACATTTTTGTGCAGCTGTGTGTGTGAATATGTGTACATACATATCTGTGTGGACTAGTCCTGGGTCTTTAACTCTGCCTTGCTCTCTGACGGGGATTTTTGTTAGAATTGGAGCCCTACCACTGGAGCCCTCCACTTCCATCTTTTTGCTGGTTAATTGGAGATTAGAGTTTGAGTAGGCTAGCTTCCAACAGCAATCTTCAGATCTCAGTCTCTTTAGTAATTAGGATAATATGTGTGCGCCACTGTGCTTGGCTTTTAGCAGCATTTGAAGGTTTTGATTGTGATGGGATTTGAAATCTTTGACTTTACAATTGCTGAGTAGCTCTACTACTTAAGCCACAACTCCAGTTCCTTTTCCCCTAGTTTCTTTTTCCCTTTTAAAAAAGTTTTATTTAGGATGCCTATTTGTAGAAGGTAACATAACTTTATAGATCATCAGAAAAATTCTGTTCTTTTCTCTCTGCAACCATAACAGGTTAGGAATCATACATTAAAAATGTTACAAAACAGTAGCCTGTGACTACATTGACTGTGTACCTTAAGAAAAAGAAGTTGAGGGGCTGGGAATATGGCCTAGTGGCAAGAGCGCTTGCCTCTTACACATCGGTTCGATTCCCCAGCACCACATATATGGAAAACGGCCAGAAGGGGCACTGTGGCTCAGGTGGCAGAGTGCTAGCCTTGAGCGGGAAGAAGCCAGGGATGGTGCTCAGGCCCTGAGTCCAAGGCCTAGGACTGGCCAAAAAAAAAAAAAAAAGAAAGCAGGATAGGCTGTGACCAGACTGGTACTTTAGAGAAAGAAGTTGGGGCTGGAGGTGTGGCTATTTGGAAGAACACTAGCCAGTGAGCAACAGCATTAGGTATGGAGTTTGGGTCCTGGTCTTGGATCCTTTTTTTTTTTTGCCAGACTTGGGGCTTGAACTTAGAGCCTGAGCACTGTCCCTGGCTTCATTTTGGTCAAGGCTACCACTCTACCACTTGAGCCACAGTGCCACTTCTGGCTTTTTTCTATATACGTGGTGCTGAGGAATCGAATCCAGGGCTTCATGTATACGAGGTGAGCATTTACCACATATTCCCAGCCCCCCCCTTTTTTTAAGGGAAAAAAAACACCAATAGAGAATGAAGTTGATCTTGAGGCTCAAGTCAAGGAAAGGAAAGAACACCCCCCCCACACACACACACACACACACACACACACACACACACACACACACAGTCTTACTATATAGACCAAATTGGCCATAACCCATGCTGACCTTGAATTCAGTATCTTTCTTCTTCAGTGCTGGAATTATAGGCATGTACCACCCATCACTCCTGGTAGACATGAGACGAAAGAGTTAGAGCTATAATGAAGCATGTAAGAAGAATCTTTAGGATTTATCCAGATCTTCGGAAAAATGACTAGATGAAGGATAGAGAACTCAAGGAAGGAGTTTCAGTTGACTGGCCTTTTGAATCTGGTTGACCAGTATAATGGTGAAAAGTGTTTCCTTTAGTACTTAGTACCTCCTTTCTCCTTCAATGGGACATTTAGAAATTTGTGAGAGAATCTTTTATTGATCTTACTAATATTTTCCCATTTCCTCCATGCCATTTCTGCCCCTCCACAATTTCTTTTAATTGTTATTATGGAGGTGATGTACAAAGGGGTTACAGTTTTAAGTCAGGTAATGAGTACATTTTGTTGTTGTTGTTGTTGGTTGTGGAGCTTGAATTGTGGATGGGGAGCTTTTTTGCTCAAGGCTAGTGCTCTACCACTTTGAGCCTTGGCTTACTTCTGGTTAATTGGAGATAAGAGTCTCATGAACTTGTCTGACTGTGCTGTTGCTATCCTCAGATCTCAGACTCCTGAGTAGCTAGGATTTCAGGTGTGAGCCACCAGTGCCCGACATGAATACATTTCTTCTTGAACATTGTCACCCCTTCCCTTATTCTCTCCCTGTTTTTCCCTCCTGTCTCCACCCACAAATGGTATAGTTTTCCTTTTCAACAAGTGTCTTCCCATAAGACTAGTAAAGCCCCACTGTAGATATAAAAAGTTGAAGAATAGTATCTGAACTGAGTTTATAGTACAGTGTATCATGGATGCTGTGAGACAAAAAAGGAGAAAAAAAAAGAAAAAAAATGCAACAATGCCTGAATAGTTCTAGAAGTGAAGGAAAAGGAGGAACTCGTTTCAGGAGAAGACAGGCTATAGAGATAGCATACTGTCTAGAGTCTGGTTCAAATCTTGTAGTTTTATAGATTCATAGCCACTTTTTAAAGATCACAAGGCATTTAGGAGTTTGAACTGAAAACATTTGGCTAGGTGAAAAAGCCTGTTCTCATTTCAGCAACGTACTATACTGCTTCTAGAAAAGATTGCTCAAGCCAGATGCTGTGGCTCACGCCTGTTGTCATAGCTACTCAGGAGGCGGAGATCTGAGAATCAAAGTTCAAAGCCAGCTCAGGCAGTAAAGTCCATGAGACTCTTATATCCAATGAACTTAAAAAAAAAAAAAGTAGTATTGTACACTCCAGTACAGTCTTGAAAGGTACTGGAGGTTGGCTTAAAAACCCCAAACCCCAGTGGTCAATCCCTAGCATAGAAGTTTTTTTGATTTTTTTAAAAAAATGTTTAAAAGAAACTGTATTACACTTAGCAAATAAGTCTAGTAGATTTTTATTATACAGTATGTCATTTTTGTTCATATATTAAGAGGAAAGTAGAAGCAAAATACATCGGATGTTCCCTCCCCTCTCTGTTTCCACACCAGTGCAGCAGTTATTAAAAGTATTTATGACGTAACAGCCCTTTTTTTGGTACTAGTCCTGGGGCATGAACTCAGGACCTGAGCAGTGTCGCTGGCTTCTCTCTTTTTTTTTTTTGGCCAGTCCTGGGGCTTGGACTCAGGGCCCCAGCACTGTCCCTGGCTTCTTTTTGCTCAAGGCTAGCACTCTGCCACTTGAGCCACAGCACTGCTTCTGGCCGTTTTCTGTATATGTGGTGCTGGGGTATTGAACCCAGGGCCTCATGTATATGAGGCAAGCACTCTTGCCACTAGGCCATATATATCCCCAGCCCCTCGCTGGCTTCTTTTTGCTCAAGGCTAGCACTCTGCCACTTGAGCCACAGCACTACTTTTGGCTTTTTTTGTATATGTGGTAGTAGGAATCAAACCCAGGGCTTTCTGTATGTGAGGCAAACACTTTACCACTAGACCATATTCCCAGCCCTATGTAGCAGCTTTTGAGGAGAGTTCTGAGTGTGTTAAAAAAAAAATAACAGTGCAGGCTGGCCTCCAGCTCCAGATCTTCATGCGTTAGCATCTTCGAGGCTAGGATTACCAGCAGGTGCTATCATGTCTGGTTCTTTAATTAAAAAAAAAAAAAGCTAACTTAAAATTCAGTAACTTCTGATGATTATGAAAACTTTTTTTATTTTCTTTTTTCCTTTGGTGCTACTACTTGGTGCTTCGACGCAGGGCCTCAGTTGGCCTCCTCCCACAAGGCTAGCAGTTTACCCCTTGAGTACAACTCCATTTCTATCCAGGTTGTCTTGAAACCAGGATCCTCAGATCTCAGCCTCCTGAGTACCTAGGATTACAGGCATGAGCCACTAGTGCCCAACTTACTTGTGAAAGTCTTAACAGTTTAATTTCAACCTTTTCATTCTTTCTTAAGAGACTTGGTCTTCATAACTTGTTCAGGCTTGTGCTGAGCTCCTGAAGTTTGAACTGTTTTGTTCAGCCTCTTGACTAGTGAGCTATAGCTACTATCAAGTCTGGTAATTTTTTAACCCCTTTAAGTATTTCAGTGCTGCTGCATTTGGTTTTTGCAGTGTCTTATCAGTAGTAACTGTTCATTATGCCCTCCCTCACCATCTTCTTGGCCTTCTCTCCCTTCCTCTTCCTGTTTTAATTTTTTTTCCTTTCCTTCGCCGCCGCCGCCGCCGCCGCCACCGCTCCTCCTCCTCCTCCTCCTCCTCCTCCTCCTCCTCCTCCTCCTCCTCCTCCTCCTCCTCCTCCTCCTCCTCCTCCTCCTCCTCCTCCCCCTCCTCCCCCTCCTCCCCCTCCTCCTCCTCCTCCTCTCCCCTCTCCCCCCTTTCCCCATTTTTTTTTTTTTAACACTTGGGATTATTCTGCCATTGTGTTACATAATAAATTTCCTTTTTCTTTTTAATACAATCTTGAGGTGTTGTACAGAGGGGTTATCATTTTGTAAGTCAGGTAATGAGTACTGTTCTTCTTGAACAGTGTCACCCCTCCCTTTGCTTATAAATTTTGTTTCAATGAAGAATCTTCTAATACATTTTGAAGGTATTTAGGCAGTAGTTACAATCAAAATTGCCCATGTGCAGACAACTTAGCTAACTATACTCCAGGAGTGGCAGTTGCAACATGACATTTAAGATGCAATCTAACTACAGAGAAATTAAAATACAAAAAAGGAAATTTGTCTCAAAAATCATTAGTTGCTTGAAGTGAAGAGGGCACTAAGTGTATTTCAGCTTGAATCCAGGGATCCACTCCACCTTGTTGCAGGGAGTAGTGACCCAGTAGTAAAAGTCTGATGGAAACAAAACTTTCTGGAGTCTACTAACACAAGGCCATGTTACCTTCCAGTAAGAGGAGAGGTAAATAGTTGATTATAGAGACGAACATACCTTGATTTTCTATTTCTTTCACTCCCTCCTTCCCTTTTTCTCCCCATTTTGGTACTGTGACATGAACTCTGGGGCTCATGTTCTTGATTAGTTTTTGGGTATGTCTCTGTGCAGGTCGTGGGGCCGACTCTGGGCCTGGGCACTGTCACTGAGTTATGTGCTCAAGATTAGTGCTCTACCACTTGAGCTACAGCTCTTCTTCTGGCTTTTTTGGTAGTTCATTGGAGATAAGAGTATGTTTACAGACTTTCTCTCTGGGTCTGGCTTTGCACTATGATCCGGCTTTGCACTATGATCCGATCCTCAGATCTCAGCCTCCTGAGTAGCTAGGATTACAGGTGTGAGCCACTGGCCCCCAGCTCTTGCTTAGCTTTTTTGCTCAAGTCTGGCATTCTACTTAAGCCGTGCCATCGCTTTTGACTTTTTGGTGGTTAATCGAACATACGGTCTCATAGATTTGCTTGCCTGGGCTGGCTTTGAATCTTTTTTTTTTTTTTTTTTTGGCCGTCGTGGGCCTTGGACTCAGGGCCTGAGCACTGTCCCTGGCTTCTTCCACTTGAGCCACAGCGCCACTTCTGGCCGTTTTCTGTATATGTGGTGCTGGGGAATCGAACCTAGGGCCTCGTGTATCCGAGGCAGGCACTCTTGCCACTAGGCTATATCCCCAGCCCTGGCTTTGAATCTTGATCTACAGATCTCATTTTCCTGAGTAGATAGACTTACAGGTGTAAGCTACTGGTGGTTGGCTCCTTCCTTTTTAAAGAGCCTTGTACATACTAGGCAGGTACTCTATTTATCACTGGGCTACATGCCCAGCCTCCTCCCCTTTAAATGTTTATTAGTACTTATTTGTTGTTTTTTATTTATAAATAAGGTTTATATGTTGCTCAAGTTGTTATCAGACTTGGAGTCATCATGTCTCAGCCTTCTAAGAAGCTAGGATTATAGTGTATGCCACTATATCTGTTTTATAATTGCTTCTGAAATGTCACTTGTGAAATTCATTGGCTTTATCATTTTAACTTGATGACCTAAGGTAATTTTTCAAAGCATCTTCAAGGTATAACTTGCTAACTAGAAAGTGAGGAAGAGGTTCAGCAGATACTATTGAGATAGGTGAGGAGGTCCTATTAAGGTGGTACATGCCTATGATCTCAGCAGGGAGGTGGATACTGGAGGATCTCCAGTTAGATACCAAGACTCCTTGTCTCTCAGGATAACATAGGGCTATTCCAAATCAGTAAGCGAAACTTAAATGTTTTTATTCATGCCCACTGCTCTAAAACTAATAGGGAAAAATCCTTAATTTGCCTGCTTCTGTTTGCTTCACTAGTTGCTCTTATGTCATGCCTCCTTTCCTGGATAAATATGAGAAGATGATTCATTTAGAGAGTAGGACAGATTTATTAATTTCAGTTTGCTTGCTATAGTGCTATAAATAGGAATTTTAAAAAATCTCATTCTTGTGATTTCAGTTGAGAAAATAAAGCGCTATAAAAATATATACTCTTGTGCATTCTGGCTTGGAATTTTGCACTTAATTTTGACTGATTGTATGGAGCTATTTTTCTCAACAGGTTTCTTCACATATAGAATTCGTGGTAAAAATACGGAGAAGAATGGCAGCGGAAACTCAGACACTGAACTTTGGGCCTGAATGGTGAGTTTTCAGTCTCATCTTATTTGACAATATAGTATATAGTAAGTTAATCATACAAGTACTGGATAGTCTATAAATGTGCATGTTTTTGAAATTTTGTTTTAAGTGTGTAGTTGAAAACAATGCGGCTAGGTCAGTAATAAACTTATATTTGGTAAATGGCTACATTCTATATTTTATTGATTTTTTTTTTTTTTTGGTCTGGTTATGTGTTGATAATGAAATTAAAACTCACCATAATCCTTCATCCTAGAACATCGTTTATGTTTTGAGTGTTTGTCTTAGAGGTACATATGCAAATTTATATAAATAAAATTTAACATTTTAAAATGTGTATGTTTTCTACTACAATTCTGTTTTGTAATTGCTATTCATAGACTTGTTTGAAAAATAGTTTTAATGAAGTGTTATTTAAATTTTACTTTATTGGTGGGCTAGACAGGTGGTCCAGAATTATACTGGCTATTAGCAATAGCCCATCTAGAGTTGAGTTAGCACTTGCCATAATAACAATTAATTGACCTTTGAGTCTCTTACAGATTGTTTGGACCCGAATATGGAATTCTCATGGAATTTTGAGATCCATCACATTGTAGTGTGACTTTCCCCCCCTCTTCTTCCTTTTCCCCAAAAGTTGGTGATTGAAGATCCTCTCTTCAGTGGCGTGAATAATGATAGTTACTTTTTCCATTCATACTTGGAACAACCCCTTGGGTAATGTCAGAGACAGTATTTATAGTAGATAAGTTGGATTAGTGCCTTAAACATTCATGATTATTGAGGTCAAGGTGATTTGATAAGACTTTCTGTAGTAGTTCCTGATTTGAGGATTCTTATCAAAGTTTACCCAATAGTATGCAATACTTCTTGCATGTAATTCTTAGATTTCCCTAAGCTTTATAGCTGACATGTAGAGACTGAGGAGAAATTACTCTTTGTAGTTTTGAGGATTGATACAACTTCTGTAGTTTAAGTGTTTAAGAATGCTAACCCACATGATGCTGCACTTGTTTTAGTACTTATTTTAGAAAGCATTTTATTATCAAGTTAGTATTTACAAAATCAGAAATTATAAGTAAAGTAGAGGAGAAGATAAAATAACCAAAAATTTACCATCTGTGGTAATCTCTGTAAATATCTTGGTGTATCTTTCCAGGTGGTTTTATGTATCTTATTTGTATATATGTACACGTATTTTCACAGAAATGGGATCATACTGTAACTCAATTTTGTAACCTTTAAAAAATATCTAAATCAAAGCCATCATTTTTTAAATCAATAAATATTTCTGTTCTGTTAAATAGTTTCATTGTATGGATGTACTATCATTTACTTAGTCCTCCAGATATAGTATGTAGAGGCTGTTGTCAGTTTTCCATTAGTATAAAACTATTCTAATGGGCTTTTTTATAATTAAATTTTAATTAATGCCCTATTAACTTGTTTTACCAGGTGGATTTAAATTCATGTAGTTCACTTACACACCACTTTGTGTGCAGCTCTTCTGCTGTTACCTGAATTTATTCTCTTAGGCATTTATATACCCTTATATCTTTTTCTTTACAAAAATATAGCTAAAATCCATAAGTAGTTTAAGGTTTTTTTTTAATTAAAAAATCTTTAAGTATACTGCTGTCAGTAGGTAAGATAGCAACACCAGAAATTAAGAAAAATAAAACAAGCTGATAATACTGTTATTTGACATTTAGCTTGATGTTTTATATCATGGGTTGCCAAACTGCAGCCCGTGGGACTATAAATAAAGCTTTTGTAAAGTTTTGTTAAGTTTTATTGGAAGACAACCATATTTATTTATTTCTATCTTATCTGGTTACTTTGCTACTTTGACAGGTCTAGTAGTTACATTAGCTTCTCAGGGCTTAAATAATTTCTCTGGCCCTGTACAGAATAATTTGGCTGGTCCTTGCCCTACAGCATACATTCCTAAACTGTAAATCATTTCTAGGTATTTCTGTGTCTTTGAACCATCTGTCAGTCCCTTATAACACCTCATTTTCATTGATACTCTGAAGTTTTGTTTGATGTTTTGTTTGATCAGCCTAGTGCTTTAGACAAAATTTGAATTGAGATAGTTTTAGCAGTGGGCAGTAATTAGTCCCTTCCTAAAGCCAGTAGTGTTAGTTATCTGGTTGTTACCTCTGTTACCCTGCAAAAGTTGGAGCTTAGCAGCTTACCCTAAGTTGCAAAAATTGTTAATAAACTGAGGGATGAAGGTTTAAGTAGAAACTGCCTTATTGGTATCATGTATCAAGATTCCTTGAAGGTCTTAAAGCAGTCTGACTCTGAGCTAGAAAGCTCAGAGTAGGGACTGCTGCCATGTTTGTCTACATGTAATGTGTTCATTATGGATCTTGAGGGAAGGAGTGTTCCAAAGCATCTGAAAAGCAAAGATTGCAGTGATTGCATCGAATTGATGTGTATCTCTGAATGATACAGAAATATCTAGTGATGTTCTTTTGAGGGAGGTCATCATTCTTGTAATGAACAATGTAAACTATGTTTAATAAGAGATTTATAAAATAAAGAGATTTATTTGTGTCTGGGGGCAGTTGTGAAGATGGGAGAGCATTGAAAATTGTGATGGGGATAGAACACACCTGTAGGCTTGGACTTGACTAGGCTATAGATATTTGGATAAAGAAATTTATTACAGAACTATCAAAACAATTTAAAAGGATGTGATAGATTTAATGGAGAATTACATCACTTCTAGGTATAAAACCATCACTTTTTAAAGCCTTTCTTAAATGCTACTACCTCAGAACTTTCCTGACCATCTATACAACTTGCCCCCGTCCCTCTTACTCCCTCCTCTCTTTTACTCCTTCAGTGGTCTATATAAAATGTTATATGCCAAATACCTTGTGATAGCTCATCCTCTATTTCCCACTAGACTGTGAGCTCCAATGAGGGCAGGTATCTGGACTGGAATTTTGTATAGCTTGTTCATTACTGTATCTCCAGTGCCTGGCATATAGTCAGGCACTCAATAAATGTTTATTAAATGAACGAGTGAATTGTTGGAAAGTAAACTTGTTTTTAATGTTTTACTATTGTAAGTGATATGTACATATATACTTCTGAATGGTTTTGTTTGTATTCTGATCCTTTTCCTTGGAAAAATTTCTTGGCGGTACAATTGTTAAATCAAAAGTTTCATTTTTAGGGTTTTTGCATGATATTTGTGCAGACTGGCCACCAGAAGGATTGTATGAACTTGATTTCCATCCTGTGTGTTTATTTTTGATGAAACACTTAAGTGCTATCTTAACAGAACTTTTTGTGTGTGTAAAAATCCCTTTGTTTATGGATCTTATATTGTTATTTACAGTAACAAATTACCCATTCTGAAAATCTGAAGGAAATAGTAGTACAGAAGTAAAAAGAAAAGATCTAAATTACCCTTAATACTAAACCCCAAGAGCTGCTAAGGTTTTGGGTTTTGTCCCACTCTTGTTGCTTTGCAGATGTGTACTTCAAGGCATACAGGAAATCAACAAATAGTTCTTCTTCAATAATGTGTTTGAGGATCAGAAGTCTCAATTTTAGTCTAGATGGGACTTTGGAGATATGGTAGTGCTATGTAGCTTAGGCTGGCCTAAAACTCCCTACCTCAGCCTCATCCTCTGAATGCTGGGTTACATGCATGTACTGTAATGTCTAGTCAGACTTTATTGTAGGGAGAATTATTGTAGTTACCTAGCTACAAAGGTTGTTTCTTTGAGGTTTCTTGTATCGCATCATTGTCTTCAGGAATTCTTTGCAAAAAAGAGGGACTTACTTTATTTTCCCTAGAGCACTTTGTTTACTTAAAATAGTCATGTTTTAGTGCCTTATCTCTTTTGTATGTGTGTTTGCCTTACAAAAACTAGTTACACTGTAAAAAAAAAAGCATAATATTTCTCCGATTAGTAAGTTGGTGGTTTGCTTCACCGTGTTAGTCAGAGGTAGACACAATAAATTTTGTTGAATTGAAGGCCTTTGGGAGAGTATGTTTGGGGGTAAGATCAAGTAAACCTGAGATTGCTAGCTTACTACCTGGGAATTTTGTGGAGAAAATGGGAGAAGTCTTAGAAGGTAGAACACATTATAATTCTTAGTTTACAAAAGAAGCGAGAGGGTAGTGAGCTTAAAGAGGCAGCAAAGTAGATATTTATCCAAGAGTGTTTTAGAAGAGAATCTTAAGACTGGTTTGGAAAAACATTTGCTTGCTACATTCTGTATCTATATCTAGATCCCAGTCTCACTCTATCCTGCCATTCTCCTTCCACTTCTGTTTTTCTCCTTTAACCTTTCTTTTCCCTAGCATCTGCCCTCCTCCACATTGTTGAAGGTTTGAAAAGTATTTCTGCAGCATGTTTAAAGATAAAGTGTCAAGAAGCTGCAGATTTAAGAGAAGGACCCAGATGTTTGCCTTTACTATAATATGAAGTGTGGGGGAAATGTGCTTGGGAGCTGACCTTTTATGTGAAGAACCTTAGAGGTTTTATTTGGTCATTGTGTTGTCATTGGAGAGAGTTTTATTCAAATTTGCATTTTACATAACTAATTTGTTGTAATGTAGAGGATAGACTAAGACTATATCATTGAGGGTACCGTTACAGTAATAAAAGCATGAACAAGAAAGGTCATTGGAACAAGAGATGGCTTGAGATTTGGAATTCAGTAAGATGTGAATAGGTATAGGAGAAGTGAAGGATGAATCCCAGACTCTTAATTTAATGGTTGAATAGATGGTAGTGTCCTTAACTCTGGGAATAGACGCATTAAAGAGTTTGGGATGAATAGACTGATGAGAGCAAGATTTGGGGCATTTGTGGCTTGATAGGCTGTATGTGGTTGTGTATGAACACCATTGTTTACTGTGTGAAAAGTCAGCTGAATTTGAGAATCATGGGTTTATACAGAAACGTTTTTGTTGTTTGTTGATCCTAGGGCTTGAACTCAAGGGTACTGTCCCTGAGCTTCTTTTTGCTCAAGACTATCACTCTACAATTTGAGCCACAGTTCCACGTTTGGCATTTTCTGAGTAGTTTATTGGAAATAAAGAGTCTTATGGACATTTCTGCCTGAGCTGGCTTCAAACTCAGGCTCCTGAGTAGCTAGGATTTCTGGTGTGAGCTAGGATTTCTGATTGTTGCCTGGCTTCCTTTTAGCCTTTTTGCTCAAGCCTAGCACTTACCACTTGAGCCACAGCTTCACTTCCGGCTTTGTTGTTGTTAATTGGAGATAAGAGTCTTGAAGTTTTCTGCCTGGGCTGGCTTTTGACCTCAGTCCTCAGATTTTAGCCTCATCAGTAGCCTGAGCCACCAGCACTAGACCAAATTGCTGAAGCTGAAGTTTGGCTTGAGCAGCACTCAAGGGAAAATTTGAGGGGGCATTGTGAGGTTTTAAGAGTACTTGTATCATTCGTTACTACTTAAAAGTAGAACTGGGCCTTCTGTGTTACATTGATTTCAGTGCAGGCCACGGAGATGATGACCATGAGTATACTAAATTTCTCTTGGTTTTGGCAATGTTGGTTATTAATCATTCTAGACACCCAGGTAGCACTGGGTTTTGAAGTGACAGGAAAGTGAGGATGTAGAATACTTTTGTAATGAAAAGGAAAGTTGAGCATAGCTAGCAGTATAAGGCTGCACTAACGTCATTAAAGTATGTTTAGAGACTGAGGGGAAAAGTACATGGTGACAGAACGAAAGTTTAGAAGAGTTGGTTGTATGGAGGAGATAAAGATCACTGGTGTGCTTTCAGCTTTCCTAAGTATCTGTAGGTGAGGGACTTTGAGTTGAATTTGTTGCCTGTTGAGTCAACAGACCCATCATTATAACACAAGCAATCCTCTTATTTGGCTCAGTTTCTTCACAGAAATAGTAGAAATCTCTGATCATGTTACTCAGTAAATCTGGTGCTGGTAGAAAGTGCTCAGTCCTGTATCTTGGCTAGGGAGTGGGAGTCTGTTGGAGGGGCTGGTAGATGGGATTAAAGCCTTGGTGAGAAGTAATTCAAGAAAATAATGATGCCATGGGTGAGAAGGAGCTTCTGTAAAGTCATGGTGGCCATTTGCCAGTACTAGAAGAGGGCTTAGATATGCCTTTCAGTAGTAGAAACGATGGGGAAGCATATTGGCTACACATAAAGAAGATACTTTAGAATAATTTCTAATAAAAATATATGAACTTTCAAGTTAATGTTTGACAACCTGTGCCTCTTTTAAATATAATATTGAGACCTTATTGTTGAAATGATCAGTCCTTTTAGTCATAAAAACCTAGATTTGAATCAGTATTTTGAGCATGACTAGGCAAGTTGCTTATTAACTCTTAAACTTCTTTTTTTCTTTACCTTTCTCCTTTCTTCTTCCCTTCCCGTGTGTGCTCACACATACATGTGCGATTTAAGAGATTGAAACTAGGAGATTGAACCACTGAGCTACCTTCCCAGCTCTTTAAACTTCACTTTTAATGTCTGTTATATTGGAGTTTTTAATGAAGCTTAAGTGAGATGAAATGAGCTAACATATTGTATAAGATTCCCAGCTTGAGTTCTCAGGAGATGTCAATTTCACTTTTTCATAAAAAAGCCTAACTACAGGATTGATGAAAAGCAGTTTCCTGGAAGATTCTTCAGCAGTGATTGGATAGCTCAACTTGTTGTTTTCTTATCTGGTTGTAGAATGTGTTTTAACCTCTAAGCCTAGGAGTCATTTGAAATGAAATAAAGGTTAACCCAGTAGTAATGAGCACTTCTAGCACCCGTACATGATCTTTGTATACTGGAGAGAATTGGGGCTCCTTGGAAAAATGGTGGATTCTAGATCTGAGGCAAGAAATAACATAAAATGAACCTGGAACATTTTGGCATACTAGAAAGAAAAGATGATGTCTAAGACAACTAGGATTATGTCAAAAGGACCAGAAACCAATCCATTCTTGCTCTGGTCAAAGATGAGACAAAAAGGTTGTTAGGAGTAATTGCAGTGGACTGGAATACATTAATAAGAAATTGTTACTATTGGAGGATGCTGTTGAATCAAGCTACTATTTTGAAAACAGAAAACAAGCTATTTTCCTGTATAAACTGTATCACTGGGTAACTGTACCAAATAGTATAAGAGGTAAGTTTCTCTTTGCAGGAATGCTCCAGCAAATAAAAAAGAATGATAGACTGGAATCATTTCACAACCTTAGTGAACTTGGGGAATCCAAGCATTGATCATTTGTCACTAGTAGCATCACAGAGCAGCCAAACACAATGTGCCTTTGATGGAATAATAGACCACTATCTGGGAAGTAGTCCTTTTTTTTTTTTTTTTTAATGGTCTAACTATTGACTAAAGAATATTAGAAAAGAATTTTAAGTACAGGAATTGAACAATGATCCCCCAAATGCATACATTTGACAATGGGCTAATAAACAGAATATGTAAGGGATTTAAACAATTGGAAAGTATTCTTAGCCCTCATCCCATCAAGAATTTACACCCACTTGCCAATTTGCATGAAATACACAGGACAAAGAAACATTTTAAATTGCACTATGATGAAACCACCAAATAAAGGCTTATAAAAATGTCCATGACAGTGATAATGTTCTAAAATATGTACTGATGGAATAATAAGCCAAACATTTCCTTCATAATATCGAGAGGCTTAGATGGGTGCTAAAAAGAGCTGTATTGGCCATAGATTGCTGATTTGGGGGCTGATTGATCTGTATATGAGAGTTTCTTAATGTTCTTTTTAAATATATATTTGAAATTGTTTATAGTATGCTAAAAATGCATATCTAGAAGATAGAAACATTTAAAGGATTCTGTAGCCTCATGCATTTTTATATTAGTCACTATTTTTAAATTTTTCAATAATTAACAAATACTGTGCTTTAGCTGGCCTTTGTATTACCTTTTTATTTTGTTTTGGCACTGGGGCTTGAACTCCGGGCTCAAGCTCTTGTTGGCTCTATTACTCAAAACTGGTTCACTACCACTTGAGCCACACTATCAATCCATCATTTTGCTAGTTAATTGAAGGTAAGAGTTTTTCAAGAGTTTTTTAAGCCTGCCAAGGTAGCCTTGATTCTTAGATCTTTGCCTCCTGAGTAGCAGACATATACGTGTAAACCACTGTGCCTGGCCATATCAGCTTTTCTTTGTTTAACAGTGTAGTAAATCATCCCCATCTTGATTTTGTGAATAAAACTGTGTGTGTGTGTGTGTGTGTGTGTGTGTGTGTGTGTATGTGTGTATGTATATATTTTAGTGCTTTTATTGACTTTTCCCTAGAAAATTTCCTAGGCTTAAGGGGAAATTCAATGCATCAGAATTAAGCTCAGTCCTACTGAATTAAGGTATTGTCTCTGTTAGCCTTGGCATTACAAAATTCCAGCAGCCCTAGGTGATTAGCTAATCTAGTATTAGTTCTCCCAATAATTGTTCTTTGGAATAGTCCTGCAAGTAGTCTGCTTAGGTTTTTTCCCTCGCTTTTTCCTTTTTAAAAACATTTTCCTTTTTTTTTTTTTTTTTTTGGTAGTAATGGAGTCTGACCCCAGATCTTTGTTTATGCCAGAGAAGCATAAAATTTAAGGAGCCCAGGTACTGTGACTCAGGCCTGTAATCCTAGCTACTCTGGAGGCTGAGATGTGGGGCTCAGAGTTTTGAAGCCAGCCCAGGCAGGAAAGTCCATGAGATTATTTCCAATTAACTACCTAAAAGCTGGAAGTGGAGCTGTGGCTTAAGTAGCAGAGTATTAGCCTTGAGCAAAAAAGCTAGGGGCCAGTGCCCAGGTCTTGAGCTCAAGCTCCAGGACTGGAACTAGTCTGGTGCTGGTGGCTCAAACCTGTAATCCTAGCTACTTAGGAGGTGGAGATGTAAAGATTGTGATTTGAAGCCAGCTAGGGCAGTAAAGTCCCTGAGACTTATCTCTAATCACCCAAATGCTGCAAGTGGAACTATTAAGGTTCAATTGGTAGAGTCTGAAAAGCTCAGGGACAGTGCCTCTACCCTGTTTTCTGGTTCCAGGAGTGGCACACACAAAATAGTCCTTTCACCCCCATTTCTGTTCTTGGATGTGTCTTGTTGCTTGTACATTTAAAGTTTTTTCTACTGAGTAATTATTATTTTTGTCCCATACTTTATTGTTATCTCTAATTCTTTACACTGATTATTTTTATTAAAATAGATTATGAAATAATACAATTATATAACACATGTACTCATGGCCAAAGCTGAAAAAAGTAATATATAGGTACATGTATTATAGGTACTATTAAAATTCCATTTATACTTCCCCTTGGAGATCCTTGATGGTGACTTTGTTACTCCATGATTCTTTTACCATCTTTTGTATGTCCGTGAATTTATTCATGATTTATGCATTTTGTTATCTATGTTAGAAACTTTTAAACTTCTTTTATGTAGTATATATTACCAAATAGCCCCAAATTAGCTTTTATATAATTACCTACTACCAAATAATTTCCTGGAGTGTTCCAATATATAATAAAAACACTACTTTGGAGTTTTCATTGCTTTACAGCCTTACTGATTAGTAGTGTTGTAACTTCTTTTTATCAGTCTCATAGGTTAAAAAAAAATGCACCTCACTTTTCTATAATTTTTCCCCCCATCCTGGGGCTTGAACTCTGGGCCTGAGGGATGTCCATGAGCTCTTTTTGCTCAAGGCTAGCTCTCTTCCACTTGAGCCACAGCGCCACTTACAGATTTTTCTGTGATGAATTGGAGATAAGAGTCTTACAGGCTTTCTTGTCTGGGCTGGGTTTGAACTGTGATCCTCAGATCTCAGCCTCTGAAGTAGCTAGGATTATAGGCATGAGCCACCAGTACTGGGTGCATTTTTCTATAATTTGATCCAAAACATCCCCTCCCTAGCTCTCAAACTTTGAATGGTACACTATGATACTTTAGGTATTGCCACACGGTTGAGTGCCGTGCAGTGAGCTTTTCGTATATGAAATCTTTACTCCTTTAAGATAACGGAGGCTCTGATTTTCTCAGGAACTAAAACATTTTCTTACAGTATGAAATAATAAAAATTCATAGTGCTAGAATATTTGCCACTTTATATTGTTTTCTTTCCTCTTCTAGGCTCCGAGCTCTGTCCAGTGGTGGGAGTATCACATCCCCTCCTCTTTCTCCAGCACTGCCGAAGTATAAATTAGCCGATTATCGCTACGGCAGAGAAGAAATGTTAGCACTTTTTCTTAAAGACAACAAGGTAAAAAAGTAGGAAAAAAGTTCAGAATTTTGGCTGAGACTTCAGGGTGGTATTTACAATGATATGCTGATAAAGTGAATATATAACTCAAATATATCTTCTAGCTATATGTTGATTCCTGGTTTTTTCCTGCACTGAAACATACTGTAGTTAACAGTGGGTGTAAGTGTAATGCCTTTTTCTTAAAGAAAACTGGTGATGTCATTATAGAAGCTGGTGGCTTCCTGGCAACAGGACAGTCAGGCACTTCCATTTCATCCTGCCCTTTCTCTCCTCTTTCTGTCCTGGTTTGATAGCTGACAAGTGAAGAATTTCTTTTCTTTCTTTTTTAAATTTTTGTGTGTGTGTGCATGCGCGCACCAGTTGTAGGGCTTGAACTCAAGGCCTAGGCACTGTCCCTGAGCTTTTTTGCTCAAAGCTAGTGCTCTGCCACTTGAGCCATGGCTCTATATCTGGCTTTTGCCAATTAATTGGAGATCAGAGTCTCACAGACTTTTCTGCCCAGGGCTGGCTTTAAACTGTGATCATCAGATCTCAGCCTCCTGAGTAGCTAGGATTACAGATGTAAGCCACCAGTTCTCAGCTCCCATTTTCTTTATTGTACCTTTTAGTCTACTCAGAAGGAAAGAGTAAGAGTAACTCTTACCTTTTCCTCTTTTTAAGTTAAATATGAAGTTTTTATTAGAAATCTTAAGATTATAACACATTTGTGTTACAAATGATCAAACTAGGAAATATAAGGTAGATATATCTGACTAGGGAGACATTTTCTATTTTTCTCAACATACTTTGTTCTTAATTTATTAATGGAGAATCTCGAGTTTTAGTAATGGTTGCTAAGGACAGATAATTGCTTATGAAACTCTCCTTACCATCTGCTTTGAGTTAAATGTGGAGATTTTTACTCCTCCACTGTGTTCTCTGGAATATCAGAGTTAATGCTGAATCTCAAAGTGGTGGACTGATGGGGGGAGGAGGAGTTTTTAACATTTGCCTGTCTTCAAATATGTAACTACCAGATAATCAGCATATTAATTCTAGCTTGATAAGCTTAAATGAACATTTATACTAACTAGTAACATGTGAACAAAGAATATTTTTTCTTGGATTTGTCTTTTTGTAATTGGAGGAATAGCATTAATCTTGGGGTCATGTGTTTGCTGTACAGATACCTTCAGATCTTCTGGATAAAGAATTTCTACCTATCCTACAGGAAGACCCCCTACCACCATTGGCTCTAGTACCCTTTACAGAAGAAGAACAGGTATGTGCCTAGTTGTAGATCTCAGATCAACATCTTACTATTTTGCCTCGGGGGATGAAATCAGGAAGCTACTACTTAGGCCCTAAAGATTATGTTGAGTTCTCTCAGATCTTCTTCCTTCTTGATATTTCATCTATGGATGCATTTGAGTGACCCAGGTTTTGCTTTGGTATCTGAAGCTGCTATCACTAGGTAGAGATGAGGAAATGCTTCTGGATTCTTATGGAACTATCTCTTCTGTCTTACTCAGTTAGAAAGGAAGCATTTGTTTTCTGAGAGCAAGAGTGGAAGATTGAACATCTTTGCAGAAAAGCATAGTTTTTCAGAAGGGTCAACATGAATTTTCACAAGATACATTCATTTTTACCACTAGAGGAAAATGTGGATACACATCTCAAAATACCTACAGTCCTTCTGTTATCTCTGTGTGTGTGTGTGTGCGTGCGTGTGTGTGTGCGTGTGTATGTGTGTGTGGGGGGGAGGTGGAAAAGGGAGATGGAAAGAGAGAGCGAACTTCTAGGTTAGAAAGTGGCTTTGCTGGATAATTGGCAACTAGGAGTCTGATGGATTTTTATGCCCTGGCTAGCTTTGAACTGCAATATTCAGATCTTCACCTCCTTAGTTTCTAGTCATATAGATGTGAGTCAGTGGTGCCTGGTTAAGTTTTGTTAATTTTGGAAAATCTCCAATTACTAATTCCTCTCTAGACTCTTTGAAAAACAAAAATTTCTCTAGTATATATTTACAATATCAGGCACTAATTTTTTTCTTTTTTTTTTTAAGGTGTGGCACCTGCAGTTCCCTCTGGGCAATTTCTGTTGACTTCATGCTGTTGCCCAGCACTACTGTTTTTATACAGTTGTTACTATTTAGAATCTTTTTTTTTTTTTGCCAGTCCTGGGCCTTGGACTCAGGGCCTGAGCACTGTCCCTGGCTTCTTTTTGCTCAAGGCTAGCACTCTGCCACTTGAGTCACAGCGCCACTTCTGGCCATTTTCTGTATATGTGGTGCTGGGGAATCGAACCTGGGGCTTCAAGTATACGAGGCAAGCGCTCTTGCCACTAGGCCATATCCCCAGCCCACTATTTAGAATCTTTATCTCATACATAATAAAACATGATTTCCTCTCAGCTTAATTTTTTCAAAGAATTACTTATTATGTATTTGCTGATTGATTGTCAGTCATGGGGCTTGAACTTATGGTTTGGGCCCTGTCCCTGAGCTGTTTTACTCAAGGCTCGTACTCTACCACTGTGAGCCACAGATCTACTTCTGTTTTTTTGTGTTTGTTTCTTTTGGTTAGCTGGAGATGAGTCACATACTTTATTGCCGGGGCTGTCCTCGAACTGTGATCCTCAGATCTCAGCCTCCTGAGTAACATTTATTTTTTATTGTTATTATAAATATGATGTACAGAGGGTTTTCCATTTCATAAGTTAGGTACAGTACATTTCTTTTTGGGCAGTGTTACCCCTTTCTCCGCTTTCTCTTGTTTTTTGCTCCTGTCCCTGCCCACAAGTTGTATAGTTCATTTTCTACTTAGTGTCTAGTGAGTATCACTGCTGCACTTGCTCACTTTTTGTCCCTCCATTTCTGTGTCCTCCTTGCCCTCTTAAAGACCGATACATGCACAAACAAGACAAAAAGAACACAGAAAACAAAAACAGCAATGCAGTAAAACATCTTTTTTTGTTTTCATTTCCTGGAGTTTATTTAGATAAATATTATTTCATATGATCAGATTCACATAGGCATTGTGTCTTTCTGTTCATCTCCCAAGGATATCCTCTTTTGGTCTCACTGTGTGTGAGTGCTTAGGGTTCTGAATAATTTATCACATCCATTAGATCTAACTTCCACATATGAGAGAAAACATGCAGTTTTTGACTGAGCTTGGCATACCTCCTTTAACATGATTTGCCCTGGGTCCATCCATTTCCCTGCAAATGCCATATTATTCTTTCTAATGGCTGTGTAAAATTTCTTTGTGTCTGGGTACCACAGTTTTTGAACTACTCATCTATTGTAGGGCAGCCGGACTGTTTTCCTAACTTGGCTGTTGTGGATAGTGCAGCTGTGAGCATGGGTGTCTTTTTGGTTTCCTGGCTTTTGATGTTCTCAGTAGATGCCCAGGAGTGGCATGGCTGGGTCATAGGAAAGATCTGTTTAGTTTTCTGAGGAACCTCCAGAAGACTGCTGTCCAGAGTGGTTGAAGCTACTGATTTTTGAATATTGATCACCTTCAGTATAGAATCCTATCTTCAAGTAAGCATAATTTGGTTTCTTCCCTATTAGAATCCCTTTTTTTCCCTTCTCCTCTAGCAAGAATTTGAGTACTATGTTGAATAAAAGTTAGGAGAGTGGACACTTTATCTCATTCCTGACTTTAAGTGAAATGACTTGTTTTCACCTGTTTAATTTGAGGTTACTGTGTATTTGTCATCCAGTCTTTTTTTTTTTTTTTTTTTTTTTTTTTTTTGCCAGTCCTGGGCCTTGGACTCAGGGCCTGAGCACTGTCCCTGGCTTCTTCCCGCTCAAGGCTAGCACTCTGCCACCTGAGCCACAGCGCCCCTTCTGGCCGTTTTCCATATATGTGGTGCTGGGGAATCGAACCGAGAGCTAAATGTGTAGGAGGCAAGCACTCTTGCCACTAGGCCATATTCCCAGCCCGTTTTTTTTTTTTTTTTGGCCAGTCCTGGGCCTCGGACTCAAGGCCTGAGCACTGTCCCTGGCTTCTTCCCGTTCAAGGCTAGCACTCTGCCACCTGAGCCACAGCGCCCCTTCTGGCCGTTTTCCATATATGTGGTGCTGGGGAATCGAACCCAGAGCTTCATGTGTAGAAGGCAAGCGCTCTTGCCACTAGGCCATATTCCCAGCCCCCATAGTCTTTATTATGTTCAGGTACATCCCTTTTATTCCTAGTTTCTTCAGTTCCTTTATCATTAAAGATTGTTGAATGCTCTAAAAGGCTTTTTGTGTGGAAATTGAGATGATCATGTGATTTTTTTTTTTTTTATTTAACTCTTTTTTGGCCAGTCCTGGGGCTTGAACTCAGGGCCTGGATGCTGTCCCTTAGCTTGTTTTGCTCAAGGCTAGTGCTGAACCACTTGAATCACAGTGCCACTTAAGGCTTTTTCTGAGTAATTTATTGGCGATAAGTGTTTTAGGACTTTCCTGCCTGGGCTGGCTTTGGATTGTGATCTTCAGATTTCAGCCTCCTGAGTAGTTTAGGATTACAAGTGTGAGCCACCAGCACGTAGTATTTTTTTTTTTTTTTTTTTTGGCCAGTCCTGGGCCTTGAACTCAGGGCCTGAGCACTGTCCCTGGCTTCTTTTTGCTCAAGGCTAGCATTCTGCCACTTGAGCCACAGCGCCACTTCTGGCTGTTTTCTGTATATGTGGTGCTGGGGAATCAAACCCAGGGCCTCATGTATACAAGGCAAGCACTCTTGCCACTAGGCCATATCCCTAGCCCCAGCACGTAGTATTTTTGTTTGTTTTTTTTTTTGGATATGTGCCAGTACCAGGGCTTGGGCACTGTTTATTAGCTTTTTTGTTTAAGCCTGGCACTCTATCACTTTGAGCTTTTTGGTGGTTAATTGGAGTCTCATAGACTTTCAAAAAAGCCTTTGAACTGTAATCCTGAGATCTCAGTCTCCTAAGTAGCTAGGCTTATAAATGTGAGCCACTGGCACCTAGCTACAACATTTGTGTCAAAATCAGAGTGATGTTTATGGCCTCAAGTTAAGCAGACTTTGTTAATTTTATTTGACTTCAGGCTCTCACCTCACTGTTCTTGCTATCCTATATGATTTGCCTCTTTTCCTTTGCTGTTTTTGAGAAGTGTTTTGCATATTTAGTTTGTTAACTATAATATGTATAGGATGTTTCTTCTCTGACCTTGCATGTTTGGTGTTCTGTAAACCACCTTCAATTGAATGATTCTTCTCAAGGCTAGAGAGGTGTTTTATTCTGTTATTATTTTCTGCTATTATTTGCTGGCCTTGGGGCTTGAACTCAGAACCTAGGTGTTAACATGAGCTCTTGTGCTCAAGACTAGCCTCTACCACTTGAGCCAAAACTTTATTTCTGGCTTTTTGGTGGTTAATTAAACCACCTTTCTTGCTTGGCTGGCTCTGAATTGCAGTTCTCAGATCTCAGCTAGGACTATAGACGTGAGCCACTAGTGCCTGGCTATCAATCGTATTTTAAGGCTTCAGTCTACTTGATTTTATGATCTTCTGATATAAACTCAATAACTTTATATTAATAAATATCCTAAAATTTTCTTGAACAAATTATATTGAATAAATTCTGAAAAGAACAAACAAGCAGAGAGCAAATGGCATGCATATTATAAGGAGAAATGCAGAACTGAAAGTAGTCTTTAATGAGGTGTTTCTAAGCAATATATAGATGTCATATTAGCTAATTTAGAGTCAAAATGGAAAATCAGTGGAAAACATTTAAGACAAAAAAATGAATTGGAGGATTTTACTCACACCAATTCTGAATGCTTTCTATTCCTCTACCAGGAGGGAACATAGCTTATCCAGACCAGGCCCAATGTTCATTTATGTTTTTAAACTATACCTGTGTATTATCTTGTGTAGATTCTTATTTGTCCTTTCCCCATGCACTTCAAAAAAATTGTACTATGTATTGAATCCATGGCTTTATGCTTGCTAGGCAACCACTTATACTTGAGTCATGGGCCCCACCCCCCACTCCTGCCCCACTCTCCTAGTCCTGTTTGCTTTTAGTGTTTTTAGGTAGAGTCTTGTGCTTTTTCTCAAGCTAACCTTTGGATCTTCATCCTCTTACTTCTGCTTCCCGAGCAGCTGGGTTTTCATGTGTGTACTACCTAGCCATCCTTAGTTCCTATCATTCTGTGAAATACTACTTGGAGCTGGTAATTTATTTTGTCTAGGCTGAAAATTTTCTTCCTAAATCTTTCTCCTTCTTTTTTTTTTTTTTTTTTTTTGTTGTAGGGCTTGAACTCTGGGCCTGGGTCTGGGTGCTGTCCCTGAGCTCTTCAGCTCAAGGCTAGCACTCTACCACTTGAGCCACAGTGCCACTTCCAGTTTTCTGGTGGTTAATTGGAGATAAAAGTGTCATAGACTTTCCTGCCTGGGCTGGCTTTGAACTGCGATCCTCCTGTCTCAGCTTACTGAGTAGTTAGGATTACAGGTGTGAGTCACTGTTTACTCTTAGGTCTTTTTATGATTACCTCGAATTTTTCACTAAAGGCTTAAAGGACTGCTCACACCAGTTCTCTTTTACAATTTGTTGTTGCTTATTCAGCCTATCAGCTTTTGAAACATAACTGTTTGTTTGCTTGTATAATATTTCCTTAACAAACATAGCATTGTGTAAGTTACTGGTTGTCTGTTTTGTTGATCTGAAATATCAATTCTGAATTATTTGGTAAGACCAGATTTTGGGTAAATGTCTGTGCCAGTGGTGTCCTATAGCTAGTAATAATAGACATCGTTTATACAGCAGTGGGACAATGGGGAGAAGTGTGCAGTTTTATGTATGTTTTATCTATTTTTTTATTTTTTGGCAGAGAAACTTTTCCATGTCTGTAAATAGTGCTGCTGTCCTGCGATTGACAGGACGAGGAGGAGGAGGAACGGTGGTGGGGGCTCCTCGAGGTCGAAGTTCTTCAAGAGGCCGAGGTGAGCTTTCACTTGAATAAAGTAACCACAAAGAAGTATAGGGAATCTTAACTACATATTTTAATGCCTTCGATTATTTTATTAAATGAAGCTTGGTCTTTGGTGTTACCTGAACACTAAATGTTCATTATTTTCTTAACCATTTTTTCCCCCTTTTCTTCTTCAGCAACTTCCTTAGCCATTTCTTAAATGTATCTTCATCACAACTCCTGGTTAGGAACAGATGCTTATAATTCTAGCTGTGAATAGATTTCAGGAGATCTACACAGTCCCATTAAATTTTTGCTAATTCTTATTTACATTCCTTGTCCACAAGAAGCCTTGAACCTAGAGAACCAGAGCATTCTGACTCATAGAGTAACAGGAACGTCCCTATTGGCCTTCAGTTTTTGTATGAGAGCTCTGAGCCAAAAGTGACCACAGCCATAGTAGTACTACAGCAGGAACTATCATTAATACTTTGGGGGGATTAGAATAAGAAATAATTACTCAGCATTCATTTATAAATAAGTATACAGTTTTTTAGTTTTATGTCATTTCAGAAATTATTCTTATTTGCTAGTTGGTTGTTTTTTCTAATTTATTTTTTTATTTGCTTTTTTGTCAGTCTTGGGGCTTGAACTCTGGGCTTGGTTGCTCAAGGCTAGCACTCTACCACTTGAGCCACAGCACCACTTCCAGTTTTCTGGTGATTAATTGGAGATAAGGGTCTCATGGACTTTCCTGCCTGGGCTGGCTTTGAACCTCAATCCTCAGATCTCAGCTTCCTGAGTAGCTGTGATTACAGTTGTGAGCCACTGGCACCCAGTTGCTACTTGGTTTTTTGATATTGCTCCCTATTTTGGGTTTATTGCTGTTTGGCTAAATAAGGACATTCTTAATGTTTACAGCATACCTACTTGAGTATATACCCCTCTGTTGGTTAAATAACATTACTCTAAGCATGTCTTAAATTGAGAAGAATTGAATCTTAAGGATAAAGGCCATATCTTCATATCCCATACCAGCAGACTGGTGTGATTAAAATATCTTTTTCAACTTTACTTTTAAAGTTGTGTCTCATGAGTACAGTGATTTTTTTTTTGGGGGGGGCCAGTCCTAAGCCGTGAACTCAGGGCCTGAGCACTGTCCCTAGCTTCTTTTTTGTTCAAGGCTAGCACTCTGCCACTTGAGCCACAGCACCACTTCTGGCCATTTTCTGTGTATGTGGAGCTGAGGAATCGAACCCAGGGCCTCATGTATACGAGGCAAGCACTCTTGCCACTAGGCCATATTCCCAGCCCCAGTGATTTTTTTTTTTTTTTTTTTTTTTTTTTGGCCAGTCCTGGGCTTTGGACTCAGGGCCTGAGCACTGTCCCTGGCTTCTTCCCGCTCAAGGCTAGCACTCTGCCACTTGAGCCACAGCGCCGCTTCTGGCCGTTTTCTGTATATGTGGTGCTGGGGAATCGAACCTAGGGCCTCGTGTATCCGAGGCAGGCACTCTTGCCACTAGGCTATATCCCCAGCCCCCAGTGATTTTTTTTTTAATACAATGTTTATAGAGAATATTTTCGAATAGATTTCTTTCAGTAGTCAGTTAAAATGTGTGTTATGATTAATGAAAAGGTAACTGGTACCTCTTCTTGTTTTTGTAGATATTGTTAGCTAGTTGTATGTTTTTCCCCTCTTCTTTGTGTATCCTTTTTTTTTTTTGCCAGTCCTGGGGCTTGAACTCAGGGCCTGAGCACTGTCCCTGGCTTCTTTTTGCTCAAGGCTAGCACTCTGCTGGCTTGAGCCACAGCACCATTTCGGGCCTTTTCTATATATGTGGCGCTGAAGACTCGAACCTAGGGCTGCATGTATACGAGGCAAGTAATCTTGCCACTAGGCCACATTTCCAGCCCATTTGTTTATCTTTCAAAAAGTAGTTTTAAGCTAGGCACCGTGGCTCATGCATGTCATTCTAGCTACTGAGAAAGCATTTGGGGATTGAGATTTGAAGCTAGCCTGGGCAAGCTCTCCAATAAACTACCAAAGAAGCCAGAAGTAGAGTTGTGGCTTAAGTGCTAGAGCACTAGACTTGAGCACAAAAGCTCAGGGACAGCCTTAAAAGACCTGAAAGAACTTTAATGTAAGGAGTAAACATTGTAAAACTTACTTAATGCCACAGATATTTGTATGGTGACACCTAAGATGTCTATGTTTCAAAAGATTTAGATGGCTTAGATTCACACACCTGGTTAGGTTCAATAGTATAGAATTTCTCCAGGTTCTTTGCATCTTAGTGATACAAAAAGCCAGACATAGGATTGTAGCTCCAGTGGTAGAGTGCTAGCCTTGAACAAAAAAGGTCAGGTATAGTGTCCAGGCCTTGAGTTCAAGCCCCAGGACTGGCCCTTTCAATTCCAAAATAAATAAAAATGAAAAAAAAAAATAGAGCAAATCAAAACCAAGTGTGGTGGCATGTACCTGTTATATTAGCACTTAGAAGGCTTAGACAGTAGGGTCATGAGAGGGGCACAATTTGGACTACTTAGTGAGATTCTCTCTCAAACTCCAGAAGATTAAAAAAATATAAAGCAAAATCCATGTAACTGTCATCCATGTCTTCAGAGTTGTTTTTTTTAAGGATATGTGTTTGTGTATATCAATATACAGTTTTGGCATTACTGGAGTTTTGAACTCAAGACTTCATTACCATTGCTAGGCTCCATCAAATTGAGCTATACCTATAGCTTGTTTTGCTTTGGTCATTTTTGAGGTAAAGTCTAGCTCTTTTTGCCTGATATCTGGCCTTGTTCCCCCTGTTTATGCTTCCTGCCATAGCTGGAATAACAGGTATATCCTACTATGTTCAACTATTGGTAGAGATGAGGGTCTCACTAACATTTTTGCCTGGCCTGGCTTTGAACTGCAGTCCTCGTGATATCCAGCCCCTGAGTACGTACAGGTGTGAGTCACTAGCACACAGGCATATATACATTCACACACATACATGTGTATATATGTGTATATTATAATGTGTGTGCTAGTTGTGGGATTTGAAGTCAGGACTTGCTCCTGCTAGGCAGGCAATCTACAATATAAGTCATGTTTCTGGTTCTTTTTCTCTGATGATTTTTGGGGAAAATTTTTTTGCTTTTTTTGCCCAGGCTGATCTCTGAACCATAGTTCTCCTGTTAAGGCTTCCCACTATAGCCAGGATTTACCAGTGAGTACGACTAGGTACAGCCTTTTATGTTGATGGGGTCTTGGGAATTTTTTTGCCCAGGCTAGCCTCAACTGCAGTCCTCTTGACTTTAGCTTGCCATGTAGCTGGGACGACAGACACATGCCACTGTGACCACCTGATGGTTGAAAAGTAGGGGCAGGTCTTGTGAACTTTTTGCCTGGGCTAGCTTGAATTGTAATCTCCCAATCTCTTGTCTCTTGTGTAGCTAAGATTATAGTCCACTATGAGCCCACCAGTGTGTTATAATCCCCCAAAGAGCAAGTTGAAATCTCAGACAGTAGAATAGTTCTTTAAATTTAGTGTTAGGAAAAGTTCATCACACTGAGAATTTTTGTTTATCCAAATTTGATAAGCTGGAAAGTTAATATATACCACCAGTAAACGTCCGCAGTTTTATAAGCAGAATCAATGCTTGCAGTATTGGCAGGAAACTAATTTTACAGGTGTTTTCCTTCCTTTTGGTGGCATGCTCTTTTTGTATTCATATGTTTCTAGACTAAATTGTTACCTTTAAGATGATACTCATCTTAATGAGTTCTGAGAATTATTGTCTGAGAGGAATCATTGTTGAAAAGGAACATTGTATTGTAGCATTAGAGTTTGTATTTCATTTGTTTAGTGTCTTAAATTATACATTGTCTAAAGTGGAGAGGTATTTAGTACTCAATGGACAGTATTGAAAATGAACTATATGACTTGTGAGTGGGGATGGGGACAGGACAGAAAAAATGGGGAGAGAGGGAAGGGGAGACATTGTTCATAAAGAAATGTACTCTTTACCTGACTTAATTAACTGTATCCCCTCTCTCTGTACATCACCTTTATAATAACAAAAAAAAAATTTAAAAAGTGATATCAGGGGCTGGGGATGTGGCCTAGTGGTAGAGTGCTTGCCTAGCATGCATGAAGCCCTGGATTCGATTCCTCAGCACCACATAAACAGAAAAAGCCAGAAGTGGCGCTGTGGCTCCAAGAGGGAGAGCGCTAGCCTTGAGCAAAAAGAAGCCAGGGACAGTGCCCAGGCCCTGAGTCCCAAGCCCCAGGACTGGCAAAAAAAAAGACCCCAAAACAAAAAGTGATATTGGTATAACTGGAAGATGATTGAAATAGTTCCATTGTGATCCGTACTCCCATTTCACAGATGAAATGGATACTTCACCTAGTCAAGAGAACACCCATTGTTTCTAAGATTACCCACATACAATTCTGTGCACTGTTTCCATATTTTATAATATGGTCACAAAAGTACAGCTATATTCTGAGTCATTTCTTTTTTCTTTTTTTGTCCAGTCCTGGGCCTTGGACTCAGGGCCTGAGCACTGTCCCTGGCTTCTTCCCGCTCAAGGCTAGCACTCTGCCACTTGAGCCACAGCGCCGCTTCTGGCCGTTTTCTGTATATGTGGTGCTGGGGAATCGAACCTAGGGCCTCATGTATCCGAGGCAGGCACTGGCACTCTTGCCACTAGGCTATATCCCCAGCCCTCTGAGTCATTTCTTGATAATGATGTAGAAATAATGATTGGGGGTCTTTGATATGACTGATATGACTTTTCTTTGATTATGTTTAGAATGCATTATGTTTTTGCTGAAATTCTGTAATTGGAGATAGTTTAGGGATAGAGCATTTGCCTAGCATATGCAAATGCTGTATTTAGTTCTCAGCACCATTAAAAAAATAAGTAAAATGAAGATGAATCATGTTCCTTTGAGTTGTTTTATACTGCAGGAGAAATTAAGCTAGGGACGATGGCTAAGATTTCATATATATACCTTCAGACCCTCACACTTCTTCCAGTTTTCTAATGCATGTGTGCTTATCTAGGAAAACTGCACAGAAAGTATAAAACTAAAAGTACAAACGGTTTTCTGACTCCAAATCTCTCAGTGTGGAATTCTGGTCTTTTTACCCTAACTGTGCAGTAATATTTATATAAATGGACTTTATATATTTATATATAATATAAATTTATATGAATATATGTATTTTTATATGGACCACTGGAGCCACAACTCCACTTCAGGCTTTTTTTTTTTTTTTTTTTTTTTTGGCCAGTCCTGGGGCTTGGACTCAGGGCCTGAGCACTGTCCCTGGCTTCTTCTTGCTCAAGGCTAGCACTCTGCCACTTGAGCCACAGTGCCACTTCTGGCCATTTTCTGTATATGTGGTGCTGGGGAATCGAACCTAGGGCCTCATGTATACGAGGCAAGCACTCTTGCCACTAGGCCATATCCCCAGCCCCACTTCAGGCTTTTTGGTGGCTAATTGGAGATAAGAGTCTCCTGGACTTTTCTGCCTGGGCTGGCTTTGAACCATGATCCTCAAATCTCATCCTCCTTCGTATCTGGTATTACAGAAGTGAGCCATCAGCATATGGCTTACAAATTGTTTTAATCCGAATTTATATAGCCAATAGATTATTAATTTTTTGAAATTACAGTGAACCTTTTCCTGCACATAGAAAATCATACCTTATTTAACAGTGGAATATATTCTGAGAAATTCATCATTAGATGACTTCAGTTTCATTATTGTGTGAATCCAGGAGTATATTTATGTAAACAGACAGCATAGGTCAGTCATTTGACTTACAGATGTGTGATGCTACTCCCTGCGTAATATGGCATACTGCTTTACAACAACAAAAATTTTTTTTTGCATTTTTTTTCTATCAGAATACATTAGGTATACAAGAGGGAATTTCACTGTGACATTTTCAAACATGTATATAATATAGTCTACACATTCTCTACCCGCTCCATGACTCTCTTACCTTCCCTCCTGTTACAGTTTCAACAAGTTTATTGTTCTGTTTTCATACATGTTGACCATTTATTTTTACCATATTCATCCTTTTTCATCCTCATTAACCCAACCCTCTCTTGCTAGTACTTATCTCAACAGAGCTTTTGTCGCCTCATACTTGATTAACAACTTTCCTCAAGGTTGTTTATGCAGTTTGCTTGTATAGTTGGATTGGTTTCTCAAAATTATTCATTGTCTTTCCCTTTACCTTCTCTTAAGTCCCTTAGACTCATGTTTTGTGAATAAACATTAAAAAAGTAGAGCAATTTATGTAATGATAAAATGGTATATGGTAAATATGAGTCAGTAACATTGTCATGATCAAGTACTGTGTATGGTTGTGTCACATTTTTATATGACTGGTGGTACAGTAAGTTTGTGCAGTATCATCACAAACATCTAGGTAACATTTCTAAGTGATAGAAATTTTCCTTTCTGTTGTTATCTAATGGAACTATGAATGTCTAAGCAATCCGTCATTGAAGTGTTACACATTGCATAGCTACATCTGTATATTGCTACAAGTACTGTTGGTATAAATTCTGAGTGTAATTATTGAATTAGGAGTTGTATATTTTACAAAATAGCTGCTAGGAAAGGTCAGTTCATATTTGAACTACCAGAGCCTCTAAGCCCCTACATCTATTCATGCCTGTGAGCTATGTAGTTTTAATTTAGTTCTGGTATTTTTCTTAGTTCAAGTTTTGAATATAGAGGGCAAAGGATGTCTTTTATCCTGTAAGAAGTTAGTTCATGATATTGGAGGCTTTAGACTCAAGTCACCATTTTTATGGGGTTAGAGTACTTTATCATTTGTAGTTTACTTTTTATTGTTTCTTTTCACAAACTCTTTTCAAATTTAAGTTTTTCCTGTTTTATTGAAAAGATTTAATTTAACATAATTATTTACCTCTTTAGTAATTTACTTATGAGCTTTTTAAACTGTGCTTAATCTTGATTCTGTATATTGTTCAGCATTGGGACTCGTCTACTTGTTTTTACATTTTTTTCTTTCAACCCGTGTTCCAGCTACTTCAGTACCATCATTGACCTCACAGGTAAATTCTTCAGGCCTTGCTAAGTATTAAATGTAGACATGTTTTGTGTAGAGACAGAACTTTAGAGATGAATCTTTCATGTTGAATGTGTGCTAGATTATTTTTTTCTGTTTTCTTATTTTTAGGTAGAGGTAGAGGTGAATGTGGTTTCTACCAAAGAAGTTTTGATGAAGTAGAGGGTGTGTTTGGTCGAGGAGGTGGCAGAGAAATGCATAGATCACAGAGCTGGGAGGAAAGGTAATTAAAGGATACAGATGTTGGTGTAAAGATATCTTGGTATATAAAACCTAAGACAGATGCAGTGGTACATACCTCCACCTAGATACTTGGGAGACCAAGGAAGGTGTTTGCAAGTTTGAGGCCAGTCTGGCCAGTCTTGTTAACAAGACTCTGTGTCAAATTAAAGGTGTTTTCTTTTTTTTAAGGACTGGGAATATAAAACTTAGTGGTAGAGTCCTTGCCCAGCACCCAAGAGGCCATGGGTTTAATACTTAGTATTATAACAGACAAACAAACAATGGAATTAACTTATTTTCTGCTTTCTCTAGAGAACCTCTATATATGTTGTGGTGGTGTTTTTTAAGTGCTATTAGTGAAATATCAGATAGTATGTTGGCATTTTTGTTTTTGTTAACATAGAAAAAGGCTTTATTTGCAGAGGAGCAAAAGTTTAATCAAAACAGGATAAATTCCATGCTTATCAGATATTTTTAAGTGGACATTAGGAGCTGGTGGTGAGCATTTATAATCCTAGCTCCTCTGGAGGCTGAGATCTGAGGATTTGGTTTGAAGCCAACCTGGGCAGAACAGTCTATTAGACTTTTATCTCCAGTTAACCACCAAAGAACTGCAAGTACAAATGTGGCTCAATTGGTAGAACAACAGTTTTGAGTATAAAAGGCTAAGCAAGAGCTTGAGGCCAAATTCAAGCTCTAATACTAGCACCAAAGGAAAAAAAAGAAAAAATTAAGTGATTCTTACTTAAAGTTTAGAGGCTGAAGCATTCTAGACAAGTAGACCAAAATGTTACTATCATTGTGAATAATTAGTTCCGTTTGCTATTGGTTAGCATTTCCGGGGAAGCATTTCCATTTTATTTGTTGCTGTTAGAAAAGCATCTTCTCTATTGTTTATGACTTTTGTGAAGTCTGTCCACGTGAATGAAGGCAGTGGCACACAGATGGGTATATACAAGGCTGTTAACTATATTGAACTTTTACAATATAAAAAATTGGAAACTAACTGAGCAGACTGATACTGCCCTTATAAAGGTTATCTATCACAGTAGAATAAATACCACATATAGCCATTAAAGCTAAGTATGATTTTGATCGTATTTAGTGATGTGGGAAAACACATTCTAAAAGGAGTATATAAAACCATATATACCATGTATGTAATTAAGTAATATTCTAGGTCAGTAGAAGCTAGCTTTTGATAGGTGAGATGGTAGAGTTTTTGTTGTTGTCTTTGAACATTTTCTGTAGTTTTCAAATAATAGGCAGTGACCATGCCTTTTTTATATAACGTGGAAAAACCCTGATATTAAAAGAAATATAGCAAAGTGGGTGACATGGAAATCTGTATTATTTTTCAATCCTTGTTTGAAACTTATTTTGTCTTTTTTAGGGGTGATAGACGTTTTGAAAAACCAGGGCGAAAAGATATAGGTAAGGTTCTTGTTGTTTTGAAATACTTCCTGGAGCTCTGTGGTAGCATTGTTTAATAAGGTTCACATACATGGATACTTACTAAAAATCTCAGTTACCTACACTTCTCCAGTAGATGGGGTTGTTGTATTTCATTTAGGACTCCATGGTTCCTTAAGACTTCCACTGTATGAAACCAGGATGATCAATATAAACACTAGGATTTATCTTAACATTTTAGGTTTATATGTTCTCTGAAAGATACATATTTTTCATTATGGCCCCTGAAGTAAAGTTTCAAGTTAGGGATCATTCGTTAGCCCCCTTTCCAGTGTGAATAGCTTCTCATAGATGAGAAGACCCTAGGGAAGCCTTTGCTTCTGTATTAGAGAGAAATCTAAAACTATGTTTTTACTGTAATCATCTGTTTGGTTCTGGTCCTGGAGTTTAAACTCATAGCCTAGGCGCTATCCCTGAATTTTTGTGCTCGAGGCTAATATTCTACCACTTAAGCCACCGCTACACTTTTGGCTTTTAGTGGTTGTTGGAGATAAGTCTCATGAACTTTCTTGCCTGAGCTGGCTGTGAACTGTGATCTTCAGATCTCCGCCTCCTGAGTGGCTAAGATTACAAGTGTGAGCCAACAGTGCGAGACCCATTTGGCTTTTTACAACAAATAAGCATGATGCTAATACTGGGGCTTGTCCCTTCTGCTCTTGCTTTCCTTTTTGCTCATGGCTGGTATGTACTCTATCACTTGAGCCACACTTCCAGTCCTACTTTTTTTTCTGATTAATTGGAGATGAAGTCTCATAAACTTGTTCCTCAGGCTGGCTTTGAACAACCATTCTCCAGATCTTAGCCTCCTGAGAGGATAGAATTATAGGTGTAGGTCACCAGCACTTGGTTATCTTCTCTTTCCTTCTAGATATCAGCAATCAAACAAATCCCATTACTGATGAGGAGCATAATAAGGGAAGTAGATTTCAGTGTTCATGAAGACTCAATCATAATTTATATAAAAGAATTTATATTAAGCTGGGATTTCTGACCGATTGAAGGTATTTTACCTTATAAACTTCCAGTAGATATTAGTATCTGAGAGAAGAAAAAGGCAACTTAGTGTTATTGCAGTCATAAAAATTACAATTTCTAACTTCCTGTAGGTTCCACAAAAGTTTTCCAGAATGTGATTGAATCTGACAGTGATAAACATTTCTTAACATATGTGAAGTATATAAGTACCATTTACTGATAGGCATATTGTAACAATCAGTTTTGCTTTGCTGTTTCCATGTAACTCATTTAAATATATCACTAAGTCAAATTCATCATTCATTAACTCAGTGTTGGAAATTCTTGGTTTATTTATATTAATGAAGTTTTTTTGTTTTTTTTTTTTTTGCCAGTCCTGGGGCTTGGACTCAGGGCCTGAGCACTGTCCCTGGCTTCTTTTTGCTCAAGGCTAGCATTCTGCCACTTGAGCCACAGCACCACTTCTGGCCATTTTCTGTATATGTGGTTTGGGGAATTGAACCCAGGGCCTCATGTATATGAGGCAAGCACTCTTGCCACTAGGCCATATCCCCAGCCCTAATGAAAAGATATTAAATGAATGTAGCATGAAGAAATTTGAGTCAGACTAGGTTGATCAGTAATTGTAATTTTTTTTTTTTAAGTTTCATACTGGGGCTTGAACTCAGGCCCTCACATTCTCACTTAGCTTTTTCACTTAAAACTAGTGCTTTACCTCCTGAGTCATACCTCTACTTCTAACTTTTTGCTGGTTAATTAGAGGTAAGAATCTCAGATTTGTCTGCATTGGCTGGCCTCAAATAGTGATCCTCAAATCACATAGGTGTGAGCCACCTCACACCCGGTGTCTGGTCAACTTATTGTAATTTTTACTTACATTACACTTCATTGGTTTAGTATAATCTTGAGGCACTTGTTAGGACCTCTGCTCCCATTTTTGACTGATTGAGTAGTTTTGCCAGAGAATTATGGAAAAGCACTGAGCACCAAAGTAAGTGTAAAGGATTTGAATTAGAAGTTCCTGAGTATTCCGAGCTCTTAAATATTCATTAGTTTCAAAATAAAGTAAGTTGCCTTCTGGAATTTGTAGTATTAAATAACACTGGCTTTGTTTATTAGTTGATTCAATAAATATTGAATTATGTTCCAGACCTTGTGCTAGGTGCAGGGTCCTTTTTTTGGGCGGACATTGTTGGGTGCTTTAAGACATTGAGTGTTGAAAGGGATATTTTATGGAATGGGAAATTTGGAGTTGATCAGATTTCAGGTGGAACAGTAGACCAAATCTAATTATATGAAAGCTTAACAGCAGAAAATAAAAAGCACAATACAGAATTTAGGGTACAAAGTAGCCATGTATAACAGCAGCTGGAGAAAGAGTCTCCCCTCTTGCTGAGCTTCATGTTGTATAGTAGTGTAATGGTGTCCCACAGAGAATAGTCATATTTGTGTTCTTAGGGAGTCAGGTGAGGGAGAGTTCCATTGTCTTTTATGTTGTCACATGATAGCCTAAGCATCTTGCGCACTTCTGGGGCTGCATCGTGAAAGAGTCCCATACATTAGAGTAGGTGTCCAATGCACTTGATGCCTTGTGATGAGGACTGCATAATGGAATCGACACAGTGTAGACAGGAGAGAGGACTGTGGGCAGAACATAGCCAGGGATGAAGGTTTATAGGATTGCTATTTGCAGTTACTTGATTAACTGTCACATGAAAGAAATATTAGACTTGATATATATATGAGTTTCAAGGGTAGAAAGGGATGGAAAGATGGAAGGCTCAGGGAGGCAAGTGTTTTACACATTCTTAGAAAGATATAATCATTAGAGTTGTCTGAAATGATTGAGTTGCCTTGGAAAGTGGTGAGTTCCCTGGTAGAATATCTTGATTCTAACTGGAAACATATTTACATGTTGAGTAGAAGAGTGTAAAGTTAAATTTTTAGCATTTTTTGTGGGTATGTTAATTTAGTTTATTTTCCTAGCCAGATTCTATTAGGAGTAAAGACTTTTTGTTTTCACTCTGTATCCTTGAAAAAGTGAATTCCATGAAAACTAATTTGGCATAATATATAAAAATATTAAGGAGGTCAGCATACCAACTACAAGTATATTGAAATGACAGGGCAATTTTTACAACACATATATACATGTAGTCTGCCATAATTGCTTTATTCGAATGTTTTTGAAAAGACGACTTCAGGTTAACAGCTTAGGATTCTGTTTTTTTGTTGTTGTTGTTGTTAGCTACTGTAAAATGCTTATATCTCAACACTGTACAAGAATAATGGCACTAGTTGGAGCATACTGATGCATTGATTAGATATGAGATATCTACAGTATTAAATTTAGGAACATTTTTGTTGCCAGGAGCTGGTGGCTCACATCTGTAATCCTACCTACTTAGGAGGCTGAGAGCTGAGGATCATGGTTTGAAGCCAGCGTGGGCAGGAAAGTGTGAGACTCATCTCCCATTAACCACCAGAAAACCACAATTAGAGCTGTGGCTCAAAGTGGTAGCAGAAAAGCTTAGGGACAGTGCCCAGGCCATGATTTCAAGCCTCATGACTGGCAGGGGAAAAAAATGAATGTTTTGTTTCTTAAATTAGAGATGGTTCATGCCATGTTTTTGTTTGTTTGTTTCATTTTAAAAAAATTATTCTGGAGATCAAATCCAAGGCCTTGCTTATGCTGGACAAGTCCTCTACTACTGAGCCACACCCCCAGCCTATATGTATTTGCTTTATATGTGAAGAAAAGAGAACGGAATTACAAATCTGTATAAGAATCCTACATAATCCTTGGGAATTCCATGGATCCATGGGAGAATGTAGAAATGGCAAAAGGCCTCTGATACTGATACAAATTCTTGTTCAGTAGAACTTGATTGATGTACATGGGACATTAGTTTCTATGATCATCTTGTAGTTTGTTTCCATGAAGATGAAATGAAATATTCATTAACAACTGATCAAGGTGGGCACTGGTTGGTTATTCATGCTTGTAACCCTGACTATTCAGGAGGTTGAGATTGATTAGATTGTGATTCAAGGCCAGCCCAGGCAAAATGTTCAAGGTTAATATCTGGGCATGTTGGCCTCTGCCTGTCATCCAGGTACAGAGGAGAATGAAATTTGAAGGATCATGATTTCCAGGCCAGCCTGGGCAACAAAAGTTTGTAAGTTTCCCTGTTAGTAGAAGAAGCTAACCCCCCTCTGGTACATATGCCTGTCATCCCAGTTGCTGTAGGGATGACAATATAGGAGGATGGAGATGAGGGTGTAGGCCCAGGTTGGAAGCAAGATCTTATCTTAGAAATAACTAATGTAAGTTGGGCACTGGTGGCTCATACCTGTAATCCTAGTTATTCAGGAGGCTGAGATCTGAGGATCGTGTTTTAAAGTCAGCCCAAGTAGAAAAGTCCATGAGACTCTTACCTCCAGCTTACCAACCAAGAGCCAAGTTTTAGAGCATAAAAGCTTCAGTACAGCACCGAGGCCCCAAGTTTAAACCCCAGGATCTGCACTAAAAACAAAACAACCAAAACCAAACAAAAAAGCATAAACAAAAAACAACAAAACCAAAAAACAAGAAGCTGAAGGGGTTGGCTCAAGAATTGAGTGCCTGCCTATCAAGCATTAGGGCTTGAGTGAAATTCAAATCCCTGGACTACTACCATAAATAAATAAACAACGAAATGAATAAACATATACACATAAATACACATGTGTATATGTGCAACACACTATTATCTGTCTATGGGATGAATATGATCCATATGTGATCAGGAGGATTGCAATTCAGGTTATATCTTGGCAAAACAACAACAAAAATGCTGAACATGGTGGCCTTTGCCACAATGCAGCTAGGATACAGCTGCATAGAAGGGTAAGTAGAATAATTATGGTCCAGGCTGGCCTGGGAATTAACATACATACATACATATATACATATATGTATGTATTTTTTTTAAATAGCTTACTTTAGGTATTTTACTTTAGGGTCTTTGGGCATGATTTAAATAGTAGAATGCCTACCTGACAAATGCAAGATTTTGAGTTCAAATCCTATTTCTACTAAAAAGTATCTTATGTCCATATCAGTAGGCTGAGCCAAGTTGGATATTGATTAATGTATTTGGATATGAAATATTTGGAAAATATAGACAATTTTTAATTATAGACTTTATGGGAGTTGGTAATATAGGCATTATAAGCAAAAATATAGGCTTGTAAGATTTTTAAGAGTGATTTGTCTTTATTTATTTATTTTTTTTTGGGCCAGTCCTGGGCCTTGGACTCAGGGCCTGAGCACTGTCCCTGGCTTTTTCTTGCTCAAGGCTAACACTCTGTCACTTTAGCCACAGCGCCACTTCTGGCCATTTTCTATATATGTGGTGCTAGGGAATCGAACCCAGGGCTTCCTGTATATGAGGTAAGCACTCTTGCCACTAGGCCATATCCCCAGCCCGTGATTTGTCTTTAGTTTGTTAAACTAGTCATCCTGAGCCAGGTGCTGGTGGCTCACACCTCTAATCCTAGCTATTTAGGAGGCTGAGATCTGAGGATCGCGATTCAGAGCCAGCCTGGGCAGGAAAGTCCATGAGACTCTTATCTCCAGTTAATTACCAGAAAACTGGAAGTGGCACTGTGGCTCAAGTGGTAGAGCGCTAGCCTTGAACTGAAGAGCTCAGGGACAGCACCCAGGCCCAGAGTTTAAGCCTCATGACCAATCGACCCCCCTACCCCCACCCCCAAATAAAGGTCATCCTGCCTATGTTGATCTCCAAGAGTACTTTACATTATTTCTAAATGATCTTCCAGATCACATATGTGAGTTCGGTGGTGGCCCACGTTAGGAACTGCGTATATTAGGAAGGCAGAGTTGCCATTCTTACTGCTCAATAATTTTTCTTTTTCTATTTTTACTCTATTTTCTTGAGGGGATACTGGCCTTTCAGGGGTTTTTTATCCTAGAAACTTATTCTTTGAATAATTGAAATTATTATTGAACAGTGTTCCCATAGGCTTTTAATTCCCTGGACAAAAGTTTTTGGTTACATTCCTTATATGTAAATTATTAAATAGCAGTAGTTTACTAAGAGTTTTTTATTGTTTTGGTTTTTGGCATGTAGAAGGGGAGTCGTATTTAGTTTCAACATTTACTTAATTTTCAGATTAATTTTAATTTTCATCTTTGTCTGAAACAGTAAATGTGAGAGTCACCTGAACATGAAGCATCTATAGGGAGATTGGAGTTCCAAATCTCTTAACACATTCACTTGTATTACTTTGAGCAGCTTCATTTAACTGTTGAAATTATAATTCATTTACACAACATAGCAATCTTAGGAAGAAACATGCCATGTGAATCTTTGATACTACTTTTATTTTCACAGGTTATGTGACTTGTTCATTTATTATAGATAGAAGAGTTTCTTCTGTCTTCATGTGTTACAGCCGTCTTGGGTTGGAAAAAAATGGGTTCTTTTTACTACTTAAGAATAAATGTTAAGATTTTAAACATCAAGCTTCCATAATAATTATAATTCTGTGTTCTTGATGTTCTTCTGCTTAGACCATGCCAAAATACTTCTTTTCTTTCCTTTTGGTCAAACAGCAGAGAAATTTAACTTGCTGCTGTCCTCTGCTCTTTAAAACTTCGTGCCTTTGCTTGGCTAGTATGTATTTCAAGAGCTGATTCCTGCCTGGGTCACCCAGCAGTGGGGAAGCTCCGTCTTCCATTATTCCCACATAAGCCTGAATAAGGGAAATTTCAGAAAAGCCCAACAGCTACAGAGCTGTTTGAAACCTGATAGGATTCTTGTTTTTGCTAGAACTCAGCCTGAATTTTTTAACTGAAATGAGAATTATACACCAAAGTATCTTAAATTAAGCTGGATATAAGAGAAAGTGTTCATCTCATTTTATATGAAATAAAAACAGGCAGAGAAAGGATACTTTTCATGGAGCATTAAGAGTTGAAAAAAAATAATAGAGATCATTTAGTTCAACCTCCTACTGGTGAATAAACACTCATTTTGTGTTTATAGAAAAAACTATTTGATGTTGGAAACAGGAATTTGAGTTTGAAAGTACTTTGTTGCCTAATTATTTTTTGCTTTATCTATTGGGGATTTTTCTCCTAGATTGTCTAACATTTGAATCTATAAAACCTTAAATATATTTGATATGTGAAGCATTTAGATCCACCATGATTTTTAATGTCACTGAATGGGCCATAAGTAAGAGAAAGTTTTTACTTATATTGTACATAATTCAGATGATTAGGTGATAATAGCTTTAAAATCACTAATTATTAGGCACTAATAAATCAGTAATTATTAATGATTAACTCACTAATTATTAGTTTTAAAGCAGATGTAAATTTGCATATTTTCCCCCAAAATATTATCCTGCAAGTTTGTGTAGAGCTTTACTTAGTTGCTCTGATAACTTTCTACTATGGGCATATGAACACATACATACATGTAGGTGTTATGTTCAAATGCTTTTAGGGTCATATATAAATTTATGCTGTGCAAGTTTCCTTTGGGATTTTTGTTTTTAGTGGTTAAAAAATCAATGCAATAATACTTACCCTAGTTTTGTAAAGAGTCAAAGGAATGATCTTTGCTGTCTTGAAAAATAACAGTTGTAAAAGGTTGTTTATTAAATATTGTGAAATCATCTTTCTACCCAGGGAGCTATGTTTGAAACTAGGCTGTTGCTTCAGTTTGCAGATGAAAATGAGAGACTTGTGGTTGCTTTTCTTGGAATTCAGCAATGTTAAACTTTACTGTCCATTTTACCTTCGTTATTGGTATCATATCAAATCTTTATAAATTCATGAGCAACATTTCTGTTATGAGTATCTGTCAAGTTGAGTTGTATTGATTTCGGTAGATAACCATAGATAAAAACTTTGTAAGAATGCTTTCAGAATGTGTATTCTGTTACAAATATCTGTCAAGTTGAGTTGTATTGATGTCAGTAGATAACCATAGACCAAAGCATGGTAGGAATGTTCTCAGAATGTGTATTGATGGTGCAGCCTTTTTTTTTTGGTGGACAGAGACATGATTGATTACCTTGTTGTAATCAGATAGATGTAATCAGCATTGAAAAAAGAAAACGAGATACATTGAAGGAAAAGTAACTGCATAACTGGCTAGGATATATTTAATACATTAAAAGATAGGATGGCATGCTTAAGTCTTACTCTGTCAGTCCTGTTTCAGAGATCTGAAAATTGTCAATGCTTTGTCCATTGATACGGATATCTAGGTCAGTCCTGTGTGGGCTCTTAGAGACCAGAGGAGTTGGAAGTTCAGGAACAGTCTTGTCAAAATTCTCCATCTTGACTTGATATTCACCTTTGGAACCTCGGGTCATCAGAGATGCAAAACAGTGATGTAACCTGATCTCAGAGGGTAGGTAGGATGTCCTCCTTTGGCAGATTTCACCAGTACCTTCCTGCATTGCTGACAGGAACACAACTAATTCAAAGTGGGGAGGGTTTTCATGCTGGAGTAGAGTTGCCAGAGGACTTGATGGTGTAATAGAATGGTAGTAGGTTAGTGGAAAGATAAAGAATGGACACTCCTCAGAACTGATGCCATCAAGGTGAAAGTCCACACTGGTCTGGTAGAGTTCGCCGTTTTCCCTTTCCTGATAGAGTACAGCTGAGACTCGGACACTGGTCAGAGGGCTGGGTCGGATGTTAGCCACTTGGAAGATAAGGTTAGGTTTGCCATCTATGTGAGCTACTACTGCTAAGTCAGTAAAGCGAATTGAGAAAGCTCGATTTTTTGGCCGGGCAATCTTCGCCACAAAGGCACCTAAATTAGAAACCATTGAATTTTTTTAGAATGAAGATATCAGTATATCAGTATCTTTTCTAAGTGAGAAGAATGTATCAAGTACTTTACATTTCTTGGTGCTATTCTTTACAGTGAGTCAGGAATTCAACTCATTATTAATGTTGGATAGTCTTAATTTTCCTCAAGAGTTTTTCAGAGTATACATACATTTCTGTTATAAGAAACCCATGATTTCAAAATGCATAAGCAAAAATTACTTTGCTATAGACTCTAAATCTAAAATTTATCTTTTACTTTCATACGAAGTCAGAGTTGGTTTGTACATATATACATATGTGTATGCACACAAATATGTAAAGAACCTTACTTAACCTTAAAAAAAGATAGAAACTAGGTGCTGGTAGTTCATGCCTTTACTACTTAGGAGGCTGAGATAGGAGGATCACAGTTCAAAGCCAACTTGGGCAGGAAAATCTGTGAGACTTTTCTCCAATTCAGTACCAGAAAACTGGAAATAGAGCTGTGACTCAAAGTGGTAGAGAGCTAGCCTTGAGCAAAAGAGCCTCAGGGACAGTGTCCAGGCTTTGACTTCAAGCCCCACAACTGACAAACAAATAAATAAATAAAATTCAGCGACAGCACCTAGGCCTTGAGTTCAAGCCCTAGGACTGGCACATGTGCGCGCATGCACACATAGACCCACAAACACATGCACACAAAGTTACAAAAAATGAATGCAATGTAGTTATAACTAGATAACCTAAAGCAGAACTAGAGAATAGGAACTAGAGAATAGGATGATTTAGTGGGGAAGGGACTTGCTGAAGGCAATGATACACAGAAGAAGTTTTTTAGCTTTGAAACTTAGTAAACCTGGCTGGTAGAGCCTGTGTAGCCCTTACCAGAATTGCATTTTAAATGTTAATATGTAAATACAAACCGAGGAAACAAGATATTTTGAAATTCAGTTGAACATTTAAAAAATACAATATATAGTAGTATATTGCTTTATTAGTGCATTAAATAGCAAAACCAAACAATAGGTTTAATTCTGTGATTTTTGCAATATTGTGATTTGATAAGAAATTAGCCAATTTCTATTTGGACCATGATACTGGTAGTGCTGATGGTATAGTTTTTGTTATTGTTGAATACATTTTAGGAAATGCAAAATTCAGTTAGGGGTTAGTGTAAAAATATTTTTTCCCACCTAATTTAATAGTTTTCCTACATTTATCCTAAGAACTGACCCCGTAGATAACTTGTAGATGGAAAGTTGTAGAGTCTTAGACATTATCAGTTGTATAGCAAAATTCCATAATCTTTGTAGCTTGTATTTTTAGTACATTTTGCTAGGGTATGTGTGTGTGTGTGTGTTTGGGTGATGTACAAATCTATATCTCTAGCATACATTGGTGGAGAAACTTTCTCTAAGACATGGTGCAGTCTATGATGCTTGTGTACTTATGTGTATTCAATGAATGCTGACTATGGTTTCAGAGGAGAAAATTGTAGCACATAAAAAAGAAAAAGAAAATCAAATTCCTGTTAGTAACACAGTAGATGGTTAAGGCATACCTTGAACTTATTCACTATTTAACACAATACTAATTTTAGACAAACTATAATAGTCATGAAACTTACTATCAAAGGGATCCCCCCCCCCTTTTTTTTTTAAAGGAATTCCAATAATATTTAAACAATAAGTTGTAGATTCTTTTTATGTTTCTATTGTTTGATCCTAGAATTCTTTTTTCTTCTTTGGCATATCACCATCCTCCCTTTGGCATCATTTGATAATAATCCAAATAAATTATAACAGTGCTGCTTATAATTGATTATACCCTTTTCAAAGTTTTTGCATTTTTTTTTTTAAAGAACAAAGACAATTACCTGTGATAAAAGCCTCTAGCATGAGGCCTAGGAGCATTTGTATGGCAAGTAAGGCGATTGCACTTGGACAGTCACCACTGGGGAACATGGTACCATAACCAATTGTGAGTTGCGTCTCCAGGGAGAAGGAGAATGCAGCTGTAAAACTGGTGATGTACTTGACACAGATAGTGTGGTTTTCAGGTGGGGCATCATGATCTAGTTCCAGATCACCATTCATCTCAGCTAGAACATACCAGAGCACTGCAAAGACAAGCCAGTGGACAACAAAAGAAGCAGAAAAGACCAGCATCATCCAACGCCAGCGCATGTCCATTAGGATTCCCCATGCATCTCGAAGATAGGCAAGACCTCTTTGAGCACCATCCATCTGCAGTGTGCTGTGGCCATCTTTGGTGACCATCCTCCTGTATCTCTGGTTTAGAAGAGGAGCGATAACTTTACAATTACTGCTGTCCATCTTGTCCTTTGATTCTCTGTAATCAAAAGTAAATTAGTCAGCCATTGACTGTCTTATTTAGTATTCATGAATTCTGAAACCATTTTCCTGCTTTTGAAAATGCTCTGTGACTATAATTTGGGCAGGCCTTTTCTCAAACTAATTACATTAAGGGGCAGTTACTGACCAAGTCATCCATTTTATGTATATTAGGCTATCTATCATTTTTCTAACCACTAAAATATTATTTGATATTTTAACATCTTCTAAGTGTATTTTAGAATTCCTTAGGAGATGAGGGTTATGATTTGTACCTTTTTAATGTCTCTTTTATCTTTGCCCAAGTCTAGGTATTACTTTTTTGATTAAATGTTACATGTAAACAGTAGCTTTTAGTAATTAACTTTAAATAATGAATATTTAAAAGGGATAAGTTTAAGCATTTTACTGCATAAATAAATATAATTTGGAACTTAGCCTTAAACATTGGTATACTTGACTCTTGCTGCTTACTTCACAAGTAGATACCTTTAAAAGTGCTGAATATCTTTTCATGCTTTTTAAAATGGTCTCTCTATGAAGCCCAGGCTGGCCTCCAGCTCATGATCCTCCTGCCTCAGCTTCCAAAGTGCTGTGATTACAGGTGTGCTTTAAGCACTGCTTGCCTGTTTAGTGACACTTAAACATCACAGCGAGGTTGTTGCTTGGGATTGCTGGCTCCGTTTTTGTTTATGAATTCTGGAGATTGCCTTTCTGTTGTATTGGAACTGGATGTTGGCCAGCGGGTTATATGCAACTTAAATTAACCTCAGTACAAAAGAGAAAGTTGCATACAACCATTATTAACTTCATATATGAAGTTAGGATGATAGTGATTACTATTACTAGCTAATAGTATTGCTTGTTTCTTGCCAGAAATCATACCAAATACCTCACAAGTATTAACTCATGTGGGGCCAGTAGACTGCCTGGCAGAGTAAGTGCTCAGTAAATATTAGCTGCTTTACTGTGACTAATACTATTCTCTAACTTTTACGTTAATATTATCTCCATTTTATGGAGAATGAAACTGAGGCACAGTGACTTTTCTAAGATTACAAAGGTAGTTTGAGTGGTATTAATTTCATGCTTTCCAAGTCCAGAGTCAGCCTTAGGTTGCTTCAAAAACAGACATTTGATCCTCGTCAGAATATTTGTTCTTCAGTAACACTGTTTGAAAGTTAGAAACACATTTTCAGTTAAGGAAGACTTCTTTCAAGACTAGGGTTAGTACAGTCTAATTATTAAGTCTGTATTCTGCAGTACAGATTTTTGGGCAGTAAGGTTTGACCTCAGAGCTTTGTGCCTGCTAGACAAGATCTCTACTGCCAAGCCACACCTCCCATCACTCAGAGGGCAGTTCTTACGTAGTATTCATACATTTAGATGCCAAGCTAAGAAGACAATTTAAAAAAATTCTACCAGCATATTCTTTCCAACGGAATAATTCTGACACTGAAAGAAGGATGTGAGAATGAAAGGATATAAAAATAATTTTTTTTTAAAAAGGAAAGGACAGCTGTCTTTTTTCATAAAGATATGTGAACATCTCTTGGTTTCTTGCCCCCTGCCTATGTGAGAACGCCTCTTCTAACGTGAAGCGTGTTCTGGTGACCACTGCTACGTATGTGTTCAGTGTCTCACAAAGCCTGAGAGAGAAACCGCCGCATAGTCCCTTCTCCACTCTCCTCCGTGGAACTTTGCAGTTTGCTAAATCTGTTTGGGTTATGTTGGTAAGTGGTTGAGAGAAGCTGGATTTTGACAGTGAGTTACCCATACTTTTTTTTTTTTAATTCATGTAGTCATGTAGTATAGGGAACCTGGCCATCTGTTGCCACCATAGTCCAATTGACCCAGTTTTCTTAGATTTAAAAAACGGGGGGAGGGACGAGGATCAGTTGATCCTTTAAAGTTCTACAACTTCGTTATTTTCATTTCCCTCAACTGATACAGCTTTTCTACACAATTTTATGTTTCTAAATGATTTTCTCTCTGCTTCTTCTAAGTGATTTTGTGACTTCTTTAAAAGTTATATTACTTTTGGAAGTGGTGCTGTGGCTCAAAGTGGTAGAGCACTAGCCTTGAGCTAAAGAGCTCAGGGACAGTGCTCAGGCCCAGAGTTCAAGCCCCATGATTGATGACAAATAGTAAATAAAATAAAAGTTATATTATTGTTGCCTTATATTTAAGATATTTTCCTGTCAAACTTAAAAGTGTCTAATGGACAGACATTGTATGCATACCATTATATTACTAAATAATTTTTGTATCCCCACAGGCATGAGTACTTTTTGGATGTACTTGTCTTGATTTGGATTTATATTACCCTCATCAGCTGATCCTAACAGAAAGTAGAATAGAAAATCAGAAGAGTTTGCATGTATTTTCTGTATATGGACTCTAATAGGTGGAAAAAGTAGAATTTATTATAAAAAGTGATAGTTTGCAGTCAAAATTACTTGTTATATTCTACGTATCAAGTTGTAGCCCTCAAAGTTATTTCTTTTGTATTGCTATTTTTAAGTAGTACTGTAGTTCATGTTAAAGTTAAGATAGAGGCTATACTTACAAGGGTTAAATGAATACAGTATTTGTCCACATCTGGTATAAAAGTCTTTCAGACAGTAGTGAGAGTCTTGTAATCATCTCTCCTGTTCTCCATAATTAGGGCAAATGATGTGGATTCTAACCCTATTATGTAAGCTCAGATTCTTTCATATTTTAATCTTTTTTTACTACTACTTGTAACCGCATCTACTGATTTCATTAGTAATTCTATGCTTAAAAGAATTTAAATTAGAATACTGATTCTTTTTCTTGAGAAAAACATAGTGATTTATTCTTTTTGTATTTATTTCCATATGTTCATTATAGATTTGTTTAATCCAATAGACATTTTCAAGAATTTTATCTAGGGCCTTTCTGCTATATGCATTTATATATTATAATGGAGAATAAATATACATTAGCTAAAAGTAAATGTTACAATAATGCTTTCAGTAGGGCAGTTATTCCAGTTCTAAAATTTAAGAAAAAAGAATAATGCATTTTAATTTAAGACCCTATAAATAGGGGTTGGAAGCTTGGCTCATTTGGTAGAGCGCTGGCCAGTGAGCAGATTGTCAGATATGGAGTTTGAGTTCTGGTCTCGAAACAAGAAAAAGTAAAGAAAGCCTTAGATACAACGTCCTTAGTTTTTTGTTTTTTGTTTTTTAAATCTATTGTAAGTAATCATGCCCTGGCCTTGTTTACTGGTTAATTTTTTCCCCCTGTTCCCCTTAAGGAGAGAAATAAGAATGAATATTTCATGTACTCACCTTCTTTTGCAAGTTCAGCCTATAGTGTAAGTTCCTAAGGAAGCTTGCAGAGTGTCTTTTTGATCAGGTAGTCTGGTTTGTAGGTTTTCTTCTTGGACTGGCCGTACAGCTTACATTCCTGTGTTTATAATGTGCTGGGAGCTGGTTTCAGCTGAAGATGATGTGATTGGTCACTTAGTCTGCAGGGGGGCCAATTAGCTCTGATCATGTGGAAAAGAATGCTGGTTTGTTAGGAGGTCTTTCTTTACCCAACACAAACTTTAACAACTCTGGAGAAAGCCTCCAGAGCTGACTTGGAGAACGGGTGCATTTTTTCCCTCTAATCAGGACCGGTTTTTAGTAAGTTTGCATAATCTTACTTAAGAGTTTATTTGAAAGTTCAAAGGGATAAAATTCCCTGCAAGATTTCCTTTCAGCCGTCTTTCCTTATATAGCATGTTGAAGTGTGAGATATCTCCTTCACTAATCTTTTTTTTCCACCATTACTTGGGGGAAGATTTATTTGGATAAAGGATGTTTAGATATAATTAATGTGCTGATTTTCTTAGTTTTCTTTTCATATCCCATCTCATCAGAATGACTAGTAAGTGTAGGTGATTTATTTACCTTAAACCTTTCCTGTTTTTAATTGCAAAGGGACAGATTTTGTAAGACGGTATGTAATAAGACCTCAGGTAGGAATAAAATTGTTTGATACCTTGTACTATATCTGCACTACACACCTATGTGAGAAAGCTGAAGAACTTCCTTAAATCTTGCTTTAATGTTATTTAAGGGATGGTTTCTTGATAAAGTGGGATGAAATAGAATAAAACATAGTGTTCAGAGCACATACAACTAAACATTTAAGTCATATTTTGCTAGAAAATGTCTATGATACAGCATGAGCCGAGTTATGGCTTTGTATAATGCCTTGGTGAGCAGTGCTTTTCTTCTGTTAGCTGCTAATTTTAAAACTTTGATCAAATGTCACATGTAAGAGGATCTGAGAAACAAAGGCTGTGATTGTTCAAAGTATAATCATGGAAAGCCTGCTGGGAAACTTATTAATGTAGACCAATATAATGCTACTTAGAAAGGGAAATCCGCCTTTGTAGATTCCTCTCCTCCCCCCGCCCAACTTAAAAAATACATTAATTCCTTCTTTGTTTTATTAATGCCAAACATTTCAGTACAAGTTCAGACACAGCCTTGTAAACTTTGACTTTCAGAATTGGAGAAGGTAAGGATTAATGATAGGCTTCTTTCCAGGTGAAGGTGGGTCAACAGGTTACCACCAAGTCCTAGCGGCAATTCAGGAAACTTCCACTACCCTTGGGACAGTGACTCTGCCCCATGGGCTGACAGTACTCCCAAGCCAGTCTTTTTGTAGTCATTTTGCAGCTGTTCTTAGAAGGGCCTGACCAACCCCCCAGGCCTTGAACTCTCATTGAACCTATGAGGCCAATGATTCTCATGATAACAAGGCCCCATCTAACCAATCTTGAGACCATGGACTACCAGACTACCTAATACTACCTCTGAGCCTGCTTGTGACAGTGACTATTTTAATTATGCATATCTCACACCTGACCCCAATTCTTCCTGTTTAACATGTAAAGCCAATGTCTGTAGCCCTGAAGAGAGCAGAAGACAATTGAAGATGAGTTAAGGTGCTCATGGCATCATGCCATATAATCTTTCCTGCCATGTTTCTTTTCTAACTGACTTTCCTGTTTCTTTCAAAGAAAAGAAACCAAAAAACTAGAGAGGATAAAGGCGCTAAGGAGGAACATGTAGTATGAAGCTTATTTCCTGAATGTGCCAGTAGAAATTAGACTTTCTCTTAGCTGATTGTGGAGAGAAGAAAAACAAAAAACCAAACCAACCAAAATGCTAGAGCAAGTAGTATAACATTGCCTTCCATAAAGCAGAAATACTTGAAGGGATCTGCTGATGGCAAGTGTGTGCAAGACACATGTCTTGAGTGGATATTGAAAAGGAAAAGGTAAGGAAGAACATAGAGGTCACAGCTTAGCATGGTGGTGCACCCTTATAGTTCTAGCATTGGAGGAGGCAGAGGCAGGCAGGCAGGCAGGGAAATTAGAAAAGGGTTTTACTCAACTTGGATGCTTCTTTCTATAAGGCAAACCATTCAGAATATATGTAAAAATTGTTTGGTAATTACCCTCAGTTGAGCTGGGCACTTGTGGCTCATGGCTATAATTCTGGCTGCTTTAGAGACTAACACCTGGAGGATCAAAGTATGAAGCTAAGGCAGTCAGAAAAGCATGAAGAGACTTGATGTCCTGTTGGCCAGCAAAAATGTCAGTCTGGAGCCATGACTCAAGTGGTAGATTCCTGCTCTGAACAAGAAAGCCTAGCAAGAGTGCAAGGCCATGAGTTCAAACCTCAGTAGTGGCACACAAAAAAAATTTCTCAATTAAGAAAGAATGAATGTTTTTCTTATGAATAAGTTTTCAAATGCCTGGATTCCCAACTTGAAAGTGTGCCATAAACAGCATTTTCCAATCATTAACTGTGTGGATATAATGGAACAGCTCTGAAGTGCTCTCTCTTTCATGTGAGCAGAGTATTCGCTTTGATAGTAGCCTGAGCATCTAAGCTATTTCTGGTTCAGATTGCCAGGTTATCTGATATTGGCACAGATCATATGCCAACTTCACTCTAAAATACACAGGCTTCCAATCTAAATGTAATCTTTGATTTCTGTTTAAGATAGCACAATAAGGTTAAATGGAGATGGCTCTAAAACATCGCTTTTGTGAATGAACATATAAGTATGCCAGATACTTTTCCATTAGTTGATTTGTTTTTTTAATTCAAAATTGCAATGATTAAGCTAGATGCTAAGACTTAATGTATGTAAATTACTCCTTATTAAATCCATTTCTCTTTCCCTAAAAGTATTTTTCTTTCTGGCTGTAGTAATCTAGTACACAGTCCACAAATAATAACTAAATTCTTGGAGCGTGCTGTCCTGCCTATGTATATAGGCATTCTCTGATTTGGTCTTTAGGTCCCTCCCACTCCCCCCCGCCCCCCCGAACAGGATCTTGCTTTGTGCCCTCAGTGGGCTTGGAACTCATTATGTAGCTCAAGTTGGCACCAAGCTTGTGATCCTTCTGCCTCCTTGAATGTTAGGATCATAGGCATGAACCATCATGCCAGGCTTTCATGTTCTTTCTTACATAGCTTTGTTTTGAAAAGATCTAGTCACCTTCCGGTTTTGCATTTTCAAGCCTCCCCACTGCCTGCCTTCCTGAAGGACCTCAAGCAGCTTCTGCGTATGTACCAGCAGACAGTGAGCATGGGAGCTGGGGCCGGGCGGCATACTCGCACTGTAGGAGGCAGTTTTCACAGATGAGATGTTTTTTTGTTGTTAAAGACATGCTGTAGCCTTTCCAGTCCTCTCCAACCAGGCTGTTTTTCTGGACCACGTTAACCAGCAGAGCAAGTATCTCCTCAGGGGTCAGGCTGGGAGAAAAGTTGCAAATCTATGGGTATACAACTTAACAGTTTTCTGTCCTAGCCACTCTGTTTTATTTGTAAATATTTATTTGGAGGTATTTGGGAGTAAATAGCAACAGTTGGGTGGGATTCCCTTTCAACTGTTTGAGGAATAGAAAGTCACTTGTTACAAAAATTTGCACATAAACAAGCTTCAAAGTCTGTCCCATAATTCCACTTTTGCTTTTCGAGATTGGGCACTTGTTAGCTCCAAGTCTCACAGCTGTAGATTTTGTTGGCTGAGTGCCTCTCTGCTCCATTTGAAGTTTTCCATAAACACCATTTTTGGCTGTGAGTCAAACATGCACACAGGTGCCCTTTTACTGCTCTTTCTCCTTAGGAAGTCCACGCAGTCAGACCAAGCACAAACCAGCACTGCATTCCAATTTCATTTTATTTTTAGGAGAATCCTATTTAGATTTAATATATTAAGGCTGAAACATGTTTTACTATCACAAGGGATACTACATAAACATACGGTTTTAGCACTTACTATGGGATAAAAATACAGAGTATATAGTTTCTCAAAAAATGTTATTTTATTGAATAGAAAATAGTGTATTTTAAGTTTGTGGGTGTTGTTTTGGGGTTTTGTTTTTCCTTTTGAGAATCTAAATTACCTTAAGGCTCTGATGAAAGCCTTAAATAACCCTTTTCCTGAAGACATAATAAAGCGTTCTGGCGTACAGTACACCTCATTCATGGATTGTTTTTGGTTCAGTTAAGAGTTTGTCAATTGCTCAGTTAGATTTACTTTTAAATCATCTTGTAGAGATGTTAAAAATTTTAAAGTGATAAGCTAGTGTTAAGTTGGCCATATTATGCTGATACAGAAAGAAGAATTAGACATGAAAGCAGCTTCAGATATATTTAAATTGTCCAGGAATAACTTGAATATTTAGCTTTTTTTTTTTTTTACCAGTCCTGGGGCTTGAACTCAGGGCCTGAGCACTGTCCCTGGCTTCTTTTTGCTCAAGGCTAGCACTCTGCCAACTTGAGCCACAGCTCCACTTCTGGCCTTTTCTATATATGTGGTGTTGAGGATTCGAACCCAGGGCTTCATGTATATGAGACAAGCACTCTTGCCACTAGGCCATGTTCCCAGCCCCAATATTTAGCATATATTGTTAGAACATTTGGGGATGGGAAAGGGAGCATGATAGAGGGCATGAAATTGGTTGGAACATACTGTAAATAAATGTGGAAATGTAACAATGAAATCTCCCTTTACATACCCATTGTAAGCTAATGAAAGTTAAAAAATAGCATTTATTTGAAGATTGCAATACATTTTGTTCCATCTTTCCCCTCTTAGAGATGTTGACAGACTGTATCCTCAAGTTACACTGCGAGGCATATCTACTGCTTATTTGGAGCCTGTCATGCTTAGATCCTAGATCTTCCTCTTCCTATTTCAGTTTTTTGTAGAATTTCTGGCTTCTTTCACTGGTTCTGATTTGTGAGTAAACCACTTAGGATAATGTAGAGGTGGGTTAGGAAGTTGGATAATAAGTTTCATAAGTTCTATTTCTGATATGGTTATGACTCAGTTATGTAAATTTTGGAAACTACAGGGATTCTGTTCCTTACAATTGTAGAGATGAGGAGGGTTATCTTAATGTTTTGTGCTTAATATGAAGACCAGATGAGCTAGATCAATGATCAATACATTGTATCAACTGTAATGTGTCAGGTCATTTATGTACATGTGTGTCCCTGGACTGTGGTCCTGGAGGCAGGTGCTATGTCTTAAGTCTTTTGTTCTTAATCCTGTGGGTATTTGTTTATAGAGAAGTTGGTTGTTTTTGTTGTTTGCTAGGGATTTGAGTAACACAATCAAGTGGGTAAAGTACCATTTCTTTAGGAAAATAATTCAGTGGTAATTACAAAAGTTGAGCATGCTATAACCCAACAGTTTCATGTCTAGATGAACTATATTCTCAAATGTAGTTGTTTGCTCAACAAAATTGGTATCCAAGAATGTTCATAGAAGCATTACTTATAATAGTAAAAAGCCAGAAATAATCTAAATGGTGGTCAGCAGTAGAGTAATAATAAGTTGTGGTAAATTTCTGCAATGAGATCCTGCGTATCAGTGCAAAAGAACAAATTACTGTTTTCTGTAACAGTGGGAATGATTCTCCTGTGATGCTCAGCAAAAGAAGCTTGTTCATTATATAAAAAACTTCTTGTTTGACACTGGTGGCTCATACCTGCAATACTACTTAAGAGGCTGGGATCTGAGGATCCCAGTTCAAAACCAGCCCAGGCAGGAAAGTCTGTGAGACTCTATCTCCAGTTAACCACCAGAAAACTAGAAGTGGAGTTGACTCAAAGTGATAGGGTGTTCACCTTGAGCAGAAAAGCTCTGGGACAGCGCCTAGGCCCTGAATTCAAGGCTCACAACTGGGGGAAAAATGTCAAAAGAGCAAAACTAGTATTGGGGGATAAAAGTCATCCTAGGGCTTACCTTGAAAGGCTGATGGGGGCCACGCATGCTTCCCAAAAGCACTGAAAGCTTCTGGTTTATTTTTTTCAGTCTAAGGTCATTATAGGCATATTTGCTTGGTGAAAAGTCACAAATTCTAAGTTGTGGTTTGTGTACGAATGTTGTGTTTCAATTAAAAGGTTTCTTGAAGAGGTGATATCCATTTGTAAGTTTTTGAGGTTTCTCACCCTTTTCTAATGAAAATGGCTGTGACTCTAAAAAGGCAAAAACTCTCTTACCTGTATAATTAATGTTAAAACTATTCAGGTTTTTCTTGGTTTACCAGGGAAAACAATCTGAATCCATTATACTTATGTAATGTTTGGTATGTAAAGAAGTACAATTTAGATATTGTTTTGTGGAACTGATACCTTTTTTTGTTTCAAATTTTTAATTCCTTTGTTTATGTAAATTCAGGCTGTTTCGTCTCAACTAGATTTGTTTTCTAGTCAAGGTGATCTGAATTGGAGCTAAGATTTAAAATCCTAAGTTCAGATTTCATTCATTCATTTATTGCTGGTAACTAGAGCTTGAATTCAGGGCCTCACACCCTCACTTGGCTTTTTTTTTGCTCGATTAGTACTTTACCACTTGAACCATAGTTCCACTTCTCAATTTAGGCTTTAATTATGACTCTAAGCTCATGATTTTTTATTGTTGTTGAGCTTTTTATATCCACATGTGTGTGTCCAATATTTTCTTTTTGCATCAGGAATGGCACAGGTGGATATTTAGACTTTGTCAGGTGTGGTTTTCCAGGAATTTGAGAATCACAAGATAGATAATTTTTTCCATAAGTAGGAAAACTAGTGGGGCACCAGTGGCTTACACTGTAATCTCAGCTACTCAGGAGTCTGAGATGTGAGGATCAAGGTTTGAACTCAACCCAGGCTAGAAAGTCCAAGAGACTCTTTTATCTCTAAATAGCCACCAAAAAGCCAAACATGGAGTTGGAGTTGTTACTTTTGTGGAGTTTGCCATCCTTGAACAAAAAAGCTAAGGGACAGTGTCCTGAGTTCAAGCTCTAGCACATGCTACACACAGACACACATGTGTGTGAGTGCGTGCTAACACTAAATTTTTTTTTTTGTGGTTTCCTTGTTCTTAACCTATCCAACTCTTTATTTTTCCTAGGTGCTAATAGAAAAGGATTTTCAGGACTTGACAGTTTCAGAGACGAACCACTTTCAGGACTTGACAGTTTCAGAGACGAACCACTTAGGAAAAATAGGCAAACAAAAATTCATAGGAAAAGAAACAAAAATGTGGGAAATTTTTAATAATTTTATTTTTAATATTTTGTTGTTATAAAGATAATGTACAGAAGGGTTACAGTTACATTAGGTAATGAGTACAAAATAATTTAAAAGAAAAATTCAGACGAGCCACATTAATGTAGCATTTTATAACTAGTAAGGTATTGAGTTTGAAAAGTGGTTGGGTTGTTGGCATTGTTGCTCAGGTGATAAGAGTACCTTCTAGAGTTGTGGATATTGGGAGCTCAGGTCTTAGCCTTGTAAAAGAATTTACCAAGATAGGAGAAAAGGGAAAAAACAAAATTCATTAGGATGCCAGTCAAGTGAAACAGTAAAAGATGCATGGCAGCTCACAGGCAGAGTTGGGAGTGGGGGATGCCTTTGGGTGAGTTACTTTTGATTGGGTATTCTATTTTGTGGATCCTGTTGATTGGCTTGCTTCCTTGTATTGTGGCAGCAATGGTATGAGCTCTCTGTTTTCATATCTGTTCCATTTTCTGGCCTTGACTTGCTTCCGTATCTCACCTGGATGTTTGCATTTTTCTGTTTGTCATGTCATCTTAAATGGGGCCTCTTCTCAGAACAAGAAAACCAGTCCTGGTTTTAGTAGGAAGGTAGACAAACCTTTCCTTAAGGAGGATCAATCTTCTTGTAACTGCGTGGAGTTGAGTAAGTTATAGAGACATCTTATAACTATGTATTTGTTGTTTTGGCAGAAGATTATGAAGTGGTCCTTGAGGACATAGCCGGATCTAACTGAATATCTCAATGAAATTGTACAAGAGTCTGTCCAGGGGCCCAAAAGACCATAAAGGGTCATGTAGTAATGATGAAAGCTGCATTGTAGCATCATTTGTAACTTTATGGCCTGGAGTTGTCAAAACAACAGAGGCCTTCTGTGGGCTTACAGTGGCAGCTGGAAGTTAGTGAGCTTCGGCTAGAGGTGTTGTCTTGATCTAGGAGATGTGCATCTATGGAAAAATACTAAAAGTTTAAGTGCTGTATTGTGGTTAAAATTACCTGATACCTGATGGGGACCGGGTCTATCTGAAGAGAAGGCCTTCATATAATATTTCAGAAAGACTAAGGTAGGCTCTTCTTTCTTTCTTTTTTTTTTTTTTTTTTTTTTGGCCAGTACTGGGCCTTGGACTCAGGGCCTGAGCACTGTCCCTGGCTTCTTCCCGCTCAAGGCTAGCACTCTGCCACTTGAGCCACAGCGCCGCTTCTGGCCGTTTTCTGTATATGTGGTGCTGGGGAATCGAACCTAGGGCCTCGTGTATCCGAGGCAGGCACTCTTGCCACTAGGCTATATCCCCAGCCCTAGGCTCTTCTTTTTGAGATCAAGGAAGTGTTACTGGGAGCAGGATGGGCTGGGGTTGTTGAGTTTCCTGCATTCATTGGGTTAGGTATCTTTTAGGGTACATTAGGTCTTTCTACTTTTCTTTCTCTTTTTGCTAGTCCCGGGGCTTGCGACTCAGGGCTTGAGCACTGTCCCTGACTTCTTTTTGCTCAAGGCCAGCAGTCTACCTCTTGAGCCACAGTGCCACTTCTGGCATTTTCTGTTTATGTGGTGCTGAGGAATTGAACCCAGGGCTTCATCTAGGCAAGCACTCTACCGCTAAGCTACATTGCCTGCCCTCTCTACCTCTTGAGCCACAGTGCCACTTCTGGCATTTTCTGTTTATGTGGTGCTGAGGAATTGAACCCAGAGCTTCATCTAGGCAAGCACTCTACCGCTAAGCTACATTGCCTGCCCTCTTTCTACTTTTCTTGAAGGTTATAGATATCAGGCAGCATGTAGGAATAGTTTAATATGAAGAGCCTAGCAAAGTTCCTGAGTAACCCAACCTGTGAGATAAATGTGGGATCCAGTGGTAAAGACACAAGGAATCCAGAATGAAGCTTTATATGTTCAGTTTAATACCTGGATAAGAAAAGCCTTTATTAATCTAGCAAAAGTATCTACAGAAACAAGGAAGTATTTGAGGCCCTTGCAATGGTGCATATGGGTGAAATCAAGTTGCCAATCTTTCCCAATCAAGTTGCCAATCTTTTGCTCCAGAATAGGTTAGAGAAGAAGTGGGATTTTTTTTGTGCTTCCTCACGGTTAATCATAGCAGCAGATAGGATAAGCTAAGAGATAGATCACGGTCTGGAGCATCCCTTCTCCTGTGAAAGCACATTTAAGAAGGTCATATATATAGAATACTGTCTCGAAGATGGGTAGATTGATGAAGGACAGACAAAATGTACCTGGATCCTGTGATCCAGGCAGAAGGAGATGGTGATGTTGTCTCTGTCACCAACCCTCTGGTATATAAGAAACCTTAGCTATGGCCTCCCCATTTCCTTAGAGGAATATTGGGAAGAAGGTAGAGAAGGATGACTTCTTGGCCAACGATACCCAAGCAGTAGCCTTGTGAATGGCTCTGCAAGGAATTATGGTTATCCTTGTAGAGAGCTTCATTGCCTCTAGTAAATTTATGATCTCAGGGCATGTTTGATTGGGGTGTTTGGGGCTGTTAAAAGTCATTTTCCTTTCTAGTATACACACAAACAACCAGGGAGGGAGCTGACAGTTGCATAATCTAAGATCTATCTTCCATCTTGAGTAACTCCTGCCATCAGCGGGCCTGATAACTTGTTCTGGGAAGTTCAACCTTGAAGTGCAGGTCAGATCAATAACTTCTGTGCAGGGCTGGGGATATAGCCTAATGGCAAGAGTGCCTGCCTCGGATACACGAGGCCCTAGGTTCGATTCCCCAGCACCACATATACAGAAAACGGCCAGAAGCGGTGCTGTGGCTCAAGTGGCAGAGTGCTAGCCTTGAGCGGGAAGAAGCCAGGGACAGTGCTCAGGCCCTGAGTCCAAGGCCCAGGACTGGCAAAAAAAAAAAAAAGAATAACTTCTGTGCAGGAGTCAGAGTTCGGGTCTGGCAATAATTTGGCCAGGTTTAGGGTTTGACAGGGATGAATCTGGAGGTCTGAGGTTCCTAAAAGGAGAGTTTAGTACTTTTGAATGCAGGTATCATATCCAGTGGTAAGCTTATGGAATTTAGATGATCTTTTCCTCGATGGGGACTGAATACTGTCATCCCTTACCCCAGGATCAGTTTGGAAGGCTCTTAGGTCATGGATGCCAATGCACTGAGACATAAGGCCGTCTCTGAAACTTCAATACTTCTGACCAGTATGCTACTGAATAACTAGTTGCGTCAGGACTCCCAGTGTAATCCCCTTTCTCATGAATACATAAGGAGCCTGGAGAGCTTGGCTCATTTCAGTGGTCCAGCAATGTAGAGGCTCTTCTTCAAGTCCTCCTCAAGACTCATAGAAGCTTTAGGATATAAGCCCAAACTGGGATCCAGATGCAACAATTGTGCTCCTTTCTGTCTTAGAGCATAATTTTTTTATGCCCCTGTAGTGGAGCTTGACTTTGGGATCAGGGTGCTCTTCCTTAGCTTTTTTCTCCCTCAAGGCTAGCACTTTTCTCTCTTGCCTGCCCTGGAACAATGATCCTTGGATCTCATCCTCCTGAGTAGTTAGGATTACAGTCATGAGCCACTGGCCCCCAACTATAATTGTTGTTTATTAATTAATTCATTGTGTTTTTCAGTTAAATGTATTATCACAGGGCTTAGAATCGGTGTCAGGAGCTGTACTTTTTATAGGGAAATCTGGGTCTTATTGGGGAAACCCTATATCCTCATGTTGCCAATGTCTGTAGTACTTGATGGTATTTTAATCAGAAACTTTTTTGTTAGGACTACCAAAAAAATGTTGTGCACACGTGGTGGAAGGACAAACACTCAGAGAGGATCTTTATTTGGGAAAGATCCTTTTCCTAGGGCCTGAACAAAAACTAAGGGTTGTCCCTGGCAAGAACCCCTTTCCAGGTTAGCTGTTGAGAAATCTGGCTATCAGGCTTTCTACTCAGACTCTCTACTAAGAATCAGATTAGGACTGAATATCCCATTCCAGTGAACTGGAATTCGAAAGAAGGCATCCTTCAAAGTGAGCACTAGAAACCAGGAAACCCTTGTGAAGATTTGACTTAATAGAGTCTATGTGTTGGTGATAATTGGGTAGATTATTAATGGTACATTATTAAGCTAACCATGGGAGAGCTTGTGGATGTTAGCAACCCCATAATCCATCCAATAGGGTGGAGATGCAGAGCCCAACAGTATCCTGAAAGTTGGCTGTTGTCAAGGCCATCTACTCAGCTTGCGCACTTCGTTTTCTTTTTCTTTTAACTGTTAAAGAGTTGTATAAAGGGGTCACAGTTCCATGGGTCAGGTAATGAGTACAGTGTTTCTTGGACAGCGTCACCACATCTTTTATTTTCCCCCATTTTTCTTCTCCAGTCCCTGCCTACAAATTGCATAGTTCATTTTTTACAGAGTATGTTGAATACAGTGACTAAATTTGTTTAACCTTCCTCCATTCATGTGCCCCCTCTTGTTCCCCTCCCTAAAAATTGAAGAATAACAACAAAAACACGTTAACATTTCCTGGAATAAGTCTTGATAAATAGTACTTTTTTTTTTTTTGCCAGTCCTGGGCCTTGGATTCAGGGCTTGAGCACTGTCCCTGGCTTCTGTTTTGCTCAAGGCTAGCACTCTGCCACTTGAGCCACAGCGCCACTTCTGGCCGTTTTCTGTATATGTGGTGCTGGGGAATTGAACCCAGGGCCTCATGTATACAAGGCAAGCACTCTTGCCACTAGGCCATATCTCCAGCCCTAAATAGTACTTTTTGGATGTTCAGAGGAGTTAGGCCATTAGGCTCCTCCCCTCTAAGGGTATATTCCTTTAGTCAGTTTGAGTCTAAATGCATAGAGCCCTGTATAACTTATGTCCAGTTGTAGTTTAGATCTAGTTTTTATATATGCACTATTTGTCTCATTGAGCTTAGCTTACTTTACTTAACATGATTTGTTCTAGATCCATCCATTTCCCTTCAAATGACATAGTATTCTTTCTAATGGATGAGTAAAATTCTATTTTTTTAAATCCACTCATCTATTGTAGAGTGCCTGGTTTGTTTCCATAGCTTGGCTATATTGAACATGAACATGCAAATATTTTTACTGTATCCTGACTTGTAATGTTCTGGGTAGATGCTCGAATGATATGTCAACCTGCCTACTTTAAAAGGTGATTTCTAGTTAGGTTGGGAAAGGAGTTTGGGAGCCTAAGAAAATAATTGGGATTCTGCTTTGGGGATATTTTCCTAAGGTCTGGTGAGGATTGTCTGATAAAATGCTTGATTTAAAAAAAATGATATATTTGCACATGGTCTTTCTACCCTTGGATTTTAAGGAATTTCCCTTTATTTGTCAATTTAACAGGCCTTCTGCTTGCCGTTCAAGAAGCAAGTAGTCATCTGATTTCCTTGATCTCCGCCCCTTGATACTTCGTGCTAATCCCATTTAGCCTTTCTTAGGAAGGCATTTCTTCTAAGGGCATTTCAAGTGTGAGCCTCATCAGCCTAAATTTTAGACCTTTCCTCATGGGTGCAACAGGTGTTTAAAATGACCCAAATGTCACTCCAGGAAAGATCAAAGGAACTCTTAGAACTTTGAATTCTTTCAAAAAAGTGGAAGGGTCTTGGCTGAAAGAGCCAAGTCTAGCTGAAATTTTTATCTAGGTTGGACATGGGAAAGGGGGCATGCATGTATGTCTCCTTGATCAAGAGGGTAAAGACCTTCTTAGTTTGTATTAGAAGGTCCTGTGTTCAGGTATTAAATGTTTGGCCTGACCTAGGCCTGAGTTTCCTGCATAAGGAAGAAAGGCAGATGGCCCCCAAGGGATTGGAAGAAACTTTAAGAAGGGGCAAAGGCCTGTGAGGAGCTGGGAGTAGGGATGGGGCTTCTAGGAAGGACATCTGTCCTTCCTTAGAAGGAAGGGGAGGGCGCGAGACCCATTTTGGACTATGTAGGTAAGTGAAAGGTCATTTGGAATATGAGATGAGTCTTCAGCTTTGGAGAATAAGGCCAAACATCGCCCCCTGTGGTCCAGATCCTGAGACAGACAGACATGAAGGACCTGTCAGAAGAGTTACAGCAAAAGAGGTCAAGTGGTAGGATGGTCTTATGGTTAAGAATGTTGTTTTGAGGGTAGGTGCTGGTGGTTCGTGCCTATAATCCTAGCTACTCAGGAGGCAGAGATATACAAACTGTATTTTCATGCCAGCAGGGCAGACAAATCGCTGACCTTATCTCCCAATTAACCTGCAAAAAAAGTTGAGACTGGAGGTGTGGCTCAAATCCATAAGGGAAAAACCTGAGCCAAAGCTCAGGTCCTGAGTTCAAGCCCCAGTACCAACAGCCCCTTCACCACCTCCCAGTCCTACCCCCCTCCAAAAAAACCCCATTGTTTTGAGACCAGAACTTTCCACCTAGCACTTTGTTGTAAGCTGGTCAGGCCACATTTCAGAGAAACTTTTTTTTTTTTTTTTAAACAAGGGTAGCCTGAGGTGAGTTTTACAGGAATAAAGAGATTTGTTCCATGTTCAGGGAGGGGTTTCTAGGGCCCTAAGTCTCCTCTAAAAGTCCTACCAGGAGAAAAGGGGCCCAAATGTCCACAAGGGTATGGAATTGGGGAAAGCTATTCTGATGGACATTTTACCAGTGAGAGGGTCCCCAAAATTGGGGTGCAACTTTTAGGATAGGAAGACTCCTGGATTGCAATCCTCAAAGTTGAGGACTCAAAACACTTAAGTCAGGGTACACATTCTGGCCAGAATCAGAGAAATGAGGGGGGGAAACTCACTACTGGCACCAAGACTCTTTCCACAGGGTAAGAATAATCCTTGCCCAGGACATAAGCGGATTTGCAAGTAAAAGTAGGAAAAGAGAGGTAAGTCCCCATGGAGATTGGACATGGAAACTTGAAGTGGGAAGGAAGACAAGCTCTTTACCTTGGAGACTGTAGGCAGGCAGACCCTCATTTTGCTGATTTTTTTTTTTTTTTGGTGGGGTTTTTTTTGGTGGTGGTGGAGGGTTGTTGTTGTTTCACCAGAGTTGCCCTGGCCAGAGATCTGTAGGTTGTGCACCCGTAGGAATACTCATCCCTAAGAGCAATGAGTTCCAGACACCAGCTTAGTGCAATATGAGTGATGGTCCTATAGAAGGAAAGAAACCTTCAAAGTATCCATGTACAGACTTAGATTTGGAGCGTAAAAGGATTTAACAAGACAGGACTGTAGGAAAAACAGAGGCTTATTAGGATGCCAGTTGGGAGTGGGTTTTTGTCTTTGATTGGTTGGGCTACTTTTGATGGGCTCTTGCATTCTGTGGAACTTACTGATTGACTCTCTTGCACCATGACTTACATTTCATGTGAGCAGGAATAGCTTGAGTCCTCTTGTTTTCATATCTGTGTTTCCATCTGGCCCATTTCCTGGCTTAGCCTCACTTCCTCATCTGGATCTTTATTTTTAATTTATTTTTATTTTTTATTAACATAAAGGTGATATACAGAGCTGTAACAGTTGCATAAGTCAGGTAGTACGTTTCACATTGGCCAATGTCACCCCTTCCCTTGCTCTTGCCTAGTTTTTCCTCTCCTGCTCCTCCCGCCCCCCCCCCCCAAGTTGTATAGTTTATTTTCAACATAGTGTCTAATGAGTACCACTGCTGCATTTATTCACCTTTGTCCCTCAATTTCTGTCCCCCCCACCCCGTACCCTCCAAAGACAGATAAACAAGACAAAAAGGAAAGCAAACAAAAACAACCATGAAGAAAAATCCTCTTGTTTCCATTTGGATCTTGATATTTCTTTGTTCACGATGTCTTCGTAAATGGGGTCTCCTCTATATCTAGGAAGCTCAAGGTTGTGAGTGTTCAAACCCTATACTGCCAGGGCTGGGGATATAGCCTAGTGGCAAGAGTGCCTGCCTCGGATACACGAGGCCCTAGGTTCGATTCCCCAGCACCACATATACAGAAAACGGCCAGAAGCGGCGCTGTGGCTCAAGTGGCAGAGTGCTAGCCTTGAGTGGGAAGAAGCCAGGGACAGTGCTCAGGCCCTGAGTCCAAGGCCCAGGACTGGCCCAAAACAAAACAAAACAAAAAAAAACAAACCCTATACTGCCAAAACAGAAATGAATAGGATTATTTAGTGTTAATAATAATAGTGTAATGTTTGGATCCTTCTCTCTCCTCCTTTTTTATGTGGAAGTATATTAGGACATCAAGCCTGTCATTTGGCTTAGTACTTTCACTCTTTGAAGTTTTCCTTTCACAGTAAGTAATTGAAAAAATGTGAAGTACACATGGTGATAGATGCTTCTTGCCTCATTGTCTATATTTGGCAAAAAAAAAAAAAAACCCAATTAGTTACAATGTACAAGAGCCCAATTCATTGTGGTACAGTAGCAAGATATAACTAGCATGTCCCATGTGCATTAGTAGGAAGATATGTAGTCACAGAGAAGTATTTGTTATCATAAGTGAAAACTAGATTATAAAATAGTAGGAATATAGAGGGCAATTATATAAAAATGTCACCCTGGGCATGGTGGCAAGTACGCTTGAGGCCTGCCTGGGCCACACAGGGAGACTTTCTCTAAAGGAGGAAAGGTTGAGGAGCTAGCTCTGATTAACTTTCACATAACCCCCCCCCCCACACACACACACTTTTGTTAAGACTGTGTCACTGGGCTTAAATTGGGCTTAGATTGAGGCCTCCAGCCTCAGCCTCCCCCGTGCTAGGATTATAGGCATGCACTACCATATCTGGGTAGATTTCTATTTTTAATATTCATAGGTCAGTTACTAAGATAATTTTTAACTTTTTAATATTAACTTTGAATTTAATATGTTAGGGAAAGTGCTGGTAAAATTGGCTTTGATGAACTATGCAGTTTTCCATTAGTGCTGTTGTTTACTTTGGTACATTTATTACTTTTTCAGAAGGTTGGTGTGAAAGTAGATAATGAAAGTGAGTGGTTTGACTGGTAATCATGTGATTAGCATTGTATGACCAAATTGCAGCTCAGTAGTACTTGGCATGTATTTCTCTGTGACTGACTGATAATATTGGTAAAAAGCCATCTTCCATTATTTTCCAACTTATATATATATATATTGAGATTTCTTCCTACCCTTTTTTTTCTTTTGCCAGTCCTGGGCCTTGGACTCAGGGTCTGAGCACTGTCCCTGGCTTCTTTTTGCTCAAGGCTAGCACTCTACCTCTTGAGCCACAGCGCCACTTCTGGCTGTTTTCTACATATGTGGTGCTGGGGAATCGAACCCAGAGCTACATGTATACGAGGCAAGCACTCTTGCCAGTAGGCCATATTCCCAGCCCTCTTCCTACCCTTGTTTGCCCTTTATTTTCCATTCCCACTACAGCCTGCCCTCACGTTATAAGTTTCTTTGTTTTAAATTTCTCTTGTAAAGGTAGCTACATTTTTCAGTAAGTCATATAATGAAAGTGTAGTGCTTTATAGAAAGGATTGTCTCCTTGAAAATTTTTTTAAATATTTGTAGTTTTAAAATCATGACTTTATTATCATGTAATTCACATATCATAAAACTGGATCTTGTAAAGTATACAGACAAGTAGATTTGATCTAGTTTTCACTGTATACCCATTAGCACAACATAATTCTAGACCCATGTCAGCCCCCCCCCCCCAAAAGGTATTATATCCTCCACTAGTCACTAGTCTTTCCTTCAGCAACTGAGAATGCTGTGTAGCTGTTAGCTTCTGTGTACAGGATCTGCTATCATCTTTAAAGGCTCTGTTGGGATTGGGTCCAGTTTTAAACTCATCTTGTGTGGTGGCAAGCCTCAGTTCTTTGTAATGTGAGCTTTTCCACTGGGCTTGACAAGCTGGCTCTCCTTAGAGAAAGTCTCTATGAGGGGAGCCACGGTCTTTTTGAACGTGGTATCCGAATGGCACCTCAGCACTTTAATTAGATTCTGTTTGTCAGGGTTGTCGGCACACATGACTTACGCGCAAAAACCAGCAGGCATGCCTTGTTGGGACACACTTAGACTCACACTTAGACTCTACGAACTACAATACAAAAGCAAATAGTGCCAGGTGCTAGTGGCTAATGGCTATAATCCTATCTACTCAAGAGGTTGAAATCTCAGGATCCCAGTTCGAAGCCACCCTGCTCAGGAAAGTCTGTGATCTCCAGTTAACTGTGATCTCCAGTCAACTAACAAAAGGCTGTAAGTGGAGGTGTGGCTCAAGTGGTAGAGCACTGGCGTTAGGCAACAAAGCTTAGTGACAGAATCCAGGTCCTGAGTTCAAGCCCAGGACTGGCATAAAACATACAGTTTAGTTTGCTTGGTAAACCAAACAAGTTACACTAATGTAACTTTTTTTTTGGTAATAGAAGTGATAGGAAAGTTTATTAGAAAACAAATACTCTTTCAGTAGACTGAAAGCAATTGTTTTTACTTTGGTACAAGTTTTTGTTGAAGTGTAAGGGGCTTAGAGATTCAGTTGACCCACCATAGGCTGGAATGAAGCCTTTCATTAATCCTTAGGTGAATGGAATACTCAAAAAGCTCGTCTTATAGCCTGGTGCTGGTGGCTTATACCTGGAATCCTAGGAAGCTGAGATCTGAGGATCATGGATGGAAGCCAGCCAGGGCTAGAAAGCCAGTGAGATTCTAATTGCCAATTAAGCACCAAAAAAGCCAGAAGTAGAGCTGTGGCTTAAGTGGTAGAGTACCTGCCTTGTACACAAAAAGCTCAAGAACAGTGCCCAGGATTGAGTGGGGTGGGGTGGGAACCACATCTTACGAAGTTCCAGGACCTCAGTTACCTTTAAGTTTTCTTTGCATTTTCCCATTGTTCATGCTTAACTGCTGCCTATCATTTCCCCTTCAAAGACTTGATTCCCTGAAATCTTTTTTTTTTTTTTTTTTGGCCAGTCCTGGGGCTTGGTCTCAGGGCCTGAGTACTGTCCCTGGCTTCTTCTTGCTCAAGGCTAGCACTCTGCCACTTGAGCCACAGCGCCACTTCTGGTCATTTTCTGTATATGTGGTGCTGGGGAAATGAACCCAGGGCCTCACGTATACAAGGCAAGCATTCTTGCCACTAGGCCATATCCCCAGCCCCCCCTGAAATCTTTTGGGGGATGATAAATTGAAGCCACTCTTTGGCTACTTATGCTGGCAGGTCTAATTCAGGAGTCCCTTGCCCTCAGTCTCTGAGGAGACAGCAGTTATCCCATTCCTGAGTTATCCAGAATGCCCTGGTAGAATAGATACATCTTTGGAAATCACAGTCAATGTAGTTGTGTTTAAGTAGAAGGCTGTGCATGTGAATCCAGGGGACCAAGAACATAGGAGATCCCCAAGTTTGTAGCAGAGCCAAACATTGCATTGTTCTGCGCTTGGCTTATATTGGCTGAATTGTCTCAGACAAACTCTTTAGTCTTAAAGCTGTATCAGTTGTAGTTTTATATTGTAGAATTCATTAAGTATTTAAAAGCTGTTTCAGTTTGACAAGTGAATACTTGAAAGAGTCATCCCATCCACTGTGGGCCTAACTAGGAATGTTCCAGAAAAGGAGCAAATCTCCTGCAGAAGCAGACATGTTAGTTTCGAATCATGGCACCAGAAATGTTAACACTGAGTCAGTGCATCTATCTACCTTGTCCTTGTTTCGTGGAGGGAATCTAGACATGATTTAAAAGGTAGAGAAAATGATAGTTTATTAGGAAAGGAATTACACTTTCCGTAAAAATGGGTCCTCTATGGGGGTGAAAATGACCTAATGGAACTCTTGAGACATTTAGTTACACCTAGCTTAGTTTCGAATTGTGTCTCAAAGCAGTTTGTTGTATATATGTATTCTAGGTGCTAGAACCAATGGAGCACTATAATAGGTATACTTGACTTTTTAAATTTATGGTCTATTTTTTGGATAGAAGAGGATAAAATGTATATATTTCCTGTTTAGGCACAATCACCAATGCAGATTGATTATAAAAAAATTAGAGTATATCAAGTAATAGAGAATATCCTTCAAAATGTTTTTTGCTAGCCAGGTGTGAGTCCTAGCATTCAGGAGCTTGAGGCAAAGGGATTGTGAGTGCAGACCTGTCTAAAAAGCAAACAGACAAAAAGTATGTGCTAGCTAGGGTGGATTGGCAAGATATACTGTTAATTTTACCATATTCTGAGAGTGGCATTTGTATGGATGCACATCTATAGTGGATGGACACTTTGGGGTGCTTTATAATAAACTAATGGTGGTAGTTAATTCTGGAGAATTAAGACCCTCCAGAGAAAAGAGAAGAAGAAAATATATGTTCAAAAAATTTTTGCCTAAGCCAGGCACCTGTGGCCCTAATTCTAGCTACTTGGAGGCTGAGATCTGAGGATCATGTTTCAAAGTCAGCCATGGCAGGAAAGTCCGTGAGACTCCTATCTCCAATTAACCATCAGAAAATAGGAAGTGGTGCTGTGGCTCAAAGTGGTAGTCCACTAGCCTTGAGCTGAAGAGCTCAGGGACTGTGCCCAAGCCCAGAGTCAAGCCCCATGACACCTCCTTTCCCCCCCCCCCCAAAAAAAAAAAAGAAGAAAAGAAAAAGTCTAGTTTATGAACATTCAGCTTTTTTTTTTTTTTTTTTTTTTGGTCAGTCCTGAGGCTTGAACTTAGGGCTTGGGCCAGCCTTTTCTGTTTATGTGGTACTAAGGAATCAAACCCAGGGCTTCATGCGTGCTAGGCAAGCACTCTACCACTAAGCCACATTCCCAGCCCAACCCCGCTTACTTTATTAATACTTTATGAACATTAAAATGAGTAGGCTGATGAAAGCTTACTATGAGCTGGCATATTTGCCCTTGAGAAGGTTTACTTCAAGGGCTTATGTTTCTTTTGTTATAGTGAGACCAAATTTTGAGGAAAGTGGACCAACATCAGTGGGGAGAAAGCATGAATTTATACGGTCAGAAAGTGAAAATTGGAGAATCTTTAGAGAGGAACAGAATGGAGAAGATGAAGATGGAGGCTGGAGATTAGCTGGCTCAAGAAGGGATGGAGAACGGTGGCGGCCCCACAGCCCTGGTAAGTGTTGTATTATAAAGCAGAGGAACTAAATCAAGGGAGAGTTTGATGACAATGGTTAAGATTAAAAGGAAAATGCAGATTGTGAAAAAACAAAACGAAGATGGTTATTTATGCTAGCATACTCAGCCTACTGTTACTGTGAAAAAAATTTCAGTATAACAACTGCTCAATATATACATTTAATTGATTGAAATCACTTTATTTCCCTGGGACATGTAATACAGTTTATTAGAAGCACCTGTCTGCCATCCAGGGAAAAATGATAGGTTTTACTTAGTTTTGTCTAACTGAACCTTTTAATCCATCTTTAGCATTGTTTCAAACGTAAGTATTTGAGTGTTGGGGGGGAAAACCCACTTTAAATGTATAACTATACACTTGGCAATATAGAGTCTCTCTATTAGTATTTTTCCTGGATAAGAAAGGATTTATTTTTCTACATTTTTCTTTCTAAAAATGTCATTTATGCCTATTTGAAGAATGCACTTTAAACCCAAGTCAGAGACATAATCACAAGTTTGTTCTTTTGTCCCTTTGACTTTAGAAAAAGGAGAGAGAATAGTAGTGATTATGGTGTTTTAAATTCTTCTGTTGGACTTTTAAAACTGTTCTTCTTGGACATTAGATACGCTGGAAATTGAAGACACGGGTGCTTTGTGTTAAAGTTCATCCTCTGCCACAGTACTAATCCCATGCCTCGTGGTAATCAGATGCAACTATGGCCCGTGCTTAGGGGTCAGTGGATATGCACACCTTATGAGTTTTATGTGCATGATATATTTTCTATAAGCCATATACCAGATAAGCTTATTTTTAACAGAGGAAACTATTATGTAATTTTCTTTTACTTTTTAAAATTAAATTTTAGCTAAACCAGCACCCTATGTCTTAGGAAACATAATAGACATTCAGATTATTTTATGGAGTTGTAGGTACATAGAAATATACAAAAGTTAGCCTTTGAGAGAAGTTATGGTGCATTTACCCTAAGTCTTTGTGGTCTTGAGCAAATTTTCAGTCATTAGTAGGCATTGTTTACATCATAGGATCTAGGCAGTTTTCATTAGTCTGTGTCCTGGGCAACCAAATGTTATAGTTCTCTTCAAGGCATTGCAGCATTTTGTGCTGAGCTTGCCTGTAAGCAGAAGGGATTGTAGACTATGTTCCCAACAAGCCTTCAGTGAAGAATGGACCGGATTTGGGCTGAGCAAGAAGAGAAATTCCAGCTAGTCAAAAACAAACAAGGTGAATGTTTTGGAAGATGAACAGTGTTTCTGAGACCAAATGTGTGATGTTGATTCTATTAAAAGGAGTTAAACAAGTACAGTTTTAGTGTTCTGCTGTTGCTCTTCCCACCACAGCCCTCCTACAATTTAGAATTTGGTTATAGATTGTCTTTCTTATCTTTTTAGAATCTTAATTTGACTTTCAAATTTTGTCATCAACTTGATAGTCTTCCAAAATTTTTTATCCACATATTTTTAAAATATATTTTGGGGAGTCTAAAGATACAGAAAGTTTGAAAAAACTAGGCACATTTTTAAAAGCAGAAAGCCATTTACTTTTTAATGTAGCATAGTGAAGTTTTAGTCTGATTACATCAATTGTTGTTGATTAACTATTAGCTCTTAGATTATAATCTTTTGTTAGAATTCAAGTAGAATATTAAATATAATTATTTTGACTAATTTATGGAAATAGTGTCTTAAGCTTAGATATAGTGTCTTAGATATAATGTCTGTAAAGCATTGTTAAGCCTTAATAAGCTGTCTGCCTTACCTGCTATATTTAGTTTGATGAGTAATGTTTTATTAGCTCTTGGTAAGACTGCAACAGAATTATGGGATGTAGTTTTATTAAAGTAGGGCTTGTGGCAGGAGATAGAGCATGGAAGACAGTGAAGCAGCTACTCCTGGAACTGAATTTAGGAAACTCAAGAAGAGGGAAACGAGCTGGGGGAGGTGAGACTAGAGGATAGACTCCCATCACAATGACTTAGACTTTGACACTTAGACTGTTCAGAAGTGGTAAGTGTAGACAGAATTCAACATTTGACATAAATATGCCTTTTAAGTAATGGCTGTAGGTGTACATTTAATCAATCTGCATATAATACTTCTTGACTCTCATAGATAATAGTAAATAGTTTTTTGTTATATGTAGGGGCACGAAGTACGAGACCAATATATTTTTGTATCTTATAAAATGCTACTAGTGTTTGGCATCATATTGTTTTGCCCTTCGTTCTTTAGAATGCTGGCTCTAGAAAATTGGTTTCAATAGTAAGACCATTTTACTTCATTATTTATTTGTGTATTTCCCAGCAGAGTAAGCAGATATGAATGGAAAATTCTCATAGGGTAAAACTTGCCTTTCTTTTTAAGAATGTTTTATTCTTAGATTTGAGAGATTTTAACAAGAATTTCTCTTTTTAAATAAAATAACTTAAGTATAATCTTTGATTCTTAGGCACTCTTTTTTTGATGGAAAGTAGATGCAGTAAATAGTATGCTAGTTTGGATTTAGGAATGCCCCTGAGGGTGTTACACAGAAAGAAGAATTAAAAGATGAGAAAACGGACAAGGAGAGTAGGCATGTTATTGTGGAAAAAACAGGGTGTAGAATTGGATTCAACTTTGCTTTGTCATTATGCTAGTTATATCTGCTGTCAGTTTGTGTTTCTGCTTAATCTATAAAATTAGGATAGTGAGTCATATACTACCTCTTCCAACATATAAGCTGCTGTAATTCCATAACTTCTGTTGGGAATCAAAATTATAAGAGCAAACTTGGCACTAGTAGACACAGTGTGTTTGATATTATGGATTGATACAGGAAGCTAGTCTTATCCATAAAGAGTAACATTTTCATGGGAACAGACTTTTTTAGTATCTAACAAAGAGAAGGCTTAAACTTCAGTTTCTGGAGATAGTAAATGTTTTCAGTCTTAGGAGTAGAATACATGTGTGGCTAATTGCTTTACCTTCTAGAGCTTTGCGCATGTGTTATAGCAGTACTTTAAATATTGCTGTCACTTAGTGATGGTATGTATACTGTGAGCTCTGGACTTTATTTCATTTCCTCAATTTTTCTCTTTAGGCAAGTTGGTCTATTTGGATATCCTATCAATTAAAGTTTCCTCCTTTATTTCCTATCCATAACTTTGTTTTTCAAATAGTATTATAAAATTCACCTAAAATTTATGTCCTCTCTCACCTCAGATGGCCCTCGCTCTTCAGGCTGGCGGGAACACATGGAGCGCCGTCGGAGGTTTGAGTTTGATTTTCGAGATCGAGATGATGAGCGGGGTTATCGAAGGGTGCGCTCTGGCAGTGGGAGCATAGATGATGACAGGGATAGCTTGCCTGAATGGTGCTTAGAGGATGCTGAAGAAGAAATGGGGACATTTGATTCATCTGGAGCATTCCTTTCTCTAAAAGTAAGCAATTTGTACTTTGTTTTTGCTTTGTTTTGTTTGTGCTGGTACCAGGGCCTTGAACTCAAGGTGTGTTTTTACCTGGTGTGCCTTTTTGCCCAAGGTTGGCCCTCTAGCACTTGTCACATCTCTACTTCTGTCTTTTTGCTGATAAATTGGCAATAAAAGTCTTTTGGGTTTGTCTGGTTAGGCTGGCTTTGACTCTTGATCCTCAGATCTCAGCCTCCTGAGTAGCTGGGATTACTGAGTAGCATGAGCTACTGGTGCCTGGCAAGAAATTTATTTTAAATATCAGGATAGGCACTGACACTATAGCAAAGCCAAATATATTGTTGACCTTCAGCTTTATTTTCTTGCTATAGAAAGTACAGAAAGAACCTATTCCCGAAGAGCAGGAGATGGACTTCCGGCCTGTGGAGGAAGGGGAGGAGTGCTCTGACTCTGAGGGTAGCCATAATGAAGAGGCCAAAGAACCTGATAAGACAAATAAGAAAGAGGGAGAGAAAACAGACAGAGTAGCAGTTGGTAAGACCCATTTTGTCTTTTACCTCCTCCCCCCCTCCCCCCATATCAAACCCACACTTTGTTGAATTAATTTAAGATTACTTTGTGTTCCAGAAGCTAGTGAGGAAACACCCCAAACATCATCTGCTAGACCAGGGTCTCCTTCAGACCATCAGCCTCAAGAAGCACCACAGTGTGAGAGGAAAGATGAACCAAAAACGGAACAGACAGAAAAGGCTGAAGAAGAGAGTCGGACAGAAAACAGTTTACCAGCCAAGGGGCCCAGCAGAGGGGATGGTATGTATTTGTGAGAGTAGACAAGCTAAAGTCACAGGTTTTTATTTTTGCTGCTTGAAACTGCTTCTTGGGGGTCAGTTTTTGGAATAGAATATTTTACCAGTAACCTCAGTCAAGCACATAGGCATCTGTCTTAGAATTCGCCATAGCAGAATTGGAATCTGCAGAGGCACTATTCTAGGCACTTCCTAAGGTCTTATGATACAGCTGCCTTTGACAGCACCTGAAGGTTCAGATTGGATCCTCCATATTTGTTCGATTTCCCCTAACAGACAGTTAACTTCCTTTCTTGTAATGGTATTTCTGTTAACTGTCATCACACTAAAATGTCATTGTTTCAGAAGAGGCTAAAAAGAATAACATAGATGAATCTAGAAGTCAATCACTTTTGCTACAAAATAAGCTTATGATTATATAGCTTCTCCAGTGTTACTATATTTGTTCTGAACTCTTTTTCAGGTAATATACTGTTTATTTCTTTTTGTCTTGGGATGAATATATTTTTATGGGTTTTGTCATTACATTTCACACATGTCTATAATGTTCCATGATGATTTTAAGTATTTTAAAAAGATGTAACACTTGATGTTGAAAGGTTAATTGATAATTTGCCATAAAAATTTATACCTTGTGATGCCTTGTATGATCTTTTATATGTGTCCCTTCATACAGTTTTAGTGCCAGTCTTTTTATCACTTGCTTGCACTCATTCACTAGCCTCAAAATCTTTTAGATCCTGATTTTTACTGTTTTCTGGTTTTTTTTCACTGCTTTCTGTGTTTATGCTTTTTTCTATTCATGAAATTTTCTTCACCCAAATCACCTAATTGATGTTACCATATTTTCTTGTTTCTTAACCAACTAGCACTAACATCTAACACAGTATGACAAAGAATGATTGCTTGTTTTCCCCAATAGACAATGTTGAAAACTTAAACCAAGAATTTCTTTTTATGTTTAGAACACAGTTTATTGGATGAATGAAACAAGCAAGCATGATACACTTTTCTGCGTATCAGGCACTGTATGAACTGTACCTCTTGATATCTGTTTGACATAGTAGTTGCTTCTCAGTTACGATATACCCCAGAATTACTTGGAATGAATATTCTTATATGGACATGCCTGAAGGTCTTATTCCAGGAAATTTTAGGATCTCATCTAGAAACACATATTTTGAGAAAGCTTCATAGATATGCATACAAGGTTGACATTCTAGACCTATAGTCTCTAGGGAAGTGAGTCATGAATAAATAGATCAGAAACCCAGGGCAAAAGAAACCCACAATAGTTCACTATTGGCAGACACTTGCAATCATTCAGGAAGCAAGTAGTCTTTGAACATTCCATGGAATAACAAATACAGTTTGGAGGGGCTGAATCATGAGAGAACATTGCTGTACCAGAAAGCAGTGAAAATCAAATGAAGTGAGACTAATTAAGACACTGGCAAAAGCCAGCTCCTGGACTTACTTAAATATGACATGTGAGATGTTAAAAAGAGACTTATAGGAAATAGGTTGTAACTTAGATTTGGACAGGGTAGAGAGAAGAGTCAAAGATGACTGAGGTGTTTGAGATGATTAAGACGCCCACTGGGGGAGGGGAGAATAAATTCGATTTTGAATGTTTTCTCTGAAGTGTTAATAAGAAGTTAAGTAGAGATAGCCAGAGGACAGTTGTAAATTAGGGACAGGTGGTAGTTAAGGTCCAGGTGGTACGTATCTGTAATCCTAACTCAGGAGGCTCAGATAGGTGTATTGCAAGTTTGGGACCAGCCTATACTACATTGTAAGATCCTGTTTCAACAAATAAACACTTGGTAGACATTAGAAGAAAAGTAGACTGTTACTAGAACAATAGGTTATTCCAGTTTTAGGTGTGGGGATAGGAAAGGAAAACAGAAATCTTTAGAGACAAATAGTATAGTCAGGAGAGCAGAGTGCAGACATATTGAGAAAAGGATAACAAATCAACTTAGAAGTGGGTTAACATCAGATGCTGCAAAGAGACTGGGTCATGAGGATGAGGGAGAGTCACTGAATTTGGCTGCTTTTCATCACTGCATATCTTTGAAAGAGCTGGGATGTATAGGTCGCCTGGCAGTTAGGTAGTAAAGTGGATACTGTTCGTTTAAGCCTGATAAAGAGGAGAATAAAAATTTGGAAAGGCTGTTTGTAATAGAACAAAGTTTTCAAAAGAGAAACTGTAATTGTATCTAGTTACTTCTGCCTCCCGACCTCCACCCTCCTTAAGTGCCTGCATACTAAACATTTAGAACTAGAAACCAAGCTAGCCAAGAGATAACAATTTTTCCTGTTACTGAGAAAAACATCCTGCACTGTTCAGATAGCTTAAATATAAAACATGTAATGTATTGAATTGTGTTAGTTATGACTTAAAAATAGATATGTAAGCAGGATTCTTGAACACATTCTCAATAAAGGCTAGTATGAGATGTGACAGCTTTGAGGTTATTGGGAGTTTGATTAATTTGGAGATAGTAAAGACAGTTCATTAAGAATCCAGATGAGGCTGACTCTTTCTCGCTGAGGGGTCTACCTGTAATTTGGGCAGATGCTCTGTGATATACATAGATCTTGTAGAAAACCTTTGAACTTAACCTTTTGTCCTGTGGACATAATTCTGTCATTTTTAGAATCATTACACTTCTCACGGAATGGCTTCAGTGTTCATGACAGGGTGCACATTTCAAGTTGGGTTCATGTTTAGCAGCTGCCCACCTTGACATGTAAAGTTACCCTTCGTAGAGTCTACATATTTCCAAAGATTTTCATCAGTGTAACTTCTTTCCCTTTAGAAATGGTTCCTGATGTCCAGCAGCCCCTGACACAGCTCCCTCCAGACACAGCCTCTCCTCTTCTTATCCTTCCACCTCCTGTTTCCACTCCTAGTCCTGCCCTGCAGCCAGTTGAGCAACCCGTTGTGGGCGCTCCTGGTATGGGCAGTGTTTCCACAGAGCCAGATGATGAAGAGGGTCTCAAACACTTGGAACAGGTAAATCACATTCATTCTTGTCTCTGCCCAAATGGCCATTAAAAATTGGAAAGGCTTTAATGAATATTCAGATAAAGAACTTTTATACACTAGATTTTAAGTTCTCTAAAAGTTGGGCCATTTAGTATTTTTGTGAGTAATTGTCTTTCAAATAATTTCATGCTCATAAGTTTCTGCTATGTAGTAGCCATTATGTCAGGTTATTTTTTGCTCTTCTGAGATTGCCCTTAGCTGTTTTCTTTTTTCTTTTGGACATTAAGGAATGCCAAAAATGGTGAATACAGCAGCTGTGGATGGTAACTGTTTTCTGAGAGGTTTTTTTTTTGTTGTTGTTATTGTTATTTTTGTTGTGTTTTTGCCTAGCAGGGAAATAGTTATAATGTTATTAATGTCTTAATGTCTCTAGATTTCTCTAATATGTACCATTGTTATAGGCAAAATAATGATAGCTTGCTCTTTTTTTGTTTGTTACTTTTTTGTGATACTGGAGTTTGAACCCAGGGCTTCAAACAATAATAGCTTGTTTTTGTACAAAAGAACTTCTCTTCCCTATGGGATAAGATGGTTAGAAAGCAGGATATGCTGAAGAACAGAAAGGGGTATTATGTTACTAAAACTCATCATAGACTTTAGTTTTAATTGTGTTAGTTGAGGCTTTTGTTCTATTAACCATCATGACTAAACATATAGGGTTTGTTTAGACTTTTTTGAACTGGCTAGCTGCTAAGTAATTTAGAAGCTTGTTAATGTATTGATTAGAAGTCTGGGTTTAAATCCATAAATAGTTTGCATTTCAATCTTAATTTGCTTAATTATTTTGAGACCTTGATGAAACTCGATACCTTTGACTGTATATATGTTTTTAATGGGTTCTCTCACTGTCTATTTTGTGCTATTGTTTGGGAGAGTTAAACTGTTGCCTGCTGTCTTCCTTAGATAGTAACTATCACCAACCAAGTAGTCCTAAGAAGTGGCCATTATTATTATTACATGTCTGTTAAATTAGGTATCAAATTATTTTCAAATATTTTTTCTTCATATTTGTAAGGATAATTTATTCTTTTTTTTTTTTTTTTTTTGGTCCTAGCAAGCTGAGAAGATGGTGGCTTATCTCCAAGACAGTGCACTAGATGATGAGAGACTAGCATCAAAACTGCAAGAACACAGAGCTAAAGGAGTGTCAATGCCACTGATGCATGAAGCAATGCAGAAGTGGTATTATAAAGATCCTCAGGGAGAAATTCAAGGTAAGTTATATTACTTTCTCCTTTACTGCAATGCCTACCATTGCCTCCAAAATGTCTTAGGAAGGGGATTTGTTTAATGTTAAAGTGCATTATAGTGGGGAAAGAAGCCACCAAGCTTTCCTTACAAATATGAAGACAAAATATTTGAAAATAATTTGATACCTAATTTAACAGTGCTGTACTCTCTTTGCTCTCACATCTAGTTGGAGGTATGGTAAGTTACTCATCTTTGTGCATTAGTTTTCCAGACCATTAAAAGGTGATGGCAAGCCAGGAATAATAGTGCTGACCTATAATCTCAGCACTAAGGAGGCTGAGGCAGGAGGATCAAGAGTTCCAGGCCAGCCTGAGCCATATAAGTGAGACTGTCTCAAAAAAAAAAAAAAATGGTAGTAGCAATGTTGGAGGACTTGAATGTTTTACTAATAGAGTACTACTACAAATGTATAAGAAGAAGATAGTACGGTATTAGAAATGAATCTTAAACAGTTTATTCTCCATCTTATCTATTCCTTTGTAGTAATTATTGCTACCTGGCATTGTGTGCATTTGTTCATCGTTTACAGCCCAGCATAATATAAAAACACCTAAGAACAGGGTTTCATGTGTATGTTTGCTTTTAATTAAATTTTTTAGGGGATAGTTACAGCTTTATATGAATTTGTCACTTAGCAAATTTCTCCCAAGAGTAAACTCTTGCAAAACTATAATCCAGTATCATAAGCAGGATATGGTTGTCCATACAGCCCACAACTATTTCCTTTTTATACATACTACCTTACTAATCCTTGGAAACCATTAATCTGTCTTATAGGTGTGCATTTTATAATTTTAGAAGTAATATATAAGTAAATTCTTACAGTATGTAACCTTTTGAAGTTGGCTGTATTCCTTTACCACAATGCTTTGGAGATCTAAGTGATCATATATAATATTAATACTGTTTGTTACTTACTATCAGTAAATAATGCTAGATGATATCAATGTGTTTTAGTTTGTTTGCCCATTTGTCTGTTGAAGAACACGAGTTGTTCAGTTTTTGCCTATTATGAATAAAGCTTGTCTTTGTTCTGATGTCAGAGGAAAAACATGCAGTTTTTCACTTTGAATATATTTGCTGTGAGGTTTTTATATGGCACTTATTATTTCAGAGTAGATTTATTCCTGCTTTTTTCCCAGTGTAAGTGTTGAATTCTGTCAACATTTCTTCTGTATCAATTGAAATAATTATATAGTTTTTCCTTTATTCTATAATACAGTTAGTTATCACCATCCCTCCCTCTGTCTTTCCCTTCCTGTCTTTACCTCCCTCCTCTTTATTCCCCTCTCTTTCCCTCTACCTCCATTTCCTTTCTCTGGTTTGTTGTGATACAGTCTGGTGATACTCCTCCTTCACCTTCCTGAGGCTAGAATTGGAGGCATTTATCACCATGTCTAGTTTACATTGATAAATCCTCATATATATTCATTTTAAGGCTTTATCAACCCTACTCTCTTATAAACCTTTCCCAATCTCTTCTAAACACTTGATATGCTCTTAAAACACAATCTTAATTTTAATTTTAACAACATCTAAAATTCTATGAGGAAGCACTTAGAGCTTGAGCCATGTCTCCAGTCCTTTTGTTTTTCAGATAGGGTCTCATGCTAACTCTGCCCAGCTGGCCTTGGATTTCTTTGTCAAAAATCACGTTTGTATGGGTGTATTTTGTTTTGTTTTGTTTTGTTTTTGCTTTCTCATTCAGTTAACAGATTAAACCACTTGAGCTATACCTCCAGTCTTTTTATTTTCTATTTTGTTGATTTCTGCTTCTTATTCTCTTGTTCTTAGGGATATTTGGTAAGTCAAACTTAGATTATTGACTTAAATAAAAGAAAGTGTATGAGTGTGTGTGTGTGTGTGTGTGTGTGTGTGTAAAATGAGTGCTAGGCTAGCACTCTACCACTGAGTCAGATCCCCAGACCTGATTCCTCTTTTCTCATGTGAGGATTTGATACTGTAACTTTTTCTCTCAGTATCTTTGTCTCCAAAATTTGATGTATATTTTCATTCATTTCTATACATTTGAAACTTTTCTTCTTTTTTAAGCATTTTTATTTTGTAAGTGTGTGGAGATTTTCTTTTCATCTTTTGTTGATATCTAATTTGATTCTGTTTTCTTTTGTGATTTTAAACCAACATACTCTGTATGATTTCGTGTGTGTGTGTGTGTGTGTGTGTGTGTGTGTGTGTGTGTGTGTGTACGTGTACGGCTTGAACTCAGGGCCTGGACACTGTTCCTGAGCTTTTTTGTCAAGGCTGGCATCTAACCACTTGATCCCACAGCTCCACTCCTGCTTTCTGGTGGTTAATTGGATATAAGAATCTCACAGACTGACTTTGAACAGTGATCCTCAGATCTCAGCCTCCTGAGTATCTAGGATTGTAGATGTATTTGCATTACAGCACTGAAATGAAATAAAAACAATAAATAAGACCTACTTCAATATTGTTTCTGTTTTGTTTGTAATTGTTGTAATTTGCCTTCCGAGATAAATTTAGACACTGAATTTTTTTTATGTATTGTTTGGTACTAGGGTTTGAACTCAGTGCCTTGGACGCTCAGCTTTTTTACTCAAGCCTAATGCTCTGTTGATTGAGCCACAATTGCTATTTCCTGTCTTGCTTGTTAATTGGAGATAAGAGTCTCAGATTTTTGCTTGGGCTGGCATCAAACCTTGATCCTTCTATCCCATCCTCCTGAGTAGTTAGGATTACAGATGCACACTATAATTTGTGTGTGTGTGTGCGCGTGTGTGTGTGCGCGTGCGCCAGTCCTGGGGCTTGAACTCAGGGCCTGGGCACTGTCCCTGGCTTTTTTTGCTCAAGGCCAGCACTCTACCATTTGAGCCATAGTTCCACTTCTGGCCTTTTCTCTTTATGTGGTACTGAGGAATTGAACCTACGGCTTCATGCATGATAGGCAAGCACGCTACTGCTAAGCCACATTCCTAGCCCCACTATAATATTTTATATGTAGATCAGACCCAGAGGGTTTTTTTTTTTTTTTTTGCTTCTTCTTTCTTTGTAACTGAAAGGATTCTCATTGCCCTATTGTTTCATTGATGCTCTTATAGGTCCCTTCAATAATCAGGAGATGGCGGAATGGTTTCAGGCGGGCTATTTTACAATGTCTTTACTTGTGAAGAGAGCATGCGATGAAAGCTTCCAGCCTCTTGGTGACATTATGAAAATGTGGGGAAGGGTTCCTTTCTCCCCAGGTCCAGCCCCCCCTCCTCATATGGTAAGTACCTTCCAGCTGGCATTTCTTTTTAAATATAGCAGCACTTGTTTCTCTTTGAAACACAACCTTGTAATTTTACCTATGGAGAATGCAATGATAGTTTATCTGAAGTTAATTCAAGTTACTTCATTCTCTCAGTGAGAGGCTGAATACTGAGCTATAGTGACCTTTTGACTGTGTGTGTACGCGTGCGTGTGTGTGTGTGCGTGTGTGCTTGTCCTGGGGCTTGAACTCAGGGCCTGGGGGTACCAGAGCTTTTTTACTCTAGGCTAGCACTCTACCACTTGAACCGAAGCTCCACCCCTGACTTAATTTTAGCTAGTTAATTGGAGATGAAAGTCTCAAGGACTTTCCTGCCGGGCCCTTCATCCTCATATCTTAGCCTTGTGAGTAGCTAGTATTACGGGCATTAGCCACTGGTTCCTGGCTTGGCTGTTGTCAGAAATGCAAGCAAGTACAAGTGTACAAGTGTGTGCACAGGCGTGCACACACACGCACACACACCAAAAACACACCCCTTTGGTAACTTTCCTGTAGAAGTAGAAAGAAGACCAACATCTTATCCTGACCTATCCACTAATTCCTACTTGGTCTGGTTCCTGCCTTTTCAAAGCTCTTATAGTATTCATTCATTCATTCATTCATTCATCAAAGCTTATATTTTAGCATTTATTTGTTACTTCTTCAACATAATTAGCCTCTGAATTTATTACCACTCGAGTATGCATTTTCCTCCTCTTCCCTCCATTTGTCTCTTATTTTCTGGCTCATAAAGTTCTTAAGTTTGAAGCTCACCCTAAAACAGATGCCATTAGTACTTTGAGAATTTAATTCTTTGGCTAGGGAATCCTTTTCTCTTGATGTTGCTTCTAGCCTCTCCTGGTTTCTGTTCTTTGGAGGTCTCATGTTTCCATCTCCAAATTAAGAGTAAGTAGTGACTGGCCATGGCTAAAGGTAACCTTTAGTCAGAAACATTTAGTGTGAACTCTGATGACTTATCACTAATTTTATATTGAGGTCCTTTGTGGTAAGTTCTTTTTAATTGTTTTTATTATTATAAAGTTGATGTATAGAGAGGTTAAAGTTACATAAGTCAGGTAAAGAGTACATTTCTTTTTGGACAGTGTCACTCCTTCCCTTGCTCTCTCCCAGTGTGCTGCATATGTTCTTAATGAGACGAAGATGAGTAATGCATAGCCTCTATAATCTAGAGAGTTTGTAGGCAGACAGCGGCCCTCATACTTTGCCATGGCTCAGACTCATAGATGAGGAGAATTTTCCTACTTGTTTTATTCTAAAGAAAAACGAGACTACATATTGTTGTTTATAAACTTAACTTACATACCATGTTTGAGCCTTCTCTTCTCTGAAATTTAGTAGGAATTTTATCTTGCATATGTCAGGAGCTGAAAATTCTCACTTGGACCTTGCTTGCTTCTATCCATTTCCAACTTGTGCTGTCACCCAGGGGCTGAGCCCAACTGAGACTCTACTCCAGTAGAAAAACTTTGGAAAGCTCTGTTTCCTGTCAGATAACTAACTACCTCTGCTCTAAGTAGCACTGATAGGAAGAAAGTTATCTTCACGATCAATTGTCCTTGAAACTTCAGCTTTTGTGTGGAAGTTTTAACTCAACACACTGTAGCTTCTCTTCTATGGTATTTTAACGAGAAAAAAAATGTACCTGAAGTTCAGGTTATTTCTACCTTAAGATAATGTATATCATCTTAATGTTTTAACTATCATCAGCATAGAAGAAAGATACCAAATATCTACTCATAATTTGCCTAGGTTTAGTCTGTTCCAACCATATGCTTTTATTTCTGTTATCTTATGATTCATATTTTTCCATTTTGAATTTCTCAGAATCAAAATTCTAACCATATTTTAAATACAAGCTAAAAGTTAGGAGCTTACCACAAGTTAATGGTTGTAACTCATGATGTACTATCAGCAGTAGAAACACTGATTTTTTTGGTTGCAGAGTTGTAGCTTTCAAAATTCTTTTCATATTCTTAACATTTTAAAGATATTTATGTATTGACCTACTGTCTTCTTCATATGCCATTGCAAAGTTTCTTATATAACACTTTTTAAAACCTGTAGATAATTATACTGCTTTCTGTATTATCTCATTTCTGTAAATTCTACATGATCTCCAAATTTAGAAATCACTTTTTAAGACTGGGTGTAATGTGTCATTTTCAGTTATAGTAATATTTCTGGATGGAGCACAATTCCACATGAATAGCTAGGATTATATAGGCATGAGCCACCAGCACCCAGCTTGTTTAGATTTTAAATGTGCAAAAGTTTTTAGTTTGGGAAAAAGGATTGAGTAGTAAGGAGTTGAAGGTTTTAGATTTATTTATTTATTTGAGATAAGCAGACCAAGTAACTTTTATGCCCTTTGCCATTTACTTAATGGTGTTTCTTTCTACATGTACCTCTTTATCAACAGGGGGAATTGGACCAGGAACGCTTGACCAGGCAACAGGAGCTCAGCGCCTTATATCACATGCAGCACCTTCACTATCAGCAGTTCTTATTACAGTAAGAGCACTAGTAGTGCAAGGAGCATGAAATAGATATGCTCCAAGTCACCGTTTACTGTGAGATTTGAAGGCTTCCATGACACTTAGTGATATATTTACGACTATACACTCTAATTTGACAATATTTGTAATTTTCAAGGTCTTTGATAACTAAAGAAACAACAGCTTTTAGCACTAAGTGCTTTCTGAGCGGCTCAACTTTAAATGGCACAGAGAAAACACATAAGTGAGAAGATGGAATGTTAGGAATGGTGTGAAATGATGGTCACTATGTTCTTTGTCCCTTTTAGTCCCTATCCCTTTATTATCAATATTAAAGTGTGTGTGTGTGTGTGTGTGTGTGTGTGTGTGTGTGTCTGTCTCTACATAAGAGGTGTCTGTGCTTGTCCTCTACCCTAAAACTTGCATATGAGTTGAGTTCTATTTGGAGTAAATCACAGGATTTTCTCTGTGACTACTATTGTGAAAAATTATGAGATGTTTGATTGCTATCTTTAAGGGTGATATTTGGGGATGATTTACTGAACTTTGTTTTTGTTGTGTCAGTCAGATAAAATAATTGTACATATATGTCACCTTTTTTTTTTTTGAAGACAACAGTATGCACAGGCTTTGAATCAACAACAGAAAACTACTTTGCCAACCCAGCAACAGCAACAATTAGCTCTTCTTCTCCAGCAGTTCCAGGCTCTGAAGATGAGGTTGGTAGTGATTCCATAATGTTGCCACATTGTGTGTGTGTGTTTGTGTGTGTGTGCTTGTGCCTGTGCCTAAAAAAGGCAAATTTGGTATAGTGTGAAGATTCTAGTATCAGAATATCCACAGGTAACATACCTGCATATTGTATATTAAAACAATATGATCTAAAAAATGGTTTAGCTAAAGGTAGACATTTAGCTAAAAGTAGACATATTTTCTTGTGTGCCAGTCCTGGCATGAACTCAGGACCCTGGGGCACTGTCAGTGAGCCTTTTTGTTTGCTTGTTTGAGGAGACAGGGCCCAAGGCTAGTGCTCTACCACTTGAGCCACACGTCTACTTCTGGCTTTTTGGTGGTTAGTTGGATATAAGAGTCTCACAGACCTATTGCCTGGGCTGGCTTGGAACTGTGATCCTCAGATCTCATCCTCCTGGCTAACTAGGATTGTAGGCATGAGCTACCTCTGCAGGCCTAGAGAATACATTTTGAATACTAAGGAAAGAGTAATTAGAGCACTTGAGAAGCATTAGAAACTCATAGAGCTGGTAGCAGAAGAATTATGCCCTAAGTGTTTAATTTCTTGTTTACCTGTTAATCTCAAAAAAGGTTAATAATGCTGTGTAGGGTGTGACTTTTCAAGAATTTTCAAAGCATTAACATAGATCTTTAGAAAAGGTAGATATGGGGATAGTGTTAAGTTTCTGCTGTTTCAGACTATCATTCAGGATATTTGCCTTAGCTCCTAAAGATGTGTGTTACTGCTCCTAGAAGTGTGGTGTTGCATTTAATCAAAAGTGATTTTCAGGGCTGGGAATATGGCCTAGTGGCAAGAGTGCTTGCCTGGTATACATGAAGTCCTGGTTTCGATTCCCCAGCACCACGTATATAGAAAATAGCCAGAAGTGGCGCTGTGGTTCAAGTGGTAAAGTGCTAGCCTTGAGCAAAAAGAAGCCAGGGACAGTGCTCAGGCCCTGAGTCCAAGGCCCAGGACTGGGTGGTGGTGGGGGGGGGGAGTGATTTTCATTTCTCCTTAGAGCCCTAACCCATGTATACAAACTAGAATTCATAAAGGCAAAAGAATCTGTCTAACCTAACACAAAACTCTAGAGGAAAATAATACAATGCAAAATTTTTGCTTTTCCATTACAACATGTTTTCCCATGACTATTATTGAGATAATCTGGATTTCTTTAAGAAACCGGTATGGCCATCATTTAGAAGTAAATATTTGTGTGTTGGAGGCATGGCTTAGGTGATAGAGCACCAGCCAGTGAGTGAAAGCAAGCATAGGTAGCTAGTTTGAGTCCCGGTCTTGAACAAGAAAAAGAGATGATCACTGCTTCTAATTTCATTCTCCTAATTGCTTTCAGTGTTAGGTCTTATTTAAAATAATGAAAGTTTTCTGACCAAAAACTGAAGACTGACCTACCAGTAATTTAGAGATTCTCTTTGTCTTATTTTTGCAAGTAACAAGAACACATTCTTATTCTTTTTCCCTTTTGCAGAATATCTGATCAGAACATCATTCCCTCGGTAACTAGGTCTGTGTCAGTGCCAGATACTGGCTCTATATGGGAGCTTCAGCCAGCTGCTTCACAACCCACAGGTAAACGCTTGGATTTGCCTTTGGTATACACCCAAGGATTTAGACCATAACAACAGTTTTATGATTCAATTGAAAATGTATCCAATTTTTAATAGATCTAAGAAAAAGATTGCATACATATGTTGAAATACTTTACAACTGTTAAAAATTATTTACTATATGTTTATTGGTTTATTGAATATTTTGAGCCAGTTTCTCTTTTTTAAAATGTTAAGGCAATGTGAAAAAAGTAGTTTTCTTCTATAGTATTGGGATAAATGAAGGTCCTAGTAAATGCTAAACAAGTACTTTACTAAGTCAGTACCTCCAGCCCTAGAGAAGTCTGTTTATCTCTTCAGTCATGATGTGGGGTGAGAGGAAGCAGAAGTGAAAACATAAGTAACAATAATCTCTCCTTTTGTGCTGGTACTGAAACCTAACTTGGTCCTTGCCATCTTACTTGGCTTTTCCCCCTCAAAACTAATGCTCTTAACACTTGAGCCACATCTCCACTTCCATGGTCTCTCCTTTTGAATTAAAGATCGAGACATACGTTAATTAACACTACAGATTCTCAGTAATTTGAGGAAGAGAAAAGCCTGTTTTGAAGTGAATACCTTTATTTGTTTTCTAATCTTTGAAAAGTTACAAGTCATTAAGAAGAGATAATTGAGTTTGAAGATTCTCAGGAACCTTAAACAGAATTTTCTGAGGTGTGTTGGGCCAACAACCCATAGTTCTCTTAACATTGATTCTGAAGGTTATGACAGTTGGACTTATACGTATTATATATAAATTATGTATACATATTATGTGTAGTTTTTTTCCTGGTATTCATTTATCATTAGGATGTTAAAATATTCTCTGGTGTTATAATTCTTAGGTAGTTTATTAAGTAATTTTTCTTTCAGCTTGTATTCATCTAAGGTCCTTAAAATAGTCCATAGATTTCATTTTATTTTGGGGGCTTGAACTCAGGGCCTAGGTGCTGTTCTTGAGCATCCCTGCTCAAGGCTAGTGATCTACCAATTTGAGCCTCAGTTCCACTTCTGGTTTTCTGGTGGTTAATTGGAGATAAGAGTCTCACGGATTTTCCTGCCTGGGCAGGAAAGGCTTTGAACCTCGATCCTCAGATCTCAGCCTCCTGAGTAGGTAGGATTACATCTGTGAGCTACCATTGCTAGGTAGGCCATAGATTTTATTCAGACAACATTTAATAGTCCAGAAATAGATTATAGTAGAAATGTACAAAACAGAGACTGTTGAAAACAAGTTCAGTGGAAATAAGTACCCTTAGAAGCTTTTATTTGTTTATTTACTTGTCTTATCCTGTGTTGACTCTTAGACAAGCCAGAAAAAATGTTTTTTGTAGTACCTAGATAGTTTTCTCATAATTATTCCCAGCTCTATAATGTACATGCTGTCGTCTTCTTCTTCTTCTTTTTTTTTTCTCACCAGTCCTGGAGCTTGAATCAGGGCCTGAGCACTGTTTCTGGCTTCTTTTTGCTCAAGGCTAGAACTCTGCCACTTGAGCCACAGCGCCACTTCCAGCCCTTTCTGTTTATGTGGTGCTGAGGAATCCAACCCAGGGCTTCATGCATGCTAGATAAGCCCTTTACCCATAAGCCATATTCCCAGCCCCCACATGCTATCTTCTTATTAGGATGACATTTACACTTTTAACCATTTTTAAGTGAATTAGCTACAGTGGCAGCTAATACATTATGTTGAGCAACTGCCCAATATGCTGGAGTTGAAATCCTGGATTTGTGACATGTTCAACAGGTGCCCTCATTATTTTACGTTTTTGTGTGTGTGTATCTGAAAAGATGAGCATATGAACAAGCGTTATTAGGCTTTTCAAGGATGGAATCAGTTTCCCAGTGAAAGCCTCATACTTCCTTTCTTCTGTTTCTAGATTTTTTTTGTCAGACCTGGGGCTTGAACTCAGGGTCTGAGTACTGTTCCTGGCTTCCTTTTGCTCAAGGCTAGCACTCTTACCACTTGAGCCACAGTGCCACTTCCTGCTTTTAATCTCTTTTTGTGGTGCTGAGGAATTGAACCCAGGGCTTCGTGCATGCTAGACAAGCACTCTACCACTAAGCCACATTCCCTGCCCACTTCCTTTCTTCTGGATGTACTAATATGGGTAGGAACTACAGCCTACTTATTGTTCCGTCTACTTAAAAACTTAACAGCTGAGTGACACATCTCTGTAATTCCAGTACTCAAGGAGGCTGAAGCTGGAAAATCTTGAGGCTGATGCCAGCCAGAGCTACATAGCAAGAATCTGTAATAAAAAAGCAAAATGCTGGGTGCTAGGCTTTGATCTGAGCAACATGATTTGAAAGCAGCCGGGGTAGTAAAATCTGTGAGACTTTTTCCTCCAAAAAGCTTCAAGTGGAGCTGTGGCTCAAAGTGTTAGAGCCGTAAGAGCTCAGGGTCAGCACCCAAACCCTGAGTTCAAGCCCCCAGGACCAGCACCAAAACAAAATAAACAAAAACATGAGCCACATGCCAGTGGCTCATGCCTTTAATCCTAGCTACTCAGTAGGCTGAGACCTTTTCCTGTCCAGGTTCTAAGTTGAAGACTCAGAACTAGTGTGCATATACACACATAACACACACACAAAACCAAGGTTTACGATGTGGCTTATTCAGGCCAAAGAAGGCTTTTTTTCCAGTATGCCACGCATGTAATCTCTCACTTCCATTGTTTTTACCCTTGTTTACAGTTTGGGAAGGCAGTAGCGTGTGGGATCTTCCCCTGGACACTACAACGCCGGGCCCTGCCCTAGAACAGCTTCAGCAGCTGGAGAAGGCCAAAGCTGCAAAGGTCTGAAGCTCATTCTTTCATGGTGGGGCACAACTCACAGTTGCAAACACAACGCACAGTTGTGTTTACTAACCTCCCTCTCTCTGTCTCTGTCTCTGTTTCTGTCTCTGTCTCTGTCTCTCTGTCTCTCTCTCTCTCTCTGTCTCTCTCTCTCTCTCTGGCCAGCTATAAAGTTGCCTTTTGGTTTACTATTTACGTGGTGTAGGTGCATTTAAAAAATCTATCACTCTGCCATTTTTTCCTTAAAAGACCTCAAAATAGAATTAAAATTAATGTGTAAATGTTGGTTGATGTGTTTATTGATCATGGCCATATAAATAGTTGTATTATTTATATGTATTATGAACCTTTGTATAAGTACTAACACCAAGAAAATGCCCACTATATTTTTAGCTCATGATATGACTTGAGGTCCCATACTGAACCTTTATGGTCATTTTCTAGCATCTCCATGTATGAAACTGAAGCTTAGTACTATCATACCTTGTGCTCCATTCACATTTTCTGGAGGAACTAGAATCCTGAATTTTGGTTTTAATATCTGCCAAAAAATAATGTCTATACTGACATGGTATAATGATAATGATTGCTGGATTCTCATGCCTCCAAGAGAGCCTTATTATACTTTTACACTCAATGTGTTTATTCCCTAAGGTAGTAACAGTCCCCTTAGAGTACTCAGAATGTAGAAAGGTCCGTGATTAGGCCATCTCATTAATGATTCATAAGGTTTGAGCATCAGCACTGGAAACACAAAAGTAAGAAAAGACTGGCTCATTCAGCAGTTTTCAGTCTGAGGGTAGAAGGAGGAAAAGCACAGGGACACAGCCATGCAGCAGTTACAGTGACAGAGTGAGGAAGACTACTCAGTCCAGCTAGCCAGTGGAGAGGTAGGTAGCTGACACTTTTGACCAGCTATGATTCCTAAGTAACTTTCATCGGAACAACAGTGGTATAAAGTGAAAACTAAATTACAGTTTAAGGTAATAGTATCAATAAAGGCTTAGAAGTATGAGAACAAGTTGAACTCATGGAACAGCTAAATAATTGGGTCTGGCTTGGAATTACTGTGCATTTGAGAAACGAAAAAATGAAGGAAGAGACTGAAGAAGGTGTGGCAGGCCAGTTATGAGGATTTTTGTGGTTATCACATCAAGAAATTAGCACTTACTTTTAGAATGGGGTGCTATTAAATGTAAGCCTAGAAGTAATGTTTTTCATGGTGATTGTGTTGAGCTAAGGAACTTGGACCTAGCTAGATGTGTGGAAACTAGATTCAGCAACAATGAGGCTGATCATAGCTGAGTTACTTCCTGACAGCTTTACTACATAGGTGCTAATACCTTATAGCCACCACTATTATATCTACTGTCAGAAAAATCCTTTGTAATGATGAGCAAAGAAGTACCAGTTATGAGATGGGAATGTGGTTTAGTGGTAGCATGCTTGCCTAGCATTCATGAAGCTCTGGTTTTGATTCCTCAGTACCATATAAACAAAAAAGGCCAGAAGTGGTGCTGTGGCTCAAGTGGTAGAACACTAGCCTTGAGCACAGAGAGGCTCTGGGACAGTGCTCAGGCCCCGAGTTCAAGACCCAGGACTGGCCAAAAAAAAAAAAAGAAAGAAAGAAAGAAATACCAGTCAAACCCTCCTAGGAAAGTGAAAGTTCTGATGTTACTGGACACTTGTAGTCATGTATACACACAGATATGTGTGTATATATGATGCGATATAGTGTGAAGTGAAGAGGTCATCAAAGTAAGAAGAGAAGCATTAAATATAGGAGAGTGTATGGCTATAGTAGTTATTTACCGTAGGGTTTTATCACCCCACTCATAGCACAAGTAGCTAAGTGAATGACAGTGTCTGTACCTCCTAGTTTCTGTGACAACTTGACTCAATGGGTTGTTCCTATGCTGGCTTTCGTGTATTTAAGAATCCTCTTATACAATCCCAGTTAGAGCAGGAGAGAAGAGAGGCGGAAATGAGGGCAAAACGGGAAGAGGAGGAACGAAAGAGGCAAGAAGAGCTCCGGAGGCAACAGGAAGAAATGCTTCGGAGGCAGCAGGAGGAAGAGAGGAAAAGGCGGGAGGAAGAAGAGCTGGCCCGAAGGAAACAGGTAAATCTCTAGAATTCTTGCATATAGAGTAGCTCTTGGTGAGAACTGCAGTAGTTAGAAGCAGCATCGATTGTCCATCAACAACACCCAATGCAAGATTATTCCTTGTTCTTGGAATTTATTTCCTCTGCATAATTTCTTGCATTTCAAGCCTAAGCCTGCCTCCCTTTAAAACAATGTTGACCCTACTGGGGTTTTGCATTTAGGGCTTATGCTTGCTAGACAAAACACGCTATCACTTGAGGCATGCCTCAAGCCCATTTTACTTTAGTGGACCTCAGACTGTGATACTCATACCTATGCCTCCTTTTAGGTGGGACTACTACAGACATGAGCTACTATACCTGGCTTGTTTGTTGTGATGAGTCTTGCTAACTTTTTGCCCTGGTGGGCCTTGAAAGCATTATCTTTCTGATATCTTGCCTTTTGAGTGGCTCAAATTATAGGCATGCATCACCATGGTCTTTAAATGTTATTTATAAAGTCAAGTGGGCTTTTTAAAACACTGTAGTAATGCCAGGTGCCTGTGGCTCATACCTATAATCCTAGCTACTCAGGCTGAGATCTGAGGATAGAGGTTCAAAGTCAGCCCAGGAAACTCATTGATAATCTACAGTTAACCACCAAAAGGGCAGAAGTAGAGCTGTGGCTCAAGTGGTGCAGTGCTAGCTTTGAGCATAGAAGCTCAGAGAGAGTGCCAAGGCCCTGAGTTCAAGCCCCAGGACCAGCATCCAAGGGGAAAAAAGCCCAGAATAACATATACATAACATAAAATTTATCCCTCCTTTCTCTTCCTGGCAATGAACTTACAGGATTTTATTGTGGAACATGAACGGCACATCTTTTTCATTACTGAGATCCCTTCTTAGTCTCCTTTAGGAAAAATTTACCATCCTCCTTAGTATTGGGTTGCATACAGGGCTTCACACTTGCTAGGCAGGTACTTTGTCACTTGAACTAACTACACTCTCCCCCCTCCCCCCCGACAGCCACTCAGTTTTCTTTGTGTAGGCCAGCCTGGACTGTGATCTTTTTTTTTTTTTTGGCCAGTCCTGGGCCTTGGACTCAGGGCCTGAGCACTGTCCCTGGCTTCTTCCCACTCAAGGCTAGCACTCTGCCACTTGAGCCACAGCGCCGCTTCTGGCCGTTTTCTGTATATGTGGTGCTGGGGAATCGAACCTAGGGCCTCGTGTATCCGAGGCAGGCACTCTTGCCACTAGGCTATATCCCCAGCCCCTGGACTGTGATCTTTATACTTCCCACTTAGCTGAAATGGCATATACATGCCACCACACCCAGCTCTTTCCACTAATATGACTTCTCAAAAACTTTTTGCCTGGCCTAACGTCAAACCACAATCCTCCCAGTTTCTGCCTCCTGAGTAGCTGGTATTATAGTCATGAACACTATTCCTGGCTAATTTTAAGCATTTGAAACCACATTCAGTGACATTACATACATTTACATTGCTGTATAACCCTCACCAATATCCATTTGCAGAGCCTCCTCATCTTCCCAAACTGCAACTCTGTATCCATTAAACAAGGAGTCCCACTTCTCTCTCCTGCAGCTTCTGGTAACCACCATTCTTCATTTTGTTTCTATGCATCTGATCACTCTGGTACCCCTTGTAAGTGGAATTAGACAATGTTTGTCTTTTTATGACTTTTTTTCACTTAAAAAATTATGGATGAACCATAAAAGTGGTTTCTTTTTTTTAATACTAATTTTAGGGCATAATGATAAGGAATAAAAATATATACACATTCAGTTTAAATATAACTTTTGTTTCCCAAATATTTTCATTCCATAGTTTATTGAACTGAGGACCAACTATGTGCTTCTTTAAGAGATGTGGGTCATTCATACTGAGTATTTTAGAACCTCCCTTTTGATATTAATTTTGTTATTTTTTCCATGTCATGTACATCTACAAATTGATTTCATATTTACTGACTAAATGGAATTGCATCTTCTAAGTTCATCGTATTGTGGTCATTCCCTATTATCATGAAGCTTACTCCTACGTTTTCACTTACATAAGGGTGCTTGCAAATACTTTTTGCTAAATCTTTATGCAAGTATTGGTCACCAGTGAGGTTTAACATTTTTCACTATTCCATTTTAGAGAATTCTGTTCACTCACTTTGTCTGTTTTCCTTCAGGGATTTTTATAGACTTCATTTCCAAGAATCTACTTGCTAGTGGCCCCAAAGTCTAGCCTTTACTGTCAAGCACGTTTCCCACTTGTCGGATCCATGCTGCGATGAGAACTACTTTCATTTTTTAGAGCTACCTTATGTGTTTAGTATAAAAGAGTGACAAAAATATTAGCAATAAAGAAATGCATTTAATTCTGTAGTGTTCAGCCTTGAAATGATATCAGTAGGATCCCTTTCTGTGTTGTACTTACATAATATTCAGAACATCTTCTGGGACACATACTCCCAGCACTTATGACTGGGGGAACCGTCAAGAAATACTCACTAGGAGTTTTGGGTGGCTTGTTGATTTGGCCTTTTTATGCCTTTGGTTTCTAGTTGATTAAAAAAGACTGAAGGTTATCAGTGTAGAAACCAAAGGCTGAGTTCTAATGTAGTTCTCTCTAGGGCTAATGAGTAAAGGATGTTAACCGATTTAAAAAAAAAATCAGATTAGACTTCCCAATGTCTTACAATCTACTAGCCTTCTAAATATAGGATTTGTTTGTTTGGGGTTTTTTTTTTTGGGGGGGGTGGTGTTAGTACTAGAGCTGTTTCTTAGTTTTTTGCTCAAGGCTGGTGTTTTACCAACTTGAGTCACAGCCCCACTTCTAACCTTTTGCTGGTTAATTAGAGCCAAGAGTCTTGTGGACTTTACTGTGAGAGATTAGCCTTCTGAGCAGCTAGGATTGCAGGCATAAGCCATCGACTCCTAGCTTCTTTTTATTTACAGAGACTTTTAGTAGCACATAAACAGCTCCTCTTCAAATTATGATGTGTATTGATTGTTAGACCCTGAGTTTTACATTCTCATTCTCTCCCTCCCTCTCTCTCTCTCCCTCCCTCCCTCCCTCCCTCCCTCCCTCCCTCCCTCCCTCCCTCCCTCCCTCTCCCTCTCTCCCTCCCTCCCTCTTCCCGTCCCTCTGTTTTTCTCTTAAGGAAGAGGCTCTGAGACGCCAAAGAGAACAAGAACTTGCATTACGGCGCCAGCGAGAAGAGGAGGAGAGACAACAGCAAGAAGAAGCTCTTAGAAGACTGGAGGAGAGGAGGAGAGAAGAAGAAGAGAGGCGGAAGCAGGAAGAGTTGTTACGAAAGCAGGTGGCCAGATATTTACTCTTCCAATTATTGTTTTAAGTTAGGAAAATTAGTGATAAGGACTTAAGATAGAAGTTGTTAAACCTTGTCAGGTTGCTGAAAATTGCCTTAAGACCTAACTGGCTCTTACTATTTTTGTCTGAATACTTCTTTTCTCTTTAAATAATAACCTCTTTTCTAGGGGGAATGTAAAATCTATCTTCCTAGTTTTTGTTCAGTTACCTGGTGAAAATGTAAAAGATGTACACAAAATAGACAGTTACATCAAATTCCTATAAGTCCTTCCTAGCTTCAGTAATATTAATGCAATTGTGGGGGCGGGGGGGAGGTTTGTGAGCTGAGTGTTTAGTTTCATTCTCCTGCATGTGAATATCTAGTTTTCTAGCACCATTTATTGAAGAGACTGTTCTTTCCCCATTTGTATGTTCTTGGCAACTCTATTGAAAACCAGTTGCCTATAAGTGCATGAATTATTTCTAGGCTTCCTAGTTGTGTTTTTTTCTCTTGGTAGCATGCTTTGAAACAAAAATTTAAGTTTGGAATTCTGATAATATCCAATTAAGTTTTTAGCCATTTTATATGTTTACTCATTTAGATACAGAATGTTTATATTCTGAATATATGTGTATTGGGGAATTTGGTAAGCTTGCTAGGCACTTGAGCCATACCCATACCTTTTATACTTTATTTTTGGAATGTCTATGCCAGTGTAGGCCTGAATTTCTATCCTCCATCCATAGGAAAATAGATGTGCACCACCATACCAAGTTAGTGGTTAATTTGGGTGTCACACAAACTTTTTACCCTGGCTAGCCTGTGGAACCATCATCATCTCAATCTCCACTTTGATTAGCTAATGGCATAGGCAGAAGCCATCATAGCAGGTCCTGTCAAATATTTTGCACGTATTTTTCCCATATGCTGTGGTTTATCTGTTTTTCTTCTTTTGTTAAACAGACCTTTTTTTGTTTGTTTGTTTGTTTGTTTTTGTCAGTTGTATGGCTTGAACTCAGGGCCTGGGCACTGTCCCTGAAATCTTTTTCCCTCAAGGCTACTCCTCCACTAATTTGAGCCACAGCTCTACTTCCGGTTTTCTGGTGGTTAGTTGGAAATAAGAGATAAGAGTCTCTGGCTTTGAACCACCCACCACCCTCAGATCTCAGCATCCTGAGTGGCTAGGATTACAGACCTGAGCAATCAGTGCCTGGCAACAGACCTGATTTTTAATTTTGATGTGATTTTTTTTTTTTTCCCTTAGTGAAGCTGGGCATTGAACTTGGGACATTATTATATATGTTAAGCACATGCTTTCCCACTGCATCTAGCTTTTCTTTTTGTTTTCTTTTCTCTTTATTAGAAAATAATAAATCTTTGCTTACTCGCAGACTACTAAATTATCTTCTATACTTTTTTCTCAGGTTATAAAGTTTTAGTTTTACAAGTAAGTTTTTGTTAGGTGGTTTTTTTTGTATGCAAGAGATGGGTTGTTTCAGCACCAGTTTTTATGTCTTTCTTTTCTCCATTAAAATTTTCTTGTGCTTTTTGTATAAATATAATTCTTACTGATCACCTGTCTCTAAACAAGTAATATGGTGGCTTGATTACTGTAGCTTTAAAACAAAATATAGCATCTAAAATCTGTGATGTGACAGGAGACTCTCTGTAAGAAAGAAGGCTGAAAAGAGTTAATGTTGGCTAGATAGAAGTAGAAGCTATAGTCAGGCACTGGTGGCTCATGCCTATAATCCTAGCTACTCAGAAGGCTGAAATCTGATGATTGTTCCAAGCCAGCCCAGGCAGGAAAGTTTGTGAGACTCTTATCTTCAATAAACCACCAAAAAACTGAAAGTGGTTCTGTGGCTCCAAGTGGTAGAGTGCTGTCCTTTAGCGAAAAATCTTAAAAGACAGCGCCTTAGACCCTGAGTTCAAGATCCATGATTGCCAAATGGGGTGGGGAATTGTGGGTGGGGGTGGGGAAGAGAAGCTACACCAGGTAGAGTGGGAGCAGGTCTCCTTGCATCACAGAATGACAGACAAGGGGTACTTGGGCATTGTCAAAGGGAAAATCTGCTTTCCCAGTGCCTGTGAATGGCAGGATAAGAGAATGTCACAGTTGACCTAAGTTTTGGAGAACACATCATCTGGACAAGACAGAACATTGTAGCCAGACTAAACAACTGTAAAGGTGAGGAGTTGCTGAATAATGAAACAAGTTGTAGAGGGCACAGTGAGCTAGTTTCAAGAGAAGGAAGCTGAGGACAGATAAGCCCAGATGAGGGAATGGGTAGTAGAAGTTAGAGAGATCTGGGCCTATGTAGGAAGGGAGGGAATTAATGAGGTGGTCTTGCCTAGCAGATGCTTTGGTTCCACACATGCCCCACTACTCCCATCAGATCTTGGTAGCTCCCCAAATAACACCCTAAAACACTTGCTTGGCCTAGAAAGTTGGAGTGATGCTACCAGGAGATTCTTGAAGCTGGTGGTGAGCCACTGTGAGATTCTGGATTCCACCACAGGCCTTCAATGTGACAGCTCTGTAATCTGTTACAGTTGTACTCTGGAGCACATCTTTGTGACCACAGCAGGTTTTTTTTAGCTTACATTAGTTATAAAGGGGAATTTCATTTCCACGCATATTTATACTATATCTCAATCAGTCTTACCTCTTCTATCACTCTCCTTCCCAAAACAATTTCAGTGAGTTTCAGTTTCCTTGTTCTTGTAGATTAAAAAAAAAAAAATTTTTGTTACATGTTACCCTAAATAAGGTTTCCACTCTGTCTGCAATTTCTATACACTACTTGATAGAAGCCTTCCAAAGTGATTCCTAGTTTTTCCCTATAATTAATAAAATCTTTTTCTCTTTCATTTTTCCTTCTGGAAAGGAAGAGGAGGCTGCTAAATGGGCCCGGGAAGAAGAAGAAGCTCAACGTCGGTTAGAAGAGAACAGGCTGCGTATGGAAGAGGAAGCAGCCAGACTCAGGCACGAGGAGGAGGAGCGGAAGAGGAAGGAGCTGGAGCTGCAGCGACAGAAGGAGCTGATGCGCCAGAGGCAGCAGCAACAAGAAGCCCTCCGGAGGTTGCAGCAACAGCAGCAGCAGCAACAGTTGGCACAGATGAAGGTACAATGCTAGGCACATCCAGAGGAGCCTCCACTGACATGTTGTAGTGAGGCAGATGCTGTTGGTAGCTGTGAAACTACTCTTTGTCATTAAGCATTACTGATGGATATTTGGATCATCAATAAGATAGAACACGATGCACGTACTACTTTGTGTGAGGCATTTAAGTCAGAGAGGCAGTACAAACAAGAGATAAGGCATGAGCTGTGATACAAACATATACAAGTCAGCTGTTTGGATCATAAGTTTGATGGGTTGTCATGGTCATTGGAATGAATGCCTTTCTTTACCAGTACTAATTCAGAAGAGAGGTCATCATCTTGCAGAAGGTCGTATCAGCATATGAATTTGTAAATGTGGACATAGGACTTAAACCTTAGGGGTTATTGAAGTTGGATTAAGAGATGCTGTATTCAGAGACCCCAACTGACCACATTTCTAATTACAGTGCGACTTATATAATGTTCTAGGCCATGATATAGATGTTTTCTGTTCTCGTGAAGTATAGGCAGTAACGTTGAAATGTGTACTTGTATTAGAAAAATAATGTAAACTCAATTACTCTTTTTGTTAGGGGTGTGTGTGTGTGTGCGTGTGTGCGTGCGTGCATGCGTGCATGCATGCATGCCAGTCCTAGGGCTTGAACTCAGGACCTGGGCACTGTCCCTGAGCTTTTTTCCTCAAGATTAACACTTTGTCACTTGAACCATAGCTCCACTATTGGCTTTTAGGTGGTCAATTGGAGATAAGAGTCTCACAGACTTTCTCTCAGGCTGACTTCAAACCATGATGCTCAGATCTCAGCCTCCTGAGTAGCTAGGATTACAGGCGTGAGCCATCAGCAGCACCTGCTTTCTTTTGTTTTGTTAAACTGTTGGATTCCAAATTTAATTTTACACTTGAATTCCTGAGTATAAATCTGAATGAAGGAGATAGCCTGTTTTATTTTTTGTATTAAAGGCCAATAAAGATATAAGAAAATTCTTTTGAGTCTTTAAAAAACAAAACAGTTGTCTGTTTCAACAAAGGAGAGATGGTATCAAAGGCAGAAGCTGGGATGTGTGCAATACATTATCAACTTAGGAAGGCTGCGGGATTGCTCATGAAACCAAGTATCTGGGAAGGGCAGAGTAGGTTTTTAGCAGGTTCTGCATAACTTCAATCTGGATTCATAGTTAACAATGAGATTTGGTCTTCCTTGTCTTTGGGAAACTCAGAGGGCAAAGACACATGAAGAGAGACTTAGAATACAGTGTGTTGGGAGTAGAAGTAGAGATGGCACTGTGCAGTAATTTTAAGATTCTGGTCTCTTGGAAACTTGTGAGACCTGCAGATTCTCCAGTCTGCTCCAGACGTATGGAGTATGGACCTCTGAGTAGAACACAGGGAGATTATGTTTGAACAGATTCCCCCAAGGGATTTTGATGTTTGATAAAATGTGAAATTGTCTAAGTCAGACAAGCAGTTTAAGAGAGAAGGAGGGTTCCAAGAGAGCATCATGGAGCAAGTAAAGGCATGCAGTTGAGAAACTTTGGAATATTGGGGGAAATTTATTTTTTAGGGAAGTGTAAGTCCAGGCAGGCTGATTCATAGCACCATGGGCTGTCTAGATCCTATTAACAAATTGGAACTTAAGCCAGCTACCAATATAATCCTAACTTCTCAGGAGTCTGAGATCTGATGATCATGATTCAAAGCCAGCCTGGGCAGGAAATTAGAACACTGGAAATAACACCATCAGCTTTTCAGGAGAGCTAAATGGATTTGAAGGAAACATAGCTGGAGATTAGCAGACCGGTAGCCAGGCAATGGATAGAAGGCCTGCTGCGGGTCTGAGGGCATGTGGAAAGGAGAAGGAAGTGGTACACAATTAATGAGTGGTTGTTCTGTATTAGGCACCATAATAATAACTTTTCATATGCTATATGGTTTAATATTCATGAAGCTTTCTTATAAAATTTTAGTATGTTCATGCCTATGTTTATCAAAGAGGAATAGGCTAAGAATAATTCTGTTACTTGTTTTGGGTCTGAGAGCTAGAAGTAGAGAGTTGTGGTTCCAAGCCATAGAAAGTTTGCCAAAAGATTTTTCTAAGAGGTCACATCACAGGATAGTGGTGATTGGTGAGGATTTTGGGTGAAAAAGTTAAAGGCATAGGTTTTTCTCTTTATTCTCCAGAAATGAAGATAAAGAACTGGAATATGGTTGTGAAGTATTGCTAAATGAGAAAAGATAAGCAGTTTTTAAAACAACTTTACTGAGATAATTTTTCTGCCATACAGTTAAACAAATTACAGCGTATAATTCAGTGGGTTTTTTTTTTGTATATTCACAAATAATGTACATTTATCTCCTTAATTTACAGTTTTCAAAGTTTCTGTGGTAGCATGTAATAGTGCATTGTTCCTTTTCATGGCTGGTAATATTACATTGTATAGATGTGCCACATTTTGTACATTCATTCATGAATTTGGACAATGAACTCCTTTCCCCTTTTGGTTCCCATAACACTACTGTAAATAATTCATATGTAGTTTTTATGTGGTTACATTCTATAGAAATGATGTGTTGGGTCCCATAGTACTGTATTTGACACCTAGAGGGAACTGCCACACTCCTTTCAGAGTGGCTGCACCTTCCTAGAGCAGTGTATAAGATTTTTGGTTAGTTTGATAATAAAAATTGGAAAAAAAAAAGATTTTTGGTTAGCACTATCTAAGAGAGCAGATCCATGTGGGGGTGGTATACTCTAGATAGATAGATAGATAGATAGATAGATAGATAGATAGATAGATAGATAGATAGATGGATAGATAGATGGATAGATAGATAGATTGTGTGTGTGTGTGTGTGTGTGTGTGTGTGTGTGTGTGTGTTTCTGTAGGAAGGTAGATAAGGAGTTGAGGGTGATGGTTAGGAAAATGAACATATTTTGTTCAGCAGTTGGAAGAATCTTAGAGGCACCTCAGAGGGATCATAACCTTTTCTAAAGTTGTGACCAGCAGAGGTCAGGAGATGTCTGCTTAAGAGGGCTGGTGATAACTGTTGATTACTAAAGATGATAGATCCTTCAGTATATTACTGGCAGATGGGTCACCTCAGACTTGGAAAGATTTGCTAATTCTCTGTTCTCACCTTTGAATCTTCTGGGTAATTAGATGTGGTATAGCTAAAGCATTTATATTTTTACATTTCCCCATAGATGATGCAGTCAGGTTTGAGACTGGGATGCCTGACTTGATCTTGAATAGTGCTTTCCAAATGTATCATTGTCTATGGAGTATTTAGTTTTGCTCAGTTTGCCTACATAGTCTCAATAGTCTCCTTTTCTTTGTTAGCTTCTCTCTGGCCCTCTCTTTTACCCCATGCCCTACTGCTTATCATATTGTTGAGGGTTGATTAATAATCTTCATTTGACAATGTTCACTTGCTTTGGGCACTATAGATGACCATGTAAACTGTTCATACCCTATTAGTTGGTCCCTTAGCTAGTTCTACTGTATAGATTCATTCTTTTTTCAGACTGTCTGGCATTTTGTTTTTATCTGTGCTCATATATTTCATTAAACATACTTTTAAAATATGGCTAGAATTGGTTTTCTTATTTTTGCTTAAGAAGCCATAAGACGCCCCTAAAGTAGGCAGTTTTTCTGGCCAAGAAGGCTGGGCACTGGTGGCTCACCCCTGTAATCTTAGCTATTCAGGAAGCTGAGATCTAAGGATCACAATTTGAAGCCAGCCTGCTCAGGAAAGACTGAGACTCTTTTGAAACCCAGGTGTTCAAGATCCACATATTTATGTTCTGTTTTAATTGTTAGGAAAAGCAGAATTGTTGATTAAAAATAGACTCACTGTCTCTTAAAAGACTGGGAATTATGCCTAACATCTCTGATTAGCTACCTATAACAGCTTCTCCTTCAGATTTGTTTTTAATCCATGATGGCACTTAATGCCTTCATGGGTTAAACCTCAAATGTAGCCATTGTTTTGTTACTCCGTCACCTTATGATTGTATATTGTTACATGTGATAATGCTAGATGTAACAAATTTGCCACTGAAAATGATAAAGCAAGTATAAATGTGTATATATATATATGTATATATACATTTCAATTGTTTTAAAATAAATTTAGGTTAGGTTTTGGTTAAAAAAGAAACAGAAGCAAGCAAACAGAAAAGTATAGAAAGGGGATGGGCAGATTTTTAGTGATGGTTGCAAATGCTGAGAAAAATAGATGTTTTAATTGTACATAATGTCTTTGTCACCTTTTTACACTCCCTCGATAATTCTGCCATTCCATTTCTTTTTAGCTTCCTTCTTCTTCAACATGGGGCCAGCAGTCCAATACCACACCGTGTCAGTCCCAGGCCACACTGTCATTGGCTGAGATCCAAAAATTGGAGGAGGAAAGAGAACGGCAGCTTCGAGAAGAGGTATGTTGTAAAGAGTGGTTTGCCTAAACATTGTTCCATAAATGGAATGGGTTAATGATACCTAAAGATGGTAGTCACTATCTGAATTGGTGTGTGTTTATGGGTTAATGGTACCTAAAGATGGTAGTCACTATCTGAATTGGTGTGTGTTTAATTTGCATACACTCTTTTTTTTTCTTCAAATTTTTATTATCAAACTGATGTACAGAGAGGTTACAGTTTCATACGTTAGGCATTGGATACATTTCTTGTACTGTTACCTCGTCCCTCATACCCCCTCCCTCCTCCCCCTTTCCCTTTCCCCCCATGAGGTGTTCAGTTCACTTACACCAAACAGTTTTGCAAGTATTGCTTTTGTAGTTGTCTTTTTTTACCCTGTGTCTCTCAATTTTGGTATTCCCTTTCAATCTCCTAGTTCTAATACCAGTATACAAGGTTTCCAATATACTCAGATAAGATTACAGAGATAGTGTAGGTACAACCACAGGAAGGTGATACACAAGAACATCACCAATAATAGAAGCTACAGATACACATGGGACGTTGAAAGTAGTTACAACTGTGATATAACAATCGTTTCCATAACATGGAGTTCATTTCACTTAGCATCATCTTATGTGTTCATAAGGGTATAGCTATTGGGCTCTTGTGATCCTCTGTTGTGACTTGCCTAAACCTGTACTAATTATTCCCAATAAGGGAGACCATAGAGTCCATGTTTCTTTGGGTCTGGCTCACTTCACTTAGTATAATTTTTTCCAAGTCCTTCCATTTCCTTACAAATGGGGCAATGTCATTCTTTCTGATAGAGGCATAAAATTCTATTGTGTATATGTACCACATTTTCCTGATCCATTCATCTACTGAGGGGCATCTGGGTTGGTTCCAGATTCTAGCTATGACAAATTGCGCTTAATTTGCATACACTCTTACTAAATACTTTTGCCTATAGTTTGGTCACCTTGGCCTATAATTTGATCATTCTTCTGCCTTGAAGAATTTAATAGGAATAACATAAGATTGAGTAACAAATGTTCCGTTTCCTTAAACATTTTTCTGTAGCTCTTGAGCATAACTCATAAACAGAAATGCATAGATTGTTCAGAATTATGGGTGAGTTTTGTGGAGATACGAATTTAATGATGTGAAGATGTGAATCTAATGTCTCTCATGCATAGTACATTTTTGTCTAAAGGGTTAGGCTTTCTTGACTGGCCTAGAAAAATCTTAAAGTGTGACAAAAATCAAGCATCCTGGCCATTACCTCAATATCCCAAAGTTTATCATAGGATAGGAAGGATATGAGAGAGTGGAAGAAAAGTGTGAAAGAGGAATAACATTCCTTAACAGAGGAGGAAAGAGATGAATTCATATGAACTGCTATTAGTGTTTCATTCATTGATTCATTCAACATATAATTACTAAGTGCTTACTTGTAGCTTGGTGTCGTAATTGAGGATAAAACAAATAAAATACCCTGATAGTTGGGGAAATGAAACATCTAAGGTAGTAGATGGTAGCTTGTAGTACTAGTAGAAAGTCTGTGAGATTGTTTCTTTTTTTAAAAAATGCAGAAGCTATTCACAATAGCCAAAATATGGAAATAAACCAAAAGCCCCACTACAGATGAATGGATTAAAAAAATGTGGTACCCATATACAATGGAATTTTACACTACCATTAGAAAAGACAAAATAATGGCATTCACTGGAAAATGAATGGAACTAGAACAAATCATGCTGAGGGAGACAAGCCAAGAACAGAGAGACAAATGGCGTATGGTCTCCCTGATAGGCGGGTGTTAGAATTAAAATGCCAAGAGATAGAACAAAGTGACTTGAACTTGGGCCTTTCACTTCTCCTTGATTTTTTTTTTCCCCCTCAAATTTGGAGTTCTGCCACTTGAGCCTCAACTTTTCTGGCTTTTTTCATGGGTAATTGGAGATAAGTAGCTTTTGGATTTATCTTCTCCAGAGTGGCTTCAGATGGATCCTCAGATCTTGGCTTATAGGTGTGAGCAGTTGGTGCCCAGCTCTCTACTTTGGTTTGTAAAAAAAAAAATCAAATCATCTTTCTCCAAAAAAAAAAAAATACACACACACACACACACACACACACATCAGCAAATGGACTTAGAGTTAGGGTATCTTCAAGGCTAGAAAGTGCTTCAATAATTTTGGCTTCTGTTGAGTGAAAATTTATAGTGGTAATGAGTAAGAGTCAGCCCATCTTCCCTTCCCTCTTTTCCCCTGTTCCCTGCCTTCCCTTCCCCTTCTCCCACCTCTCCTCCCCACTTTCTGTCCCTCAATCCTTCTCTTTCCCTCCTCTTCTTTCTTCATTAACCCCCCTTCTCTCCCCTTTTCTTCTCTCCCCTTTTCCTTCCTTCCCTCCATTTCTTAATTCATTCCATGCTCTGTCCCTCCCATTCTCCCTTCTGCCTTCCTTCCCTCCATTTCTTCTTTTCTCTCTTTCTGTGTCTCCCTCCCTCCCTTCTCACACATGCTAAGTAGGCATTCTACCTCTGAGCTATATCCCAGCCACCGGCCTTTCTTTGTTCATCTTTTTTTGCTTCCCAGAACTTAATAATTATTTAATCTATTTTCATTTGATTCATTTTCTTTGAGCCTTTAATTCTTTCTATACCCTAGAGAGGGCAAGAAATGCCACTCAACACATACTTATCACATGGAGAAATATAAAATAATATTTTACTTCCTCCCATCTGGAAGCATCCTTTCTGGAACCTTCTAATTTGTTCCAGTCTGGACAGTGCATGCTATTCAGCTAGTCTTCTTCCCCCCCACCCTGAAATTGCATGATTGTCCTAGAATGACTTTGATTTTTTCCCCTGTTTTCCATCTGTCTTTCATCTTTTTTGAAGTATTTCATCCATTTTACCAGTCTTTTTTTTTTAGCTTTTAATGTGTAATATCTTGTTTTAAATTTGTCTGAGACTAAATTGACTGATAAATTGATTGACTGTAAATAGGTAGGGTTTGACCTCCAGGCCTCATGCTTTTCCAGGCTGGCAGGATACGGTGGGATTTCACCTCCAGCCCTATTCTTTCACTGGTTATTTTTAAGATAGGGCCTCGCTCCCCCCCCCACCCCCCCCGCCACCTTGGGCTGTGTGTTTGAGCCTTGATCTACCTAATGTCAGACTCTCCATCATGGCTATGATATCAGGCACATACCACTATCGAGTTTCCCTCTGTGGATTTTTCTGCCTTTTGTTGGCTGGCTTGGTTGTACGCTGCACAGATCTCATCCTCTTATGCACATGACATTGTGCCCAGCTATAGGTTGAGAAAGAGGTCTCTTATTTTTTCTGCATAAGCTGGCCTCAAACCACTCTTCTCCAATTCTCAACCTCCCAAATAGCTAAGATTATAGGCACGAGCTACTGATGGTTGACTTGTTGTTTATTTTTATAGCCTTTTACTCTTGTTTTAGTGAATGTACCACCTTATCTAAGGATATTACTTACAGTAGGTTCATAAAATCAGATCCTATTTTCCCTTTTTTCTCTTTTGAATTTTCTGTATTTGTTTTGGTGTTTGGTCTTACCTGAGAAACACATGTTAGATGTTTGGTAATTTCAGTTTGTTTATCTGTAAACTTGGTGGTAGAAGCTGGTTGGAGGGCTGTATGGCCACCTTGGTGGAGTCCCCATAGAAGTTTCTATCTGAGCTATCCTGTTGGGGAATGTCTGCCTATTTATCTCTAAGTGTACTTATTTGTACTTGCTGGTTTGCTCATACAACAACCTGCCCATCTGATTCAGCCTTTCCAAACAGAACACTGTTTTCTGGTTAGGTTAGGGAAAGTCAACTTCTCAACCACTTAAGGTTCGTACTGCTTTTGTTTGCAGATACAAGTCTTCCTTTGAGGTATACCTCCGTCCTGAAATTTCTGTAGGATTCATCCTGTTCCTGAGCTTCCTTTATTTAGGTTTCATTTCAGTTTATTGGGCCCGTTAACACGTTATCTATCAGTAACTATGTACTTTCCAGGTTTCCTTTTTTTGTGTGTGCCAGGCCTATGGTTTGAACTCAGGGCCTGGACACTGTCCCTGAGCTTCTTCGCTCAATGCTAGCACTCTACCTCTTGAACTGCAATTCCTTTTCTGGCTTTTTTGTCCTTTATTGGAGTTAAGAGTTTCATGAACTTTTCTACCTTGGCTATATCTCGGCCTCCTGAGTAGTAGCTAGGACTAAAGGTGTGAACCACTAGTGCCTGGCTTGCTTTCCAGTTTTTCTTTTCAGTCTGTTCTTTGTCCTTACTGGATTATGCTTTTTAAAAAGCATATGCTTACTGTGATTTTGATAGACTTTGAGAAGTCAACATAGGCATTTCATTTCTATGCTTAACCAGAACACCCATGTAACTTAATTTGTAAGATACAGTTCTGCATTTGATCTTTTTATTCTCTCCTGCGTGTCTAGAAGATAACATCTTTATTTGCAGCAGAAGGATTAGTCCTATCAAGTTGATTGTCTTCAGCTACTGTATGTTAGCATTCCATGTACCGCATGCTTGTAACTTGTCTAAAAACAGGAATCCTGAGCCAGCTTCTATTTTTCTCTAACAGCAAAGGCGTCAGCAGAGAGAACTGATGAAAGCTCTCCAGCAGCAGCAGCAGCAACAACAGCAGAAACTCTCAGGTTGGGGAAACGTCAGCAAGCCTGCAGGTTCCACAAAGTCTCTTCTGGAGATCCAGCAGGAGGAGGCCAGGCAGATGCAGAAGCAGCAGCAGCAGCAGCAGCAGCAGCAGCACCAGCAACCAAACAGAGCCCGGAATAACACAGTGGGTTCATTTTCCTTAGCTGGCATTCCATGGCCTACTGTTTGAGCTTTTCAGTATGTTAACCATAATCATTTCTGTCTCCTTGACAGCATTCCAACCTGCATACCAGCATTGGGAATTCTGTCTGGGGCTCTATAAATTCTGGTCCTCCTAACCAGTGGGCCTCTGACCTGGTCAGTAGCATCTGGAGTAATGCTGACTCTAAAAACTCCAACATGGGATTCTGGGATGATGCAGTGAAGGAAGTGGGACCTAGGAATTCAACAAATAAAAACAAAAACTCCAGTCTCAGGTAGGGCTCTGAGTGACCACCCTTGTGTACCTTGATGGGGGTGGGGGGGGGTAGGAGAAGCCTGAGATGTTGGGTGGGCTGAGAAAGGAGTTAGCTTGACTTGGAGTTTCGTCTGTGTCCAGAGGCACATAAGTCATTGTTATGGTGATTGCTTTCTTCCCCATGGAAGCACATTTGTGTTATTTCTTGGGGATCTTTCTACTGCTGAGCACTTTACCACTCGCCTCTCACATGGTAAATACTAAGAACAGCATGCTATTTTTATCATTGTTGAACATTTCTCCAAATGTCTTAGCATTTTTTCTAAATTTATATTTTAAGTCATTTTGATATTATAATGAGTATTACAAATACCTCTGTAACGACCTCAAACCTATTAATTTTTATGATAAGTTAGTTACATTTCATTATCTTTCTTTCCTCAGTTAGACAGTGTTGTTGAATGACTGTGGGTCTTGGCACTTAATACGTGAACTCAAATCCTAGTGCTACCGCTTAGTAGCTGTGTGACTTTGGCCAAGAGGGATGCTCTTTTGAGCCTCAGTTCCCCCATCAGTAAAAGGAAGATCATTTCACTGGTGTAGATAATGAAGTATGAAGTTGTTAGTAAAGCGCTGGCACATGGTAACTACTTAATAAATGGTAGTGTTGTCAGATTTTTTTTTTTTTGATGGCTTAAGAGCAGTAAACTCTGTGTTAAATGAGCATTGCTGCCAGGCACTGTGCTCTAGGGCTCTGCATACAGTGTCTTTATTCCTTACTGTAGCCCAAAGCATTCTTGGTGCCGTTTTACAGATGAGGAAACTGAGGCTTAGTGAAAATGGACCATCTTACCTTAAGACAAATAGGAAGAATTGCATCTTTTCTCAAACAGAAGGCCTGTGTTCACAAAATAGGGTATATTAGCAGAGGCTGGATTTAAGGGGTTTTTCAGTTCAAGTATCTGAGCCCTTTTCTTTCCTTTTATGGAGCTAAGAACTGGATTACTGAGCAGCTATCCAGTGTTTCCAAGACATTACTTATGGTATTGTAGTATAATCATATAGTAACAGTGTCTGGGAATATAATATCGCCCTATTGTTTTGCTTTAGTAAATCTGTAGGTGTGTCTAACCGGCAGAATAAGAAAGTAGAAGAAGAAGAAAAGTTGCTGAAGCTCTTTCAGGGAGTAAATAAAGCCCAGGATGGATTTACCCAGTGGTGTGAACAGATGCTTCATGCCCTTAATACGGCAAATAACTTGGATGGTAAGAATTGGGGAGGGAATCCCAGCATGTGGAATGACAGAGAGGATGCCCAAAGGAGTTGGCAAAACTCAGGAGTGACTAACTAAAACCCAAGAAATCAAATCTAAGAAGGCCAGGTCCACACTGGCTCATTATTGTATTGTTTGGGGACAGAAGTCCCCCAATATTAAGGTCTAATAAGTTGTGTGCGGTTGCCAAAGAGTATGTACCATTTCAGGCTGCTTTAATGATATAATAAGCCAGAGGTGATAATTCTGTGCTGCTTATTTTCTGGCAGCATTGTCAGACTTGTTCAATTCATCTTGGAAACTGGGGTTGGCCTGGACAAGAGAAGACCGGGGTGATGTGACATCATTCCCTTCCGGCCTCTGCAGAATTTCTTTGTGTGGGATGAAGTTACATACAAAACTAACTAGTTTCAGCACAGTTTGAAGAAGTGCTTTTTTTGTAGTGAGCTGTTTACAGAGGACTTACCTGCTAAACGTTTGCGCAAACTGGTAGGCAGAGATATAGAAGGAATCTCTGTAACAGATAGTTCAAGTTGAATTAGTCCACCTCTGATGCCTGGCCTAAAGTCAAGAATCTGTTAAAAACAATAGTAAAGGAAGTGAAAGGTCCTTTTGTGGCCTTCTAACAGTATCTAATGGTCTAAATGACTGCAGAGCAAATGATTATAAAAAAAGTAATGGCTACCATCCATTAAGCACCTACCATGTGCTAGGCACTATCTAGGGCTATCATGTTAAAGATACTTTTATAAGGTATGTCGTATTATCCCCATTTGTAAAATTAGGAAACAGAGGCTCAGAATGGTTAAGTAACTCATCAAGGTCACACAGCCAGCAGACTTCAGAGTCAGGCTTAAAACCCATATTTTGTAACTCTGGTATTTGTGCTATTTGTCTAATACCACATGACTTGGCATTTTCCATTTGATTTCTCTAAACATAAAATGTCTCAGTGGATTAGGAGTTCTGGGAGGACATAGTTATTCTTTGATATCTTTCTTGGTGCCTGGCACATATCACACACTTTAAAATGAATTGATTGAATTAAAGGAAAGCAGGAATGATTCCAAATCACTATAATCTAAGCAAGTAACTGTTTCAATATGACTCAGCCAGATTAAGCTTTGTGATATGTCCTTGATTCAGTACTATTCCAGATAATTTTATGCATCATGATGATAGGTGTTTTTTCCATTTCTACAAGGTAGATTAAGGAACATTCAACATAATAGCTGCAGTTTCCAGATTACTGTTGTTAAAGTGTACTAGGTATAGCAGTACCTTAAAATCTGAAGCTGCTTCTTTCATCTGTTGTACGTATTATTTCACCGTTACTGTCTTGTGTTTTTGCTCCTACCATATTGCAGTTCCCACATTTGTTTCTTTTTTGAAAGAAGTCGAATCTCCTTACGAGGTCCATGATTATATCAGGGCCTACTTAGGAGATACTTCTGAGGCCAAGGAGTTTGCCAAGCAGTTCCTTGAGCGCCGTGCCAAACAGAAAGCCAACCAGCAGCGGCAGCAGCAGCAGCAACAGCAACAGCAGCAGCAGCAGCAGCAGCAACAACAGCAACAGGTATACAGTAAAATAGTACATGCGGTGCCTCTGTGGGTACTACTGCCCATAAATAACCGAGTAACCAGAGAAATAAAAATTAGAACAAGAATTCCATTTTTGCAAATATAGTGATGAAAACTTTTTGAAATATGTAGACTTCATATTTTCAAGTTACCTGTCTTTGCTAATTTCCCAAATAGTAAATATAGCCATTTATTCTGTACTGGGCATGCTAGTTGCCGTTTCCTTGATTCATGTATGTGTGTTAATGAAACTGCAGCTCAGTGTACTTAACAAAAGTCATAGTGTCTGTGTATGATAGTTCACATATTATTGATAGGGCTTTAAAAGATATGTTCTCTCTCATTGATTCTTCTATAAAATGGACATTCAGTTGGAAAACATTGAACTGTTATTCCTAAGGAATATAAAAGATTAAGTTCTGGTTATATTTTCACCATGCCTTGCATATATAATTCCGTTTTATATGTTTCTGTTAAGTAAACCTTAATCTATGCTGATTTATTATTAGCATTTAACTTTGCTAAGACCATTATAAGTCATGACTGAACACAGCTGTTCTAAATAGTGACAGTTGTGTAGATGGCGAATGGGTAAATTGAGAAGGACAACAAGTGTCAGTGCCTGAACAGCACGGGAAAGATGTGGAGCCATACAGGAGCACTCTGTGTCTGTAGAATGTCCTCCCCTGTGGGCTGGAAGGGGAAAACCCATGCGTTACCCGTGTGTGCTTCAGTGTGTCCTTCCAGTGTCCTCTCCACTTCTTCCCCATGCGGTTACCCGTGCCTCAGTGTGTTCTTCTGGTGTTGTCTCCGCTTCTTTCCCTGTCCTCTGTCCCCAGGGCATAGAGAGCAAAGAAATCTACTTTGGGTAGGTGAGGGGTTTAGTTTACATTGTCATAGTACAAGTGCTTGTTTGTGATTATTTACTGTGCATTTCATTTCCTAGTGGATGTCATATTTTGTAGAGAACTTGTGACAGCCATGCTGACACAGCAGAGACTCACAGTTTTCCTGGAAATGTTTAAGTGGGATGTTGAAATGTAAATGAGGTTCAGTGGCCTGTTCTCTGATTTAGTGTTGCCAGAGCTGGCTGTAATGGGCTTTTTGTTTTTATATTCATACTTAGTATGATAAGGGCAAGTTAGCCAGTTCTAAGAATCTTAGGGCTGCAACTACATCTACAGTGTGTTCTCAGGTGTGTCGTCTCATTTCACAGGACTCAGTGTGGGGGATGAATCACAGTACACTCCATTCAGTATTTCAGACCAATCAAAGCAACAACCAACAATCCAATTTTGAGGCTGTGCAAAGCGGGAAGAAGAAGAAAAAGCAGAAGATGGTCCGAGCAGATCCCAGTTTACTAGGTGAGCATAGGCTGGCATATCCGCTGGGTGGTGGTGCTACAGGTGGGGTGGTGCTCATCAAATGGGCTCTACACAGTTTGCTCATGATCGATTTTTAAAAACAGCTTATAGTAAGTAGGCATCTCAGTGCAGAAGATATGCTCACATGTTTTAGTGGATAAGAAAAATAACATTATATGGTGCATTAAACTTTCAGTTTAGTTTGAAAATACTAAGGGAAACCAATAAGAATAGTTGAGACTCACAAATACTGATTGAGGTTGGAAGCAGGTCATTAATCTGATCATATGCTCAAGAACTGATATTTCGTGATATCTCCTGTGTCATATAATGCTTGGATAAGGTGGTGTCCTAATTCTCACAATTATTAGGCCAAGGCCTGTTTAGAGCATTTCCCAGTGCCACAGCTCTCGGTGGAGGAGTCAGAACTTGAGAGCAGGCCAAGTTCCTTTTCATCCTTCTGGTGCTATTCTTGTCTTTCATTGAGGACGTCTTCATGCAGAGCAGCCTACTAGAAAGATGACATTCGAAATGTAGCTTTGAAAAACTGAGGTGGGTGAGGAATGGAGTTTCAGGAATCACAAACATACGTACCTCTGTTCCTTAAATTGGCCTAACAACTCCAGATGAGGAAACTACAATCATCTTCTACTTGTGAATGTATAATAAGTTGTTACAAAACCAGACTGTCTATGGTAGAATAAGCTGGCAGAGTGGGCAGTTTGGAGTGTTGACCCAGTCAGGAGTCTGACTAGTTAGGAGGCTGCAAAGACCAGTAAAGATCTCGGTGGCCTGGAACATGGTTTGGCTGTGATGATAGGGGAAGTTGGGTGAATTTCCCACATCTAAGGGAGTGTGAGATGAACGGGTTGCCATCTGCTGAAGTGACGCGCACTGGAGATGGAGCAGGTGTAGAGGTGGCAGGGGGGAGGACTGTGTGTGAAATGCCTGAGATGGGGAGGGGGAAAGCAGGGGAGAGCTTGGTAGTTGTCCCAGCAAGAAGCTCTGCCCCAGAGAATTTCCTGCCTTGAGGAATACTTCACGCCAAGAACAAAAACCTGACTTTGGAGACTGGCTCCTGGGATTTGGTGCCTGAAGGCGGATTTGAGAACAGAGATGTGGTCAAACTGTTTTTTTCTGTTTTATGTTAAGGATAGATTGAAAAGTCTGAAATTTCATTAAGTTTTGACAGAAATAAGTGAATAGATGGCTGTAAGTCTTGTTTGAAGTCCTTGTAGTTTAGTCTGGGCCTTGAGTCAGGAAAAGGTCTCTTGCAAGCGTTGTCAGACTGCTAGAGTTATTCCATTGCTTGGAAACCCTCCTATGGGGGTGTGCAAGCACGTGCGCTAATCCTGGACCAGAACTTAATCTCCACGGGAAAGGAAAAGCAATAAACCTGCAAGGAGGAGTAAAACTCCAACAGAGGGTTGAAAATCAAGGCTCATGGGCAAGTTACAAGAAAATGACTGTGCAGCTAAGCCTCCTTCTGAAAATTCCTTTGATCATTGCGCATTTCCATTTATTTAAATTTATATATTCCCTGTAGATTTACAGATTGGGAAATTTTTAATAACTGTCCATTAGCCTCGTTTCCTGTGCACAAAATGAAAAACAGTAAGTTATTTCATCTAAAAATATCCATTGGAAAAGCAAGCCCTGATTGAAAGAGAAGCCTTTATCTCGTCTGGAGTCATAGATACTCAGGAGGTAGGGATCAGAAGAATCCCAGTTCCAGGATAGCTTAGGCAAAACTAATAAGACCCCCAGCCCCCCAGGCATGGTGGGATGCTCTGCAATCCCAGATCCATGGGAGACTGTAGATAGGAAGTTTATGTTCGGGGGGTTGGTGGGGGGGGACCCAAGACCCTACTTGAAAATTAGCTAAAGGCAAAAAGGGTTGAGGGGTTTGGCTAAATGGTAAGACTCTCTAGCAGACTCAAGGCCTTGAGTTCAAACCCTAGTTCTGCACCCCCACCAGTACCCTCAGGGGAGTGGAGGGAGAAGGGATGGGGGAGGAAGAGAACAAGCTCTTTGTTTGCTTCACTTCTAAAACAAACCAACAGAGGGAGCTCCAGACTCATTTCCTTTCTCAAACAATCCTCTATTCTTTGGTTTCACTCATACTCTAGTTTTTAGAACTGGCCAGTGTGAATCAGTGACCTGCAGTTGGACCATAAATATATGCTCACAGTGCTGCTGTTCTCTTCCTTAGGAGGATAGTCTCATGAGCCTTAACGTGTGTGTGTCTGTTGTGGACCTGTAGAGCAACTGTAGTGGAAAAGCCCCTCTCCTCTGGAAGGCAACAGCCTTGGCTTTCATGGCAGCCCAGGGCTTTTCCTCCATCAGGTGGGGAGGCTGAACGCACCCCTGACAAGGGATAGGCGGGGGTTTTTGTTTGGTTCTGGGGTTTGGGGCTTTTTGTTGTTGTTGTTGATGCTGGTGATGATGATCAGGGTCTGGGCACTGCCCCTGGTCAGCTTCTGTGCTCAAGGCTAACACTCCGCCACTTGAGCCACAGACCTACTTCTGGCCTTTTTGGTGGTTAAGTGGAGACAAGAGCCTCATGAACTTTCCTGCCAAGGCTGACTTCACAATCCTCAGATCTCAGCCTCCTGAATAGTTAGGATTATAGGCTTGAGCCACCAGCACCTAGAATGACTAGTTAAATAGTTAAGCAGAACCATGTCCTAAAAGCCTACCCTAGTAACCAACACATGATAGCATTTAATAACCACCTTTTTGTTGCTATAGATTCTTCCATTCTAAATTAAGTTTCTGTCACTGTTCTGTATAAGTTATCTTTTTAGTTGTTATTATAAAGGTGATGTACAGAACGTTACATAAATCAGGTAAAGAGCACATTTCTTTTTGGACAGTGTCATCCCTTCCCTGGTTCTCTCCCGGATTCCCTCCCATCCCCATCCCCCAAGTTGTTTAGTTCATTTTCAACCTTGTGTCTAGTGAGTACCACTGCTGTTTATTCATCCTTTGTCCTTCTCTTTCTGTGCTGTTCCCTTTTCTCCTCCCAAAGACAGATAAGCGAACAAACAAGGAAAAAGAAAAAAATGAAAAGGGCAACAAGGAAAAAAAAAATACTTCTGTTTCCATTTCCTGGAATTCATTTCAATAAATATTTTATTTGATTGGAGATGAGTTAGTTTTGATCATATGCCACCTTTCATAGATTGCTTGGTCTTTAGGTTCTTGGGCTTACCTAACTAAATTATTACTTCAAAATGAGGAGCAAGGACTTGTTATTTCTAGGGGAGAAGGGTCTTGCAGAGGGCGGCTGCTGGCTGGTGGGCCTGGGGTAGGGGTGGGGTAGAACTGCTCCACCACTTGTGATGCACCTTCTTTAGTTAGTAAACAAGCGTGTTTATTTTTTCAAATCTTGATATTTTGAGTCAGTTAATTAAGCTGTTGCATTATGTAAGACACGTTTGTTATTGGAACATTTCAAATGTGTGTTTATTTGGAAGCTTGAACATTGAGGTACCGAAGAGCGGGTGGGAAAGCCCACCGGTGGTAACGAGCGCTTTGGAGGGGAGGGCACTGAGGGAGAGGAGGGCAGCGCCTATTTGCTTTGGGTTTTCAAAAGGCAACTCAAACAGTTCAGGAATTCATCCCAGGTAGAAACACTGGAAAGCTTTCTGAAAGTCACTTGCTCTACACAGGACCTACTTGTTGTAATTTTCATCAACCTCTGATTATGGATTTTATTGGGGAAGTACATACATGTGCCACTGGTGTTGAGTTTTCCAGTGTTTGTGAGTACTGCCTGTGGCCTTGTGTGGGTGTGCTAGTTACTGCTTTTTCTAAGGCAGATTCTAGTGTTGATACTTGAAATCCTCACCTGTCAGGTCTTCTTACCTTCCACTCCTCTCTTCCCTTATTACCCAGCTCAGGTGCTCAAAAAGTCACATTCATATAGCCCACTGCGTAGGGCTTGGGCGCCTTGATTGTTGGGGTCGTCACTCATCACCCTGTTTTCCCTGCAGGGTTTTCGGTCAATGCATCGTCAGAGCGACTCAACATGGGCGAGATTGAGACTCTGGATGACTACTGAGCCCGCCGCTGCCCCGGCCCTCCCTCTCCGCCTGCCGACCACACGCGCTCCACTTGGACACAGCCTGCACTCGTCATTTGCTCTCTGTCACTCTGCAACAAATCACAGAATCGATCATCTCAGGCTTTTTCTTCTAGCCCTTTGTGTCCAAGATTCTTTAAATCAATTTTGTTGGTGAGCATCTCAGACTGTACATAATGGACCAGACCCTGAGACTCAGGGGTGGCAGTTGGGATTGCTCCCCAACAAGGCTGATGTTGGCAGCACAATAGTCACTGTGCGGTGATTTCATCTACTGTCTCCAGAAAGTGTGTTGGGATCTGCCAATAGCAGCTTACGTCCCCTTATCACTTTTTTTTCCTCCTGTTTTGTTTTTTCTTTTTCTTTTCTCCCCTGGAAGGGCAGACGGTCTAGCTGGTGCAGTCCATGAAGAGAGTTAATGGTTAACAGACAGTGGTCAGCAACAATGTCCCGCGGACTGTGACTTGGGTATCAGCAGAGACAGTCAGAGCTCTCCATCTGGTTGTATTGCCACTGCTAACTTCGGGATTGCATCAAAGAGGCCCCGAGCAGGGTGGGGTGTAGGGTGGATTGGTTTGATGGTGCACACCCCTCACCTGCTCTTTCTGAACACCCTTTCGGAGAAAGGATTCATGTTTTCTTCATTAGATAGTGACTTCCAAGCAAGCTGACTTCTCCCCTGGCGTACTCCAACCTTATTGGACAAAAGAAACCCCATGGCCTGGGAGAGAGACTTATTCTTAATTTTTCTTTCTTACAAAAACTGATTTTTTTTCCCATAAATATTTTTACTTCAGAGGACTAGGACCAGTTTGTTTTGGGCCCTTCTGTGAAAATTTGTCTCGTTTAAGAGACAGCTAGGATCTTTACCATATGTATGAATTTGTATAATTTCATTTTGGATAGGGATAAACTTTTGCTTCCGATAAAAGCCCGGAATTTCATCTGGTTCCTCAGAGCATTGCGTGTGTGTCTTGCTATGCCCCCAAAAGGTTTTGTTTAAAGATTCTTGGATGGTAAGTTGCCTGCCTTTTCAGGGGGGATGGGGGGGGGTGGAAATGTACCAAACCTGGCCATGTCTAAGGCCTTCGTCCATGGAAAGTGCTCTACCGGAGGCTGCGGCGGGGGCGGGGGGTGAGAGCAGGCGAAGCCTGCGGTAGGCCTCTGGTCACAGCCCCCCTTCCTGTTCACCTCACCTAGAAATGTGCTTGAGCTCTATTTATAAACAGACACTTCCTGCCCACCAGACTCCCACGGAACGCGGGATGGTCCGTCACAGCGGAACCGGCCGGCCCTGCCCTCAGGAGCCGTGCTGGGGGCCAGCTCCTAGGGGAGGCGCCTCCCTGGCCTTCCCGGTGCCCGCACAGGTGGGAGTGGCTCTGAGAGCAGTTTGGTCTGGGAGGGTTCTATTTGGTTTCTATTTTTATTGTTTTTGATCACCACTCTCCTCGTCCCTTCCTGCCTCCCTCCCCCTAAACATGTACAATAACTATACAGAGACTGCTCAAACTTGTATATAGTTTTTGGATCAAATAGCATGAGGAGATGGGAACCATTAAAATTTGGGACTCCTACTCTCCTTTGCTTTGTAAATTCAAAAGTGGGGGGCGGGAGGAGGGATAGTTAAAATGTTTACAAAAACTTTAAGCTCCCTCGGACTTTTGCCAGTGTGGAGGAAAATAAAAAAGAACTTAAGTAAAAATGTGGTTGTGTTCTCTGAGCGCACCTCCTGTATTCGCCTTCACGAGGCAGAGTTTTACACGAAACTCTTCCTCTTGGCACCGGGGGACAGCTCCAAATACTGCAGGCTCCCAAGACAGGCGGCCCCAGCCCTCTGCCGGGGCGTGGCGCACTGGCCGGGTCTGTTGGAGGTGGGAGAGGTCAAGGTAAACATGAGGGAGGTGGATGAATGACGCTCCTTTTTTGCTGCTCCCTTTCCGCCAAGCTGAGGATGCGCTCCAGGCCCCGCAGCAGAAACCGACCCTGCTCGGGGGCCCAGAGCCAGCCCACATCTTCTAAACACGACTCTGCTATTTATTCAGCAGAAATAAGTATATAATTTTTTTAAAAAAGCGGTGGGGTGGGCATATCAGAACAAAGCCATTTTAGTCCTGGAAGATTCCATTTGCTTAGCGAGGACCAGTTTCTGTCCGGACAATTTCTTGCCTAGAGAGAAGAATCTGTTCTTCTCTGGGAAGGCCTGTCTCCTCTGTTCTCTCTTCCCTGTCCCTCTTTGTCCTGTGACCGCTGGTATCACATTCTATGCATGTCCCTCTTTGGTTCTTCGGGGAGGGGTTTTTTATTTGGGGGAGGGGGAGTCCATGCTGGGGGTGCCTGTGATTGGGCCCAGGACCTCACGGCCCCATAGTGGGTACCGGAACACTGAGCTCCAGCGCCAGCCCTTTTGAGGTTTCCTTGTTTGCAGGCGGTCCTAGGGAATGAATCCAGGGCGTTGAGCTTGCAAGGCAGGTGGCGGCGCTCTGACTTTAGCCATGCCTCCAGTCCTTCTGTATTTGTTCATTTTGAGGCAGGGCCTCCCCTCACCCCTGGGCTACAACTGAGGATGACAGCCACGTGCCACCCTGCCAGCCATTGTGCTGCCCCTGTAGCTAGGAGAAAGGGATGGTGCTCAACTCCCTAACACCAATTTGTGTGCTCTCTCTCTACAATCTGTGTACCTCCTCGTGTATATTAAATCTGTAAATTCCTTTTAGCACCTATTATGTTCTGTGAGGGAGTAATGACAAAATCTACATAGCAGTATGTATACGCTATTTTTCTCAAACATTGGTTAAAGATGCAGTTATTGGAGGCAGCTGTGTTTTGTGTTCTTATTTGTCTACTTATTTAATGCCAGGCCTGAGTGCTGTCCCTTTTTTTGCTCAGTACTAGTGCTCTACCACTTGAGCCATATCTCCTCTTCTGACTTTTTGATGGTTAATTGGAGATAAAACGCTCATGGACTTGACCTGCCCCGGCTTTAAACCACAGTCCTCAGAGCTCAGCCTCTTGCTTAGCTAGCTAGGATTACAGACGTGAGCCTCTGGCACTTGGCTCTCATTTATTTGATATTGTGCCTGCACTGTGGCTTGAACGTAGGGCCAGGGTGGTCCCTCTTTACTCTTTTGCTCAAGTCTGACTGAGGCTCTACCTCTTGAGCAACATCTCCCAAAAGCTCTGGCTTTTTGGTTGCTAATTGGAGGCAAAAGGCTCATGACTTTTTTCCGGTCTGACTTTGACCTCTAATCCTCAGGTCTCAGCCTTTTGCATAGTTAGGATTGCAGATATGAGCCACTGGTACCTGGCTGTTTATTGCTTTGTAATTCTCAGGTTTAAAAACATCTCCAGTTTAATTTTTTTTTTTTTACTGATTTAACTTTTATTTAATCAGACTCTCTAATCTTTGTCTCTTAGATTTGTAGGGTTTTTTTGTTTTGTTTTGTTTTGTTTTTTGCCAGTCCTGGGTTTGGACTCAGGGCCTGAGCACTGTCCCTGGCTTCTTTTTGCTCAAGGCTAGCACTCTGCCACTTGAGCCACAGCACCACGTCTGGCCATGTTCTATATATGTGGTGCTGGGGAATGGAACCCATGGCTTCATGTATATGAGGCAAGCACTCTTGCTCTTGGGTCATATTCCTAGCCCCTCCAGTTTAATTTTAAAGATTCTTCCCAAGGTAGGTGGTCTGGACACGGTTGCTGCCTAATATGATTGCCTCCATACAGACTTACAATGACTTCCTTGTGTTTGTAATGCTGTTCCCTGTTTTGGGAAGGGCTTCGACGGTGGTTCTGCATGGAGTCTCTTGTGGTTGTGGTCTTGTGTCAGCTGGGGTTACTTGCTCAAAGGGGAGCTGTCCAAGATGGCTCTCACATGACTGGTGGTTGATGTTGGCTGCCTGTGTCCTGTGACAGCATCTCCTAGCATTCCCTTTTCTTGCCTACCGTGATGCTACTCGGATGCTGCCCTCTTACGGAAGGGTGGCCAGGCCACAGTGCACGAGAGCTTGTGATACAGAAAACATGACTACAGCCATTTTGCCTAAAGTGAGTATTGATTTTTCATTGACTCAAGTTCAAAGTTATTTTGTTTGGGGTTATTTCAGATTCTGGGATAGGTCATGGTGCTTCCAGCTTTATTTTAAACAATATTTAGGGCAGCCATTTTATTTATACATATAGGTGCACATATAAACACACAGCACAGTATTTCAAAATTGATGTGACAAAATTTGTGATGAGGGTTCAGGTGTAAGAAGCCCATGTGTGAATCTGAGGGAACAGTAGTCCTTAGGAATGAACATGTTTCTGTGTGCTGCTTTGGGGGGTGTAAGGTCTTCGTGGAAGGAGCGCGTGGTGGGCGGGCATGTCCAGAGCTCCTCCCACAACCAGTGTTGGCCTCTGGCTGGTGAGTTTCTCAGGACTCCCATCCTGCTTGAGTTCAGCCTTTTCCTGAGAGTGAGGGGCCTACCGTGCTTGGTGGGCCTTGGGCACCTTGAAGCCGCAGGTGTGTGAGGCTCACTTTGCAGATGTTAGGTTCTCTGGGTGATGCTTTGGGTACTACTACAAACAAGCCAGGGAGCCAAAGCCTGCAAAAGGAGTTTCTGCCAGGCATTCATCACTGGGGGTGTTTTGCAAGTGGAGTAATGACCATAGCTCTATTTCACAGCTAGGCTTCTTCCCTGAGAGCTGCTCTTTCCCCTGAAAGCTGTCATTGCACCTCTGTGGTCTCCCCCAAACTGCTCTTCCCCCTGAAAGCTGCCCCTTGCAGCACACTGCCGTCATGGAGATGAAACTCGCCAATATGCAGTGATGCAGTTGCTCTCACAAAATTGACACAGTCTGCGGCCCATCCTGGTCCCCACTTTTGCTTTGAGCTCCTTCCTTCCTTATGGAGAGGCAGATGGGCATGAAAGTAGTTACTGGGTCAACATTGAGACACCAAGCAACAATGACCTGAGATGGGTTTATTTCTCGGGAGGAATCGGGGGTCATGGAGTCTTCCTGTTGGCCTCCCTGACTGTCGTTTCCATCCTCGGTGGAAACCTTTGTATCCTGGGGCGGGCATGGAGTAGGGGTGGTGAACCTCTCTGCTTGGCTCCTTTAATTTTATTTTTTTTTCCTTGCCAGTCCTGGATCTTGAACTTGGGGCTTGAGCGCTGTCCCTGGCTTCTTTTTGCTCAAGGCTAGTACTCTACCACTTGAGCCACAGCACCGCTACTGGCTTTTTCTATATACGTGGTGCTGAGGAACCGAACCCAGGGCTTCATGTATGCAAAGCAAGCACTCTACCACTAGGCCACAGTCCCAGCCCTTGGCTCCATTTTAAGGGGGACTGGAATGCAGGGACGGAACTAGACTTGGTCGTAAGAGGAAGGGAAGCTTGAGGATTTGACTGGAGTGCTTTTCGGTTCCCCAGGGCTCCAGTGTGCCAGGGGGAGGTGGGGAGGCCCTCGATAGCCCCTGGCCTCCCGCTGGCCACCCATGTGGCCGCCTGCACATGCAGCAGAAGACTGCTGGCCTTGACCCCGGGGTGGCCTGTGCCGCGTCACCGAAGGGGACCTGAGTTCAAATGATGCGCCTCCTATGGGACAGAGTGACTTGGCTGGATTTTCACAGCTCTGTTTCAATGGGCCCTGAAGCATCCAGATCTCGTCCTGAGAGACCACCTTAGCTAATCAAAGGAAGTAATTCGGACACTTGTGCTGTGCGGGCTGGGGACAGATTGGGGAGAGGAAAGCAGGTAAGGGACGAGGAGCACCGCGCCCCGCAGCGGCATGCCCGGTCACCGCGAGTGACCTCAGGCGAGGCCGACGCCCGGCGCTTTCCCGCACGCGCTTCCGTGACTGGTGCCCAGAAAACGAAACTGCAGCCTTGATAACAATGCCGTGCGCGCGTCAAAAGGCCCAGGACGCGCACCGCTCAGCCCAGGCTCCGCTGGGCCCTGCGGCCACCTCACTGCGGGTGACCCAGACGGATCTCCACTCCCGAGCTGCCCGCGCCCCTCACTGCTTGCCACCTGCAGTCGCTTTCCAACGGGATAATTCAAAAACACAGGGCAGACTATTCAAGAAGCTCCTTTAGTGGACTTGAAGACGCTTCATTAGGGGTTGACATTTTTACATTATTTTGTTACTGTAAAGATGTGTACAGAGGGGTTACCATTTCATAAGCAACGAATACATTTTTTGGACAATGTCACCTCTTTGCTTTCCCCCTGGGTATTGATGCTTTGCTCATCATTCTTTATGCCACTTTTAATCATACTGTTTTAATGTGCATGGCAAAACAAGACTCCCTTAAGAGCACTCATGCCTTATCACATTAACAAAATATTTATGCCCTCGCCCTGTATGGTTTCCTCATCATCTCAGAAGTGTCCTTACAACATGTGAATCTAAATCAGAACGTTATATTGCATTTGAATGATTTTCCTAAAAGTCGCTTAGCAGCTCCTCTGTGGAGCAGATACGGAAGGGATCGCTGACGGAAAATCCCGTTCTGGCCTTAGCAGCAGGTATCTTCTTTCTGATGCCGATGGTTCATGTGCCCCGACTGTTCTTGAAGCCGGCGGAGACGTCTCTGTTTATTTCCTGTACACCTAGGTTCTCCTCCGCTGCGTGCACCAAGACGTCGCTGCCAGTGGCCCTGGCCGGGCCACAGGCCACAGATGTGGCTCGTGCCCATTGTCGTGCCGAAATCGATCGCTGTCACTGCGGTTGCCCGGACCATAGAGAGGGGCCGAAGAGTCGTGACTGGGGGTGGGGCACTGTTGTTTCCTTTTAAATAACTTGAGCTTTAGGGAAAAGTAGTGAAACTAGCACGGGGGACTTGCTGTAGCCTGGCAGACCTGCGCCCTTTGCTCTCGGTAGGCGGCCGGTGCTCTGCGGTGCTGACGGTGAGGTCCGGGGCTGTGTGCGCGCCAGGCAAGCTCGGCCACGGCCCGTCCTTCACGCTCCTGACGCCTGCGCGCTTGAGGTGCTCCCTCAGAGCGCTGTGCTCTCGTCCAGGGCCCTGGCACAATGAGCACCAGGCTTTAAGGAAGAAGAGCTGGTCTGTCGTCCCAGTCCCTTCGTGCCTGGAGTGGCGGCGGAGTGCTTTCCCATCCGTGCCACAGCTTGGCTTTTTTTTTTTTAAGGGTTCGGGACGTTGATTTTTATTTTTTTTTCTTTAAGAGTATGCTCACCGTGTTTCTCGTTGGGAGGTGATTCCGAACCCTGAGCCGCTGGGCCATGCAGACGCTTCCTGTCGTCGTGGGCTGGTGTCGGCGTCAATGGTGGTCTGCCTTTCCTGGAGGCTGTGCACAGCAAGCTTTCCCCGCTGGGGTTCGCACCCGGTCACTGGGAACGTGCTTCCCCCCGCGCGTGGCCTCACGCTGCACGAGCCCCGCCGGCTCCTTACCTTGACACAGATTACACACTCGTCCTCTGCTTTTCCCACACGTGGGGAGAGCAGCGTCACGACTGGTTCGCTCACTGTAGGGGATTGTACTGAGGACGCTGGGCGTGTTCACTGTCCCCAAGTATCTGTCGTGCTTCTTGACTCTGGACAGGTGTGTGTGTGTGTGTGTGCACGCACGCGTGCGCAGCGATAGATCTATACAGCTATGCGTATTAGAATTCCTGCTATATCCAGTTCCAATACACCACTCCAGGGTCCGTTCTAAACATCCCCCTGTCCACACTGAATTCCCTGCTCCCACAGAAGACACCGGCCTCTCTCGGCCCTCAGTGTGGCCTTGAACCTTGAACCGCATGGCTGTGAGCTGCCTGTGTCCTCTGACCAGGATATTGGAGGGGTTGACACTGGGGAAGAAAAAAAGCCAGGTAGCCTAGAGGTAAGTATTGGGGGGAAAAAAGTAATGGATGAATAAAGTACCTGGGACTGGGACTGTGTGTGCGCGTGTCGACCCTGCGGTGGTGCTTGGCCTGTGTGCTATCCATGAGCTCTTTTGCTCAAAGCTAGCGCTCTGCCACTTGAGCTGTGGCTCCACTCCCAGCTTTTTGCTGGTTAATTGGAGATGAGTCTCAGGAACGTTCCTGCTTGGGCTGGCTTCAAGTCTCAGAGGTGTCCTCCTGGGTGGCCGGGGTGAAGGGTGTGAGCCACCTCTTTGAGACAGGTCCTGTCGGGAGTCGGAGCATCCTCTGAAGATGCTCTGTGACGTCCGTCCATCCCCACAGCCACGTGAGCAGCATGATCATCACTCCCTAACGTGTGCATCCCGCACACAGGTGGTACAGCGCCCGTTCCACAAGGACAAGGCCCCGAGTTCAAATCCCATGACCACAGGAAAACCAATTTCCAGTCAGTAGCAGTCAATTAGCAATTAGGTTCTGGGGAGTTAAAAGAGCTGGTGCCTCTGACCCCTACATTCTCCAAGTGCCAGCTCATACCACTCTACTAGAGTTGGGTGTGATCAAGGGCCGTGCAACAATATGCCCGGTGCCTGGTAGGCTTCGAAGCTTGTGTTTGTACACACTGATACTTGTACAATGATGAAATTGCCAAGTGGCAAAAATCTCAGAAGGTGTATCTGTTGGTGAATGAAGCCTGGCTACAATTCCAGCAATGGCAAAAACATTGTATCAATCTTTAATTCGGGCCTTTTGTTGTCCAGTCTGTGCATTTTTCTTCTCCATATAATATGGTTAAAATGATCATTTGAAATATTTACTATCTTGACTTTGTGTGTGTGTTGCTGGAGATTGTTCCTAGGTCCTGTTCCACCTCGAGAGTTTGAACTCTGGGCTTCAAATATCTGCGAAGCAAGTGCTTCACTGCCTGAGCCATGCCTCCCAGCTCGGTTTTTGCTGTTACAATCTAGCTTCCTGCCCAGGCATGCACCTGCACTAATTTTTTAAAAATTTATTATAAATGTATAGAGAGGGGCTCCCATTATATGAGTCCGTCAATGAGTACATTTCTCTTTGGACAATGCCACTGTCACCCCTGCCTTTACTCTCTCCCAAGTGTCCCCTCCCGCTCACACCCACAAGTTGTATAGTTCATTTTCCATGGTGTAGTAGGTACCACTGCTGCAATTGTTCACCCTTTGTGCCACCTTATCCGTGCTCTCCTTACCCTCCTAAAGGGGAGGTGTACACAGAGAAAACCTCGTTTCCCTTTTCTGGAGTTCATTTTGATAGATACTATTTCATGTGATCGGAAGCGCACGTGGACTTTGATCCGCCTATTTTCGGCTTCCTGCAGTGGACGAGATGACAGGCTTACTCAGCCATGTCCGGGTGCCTCGTCAAAATAAGAGTCTTGCAGACTTTGCGCCCGGGGTGCCTGGAACGACAAGCCTCCCATTCCAGCCTCCTGGATCTTAGGGTGGATCTCAGGGTGACAGGCGTGGGCTGCTGGGCCCGGCGGCCTGCTGAGGTTTCGAGAGCTTTTCTGCCTCCCAGGTAGCAAAGATGACAGGTGCGAACCACTGGCAGGCACCTACATCAGCCCCGTAAGAAAGTGTCGAGAGAGAGAGGCGAAATCCCCCCATCTTTCCCATAGGAAATCGAGTCCAGAAGCCCCCAAATGTGGAACTCAAATGTTTGTGCTCCTGCTATGGGCTGGGCCTGGTGCCAGCGTCTAGGAAACACTGGCAAAACCGAACAGCCCGTGCCACCCCGACTTTCCGGACACACAGCATGGAGACGGGAAACCCCGCGAGCACTTCCCCCGGAGCACCACTGCAGAGGTCTGACAGAATTCCCATCTGGACTGTGCTTTCTTAAAAAAAATTTAAAGGCTATGATCAAACTACACGGTCCGCGATGGATGGGTGTGGAAAGGAACTGAAGCTTAATTACTCAAGGTAACTGGCTGAGCACGGATGGCTCGCTCCTGTCATCCTAGCTGCTCAGGAGGCTGAGGTCCGGGAGTCACAGTTGGAAGCCAGCCCGGATAAGAAAACCCAAGAGGCCAGTGAACTACCAAAAACCCACAAGTGGAGCTGTCGCTCGAGTGGTGGCGGGCTAGCCTTGGACGACAGCACCCAGGCCCTGAGTTCAAGCCCCAAGACACACACACACACCATAACTAGTAGAACTAGACTAGAGAGGAGGAGCCTGGCGTGGGTGCAGAGTGGACCCCGTGCTGGGCCACAGGGCCAGGCCCGCGGAGATTCACAGACGCTCAAGTCACAATCCCCAAACTGGAAACGACTTGAGTGGCTACGGACGGGGGTCGGGGGGGGGGGGGGGGAGTGTGTCACCCTAGAACCCAGCTCCGTTCAGCAATGCCAGTCAGTGTGACAGCAACCCACCCAGCCGTGGCTGCGCCTCAGGCGGGGCGTGGAGCCCGAGGGGCCAGGCTGGGAGGTTCCCATCCAGACGCCCTGTGCTCTTGAGTTCAAGGCTAGACAGAATGGGGCTGGGGCTCAAGTGGTAGCATGCTTACCCAGCAAACACAAGGCCGTGCGTGGGTTCAATCCCCGGTCCTGTGGGGTGGGGGGGAGGGGCGGGTGGTACTTTGGGGGTTCTGACCGGGAGGGGCGTGGGGAGGCCCACTAGGGCTCTGGAGGTGTCTGTTGGTTTGGGCGGTGATGGGAAAGTTGATGAACTTGTCAACAAGTGGGCCCTGACGCTCTGCCCCACGGGGCAGCTGGAGGCCGAGCAACTCGACCCCTTTTACGCCATCTGCGTGCTCACACGTGTGTGCGCTCGTACTGGGCCTTGATCTCGGGGCCCCCCAGTCTTGCTTGGATTTTTCACTCGGGATGGGCACGCTGCCTTTCGCGGCTTGGTGGGCGGTGAGTCTCGGGTGTGTCTGGGGTGTCTGTGGGATTGTCACAATGGCGGCCTCGGATCTCAGCCTCCGGGGACGCGAGGGGACAGGCGGGCCCCGTGGTGTTTCCTCACAGCAGCGAGAAGCCAACGAACACGTCACTGTGAGCCCTTAAAACACGAACAGAACAGGAGGGGGAGCTTGGGGGGGAGGCAGGGGAGAGGTGACATTGTCCCCAAAGAAGTGTATTGTTTTTCCTTTTGCCTGTCCTAGAGCTCGAACTCCGGGCTTGGGCGCTGTCCCTGAGCTCCTTTTTGCTTTGAAAGGTAGCGCTGGACCGCTTGAGCCGCGCACCACTTCCGGCTTTTTTCTGTGATTCATTGCAGATAAGAGTCCCACAGGCTTTCCTGCTCAGGCTGACTTCGAACTGTGATCCTCAGACCTCAGCCGCCTCAGTAGCTAGGATCACAGGCGTGAGCTACTGGCACTCGGCCTAAGCAATGTACCCTTTACCTGACATGTAACCGTGGCCCCTCTGTACATCACCTTTATAGTAGTAATACAAAACGTTAAAAAAAAAAGATTTTAAAAAACAAAAGTGAGGTGAGATCGTTTCATAAAAAAATACGAGCGCTAAGAAGAAATGGGAAGTGGTGTGATGAGGCTCAGGGAGGCCTGGGAAGCTCAGGCGTGAGGTGCACATCTCCGGTGTTGGGGGGGGGGAGGGAGGGAGAGAGGGAGGGAGGGAGGGAGGGAGGGAGGGAGGGAGGGAGGGAGGGAGTTCTGTGCTAGGTGGCTGGAGGTCCGCCTGGCTGGGCTGGAATCTGGGGGGTGAGTTTCTGGGCGAGGAGATGGCACATGCAAAGGCTCTGGGGCACGATCGAGTTTGGGGCACTGAGGGAACCTGGCCAAGCCCCGGGGCGTCGGGAGGTTGGGGCCTCCATGGGGAAACCCTTCGTTTGCCTTTCTGTCCCAAGAACGGTGGGTGATCCCAACCTGCAGGAAGCAGCTGGGCTCTCTGAGGGCCTGGAAGTGGGGGCTGAGGGAAAGGGGGGGACCTCGGAGGATTCACTCCGGGGGCCGGGATCTCTAGAAAGTAGGGGTCAGGGGGGCTGGGATGGGCAGGCGTGAGCAGCCCTGAAGGCTGGAGGGGGGGCTCGGGTCGCCTCGCTGCGCTGGTCATCGGCTCTGCCCCGGGAGTGTTCTGGAAAGCCCCACGGGAGGCTTGACAAGCGCTTCTGCCGTGAGCTGGTGGAGCGCCTGGGCTGTGGCCCACCGCCCGGGCCCTGCGCCACGCGCCTGTGTGTCCACCGCCCCGCGGGGACTGCTGCCCTGTGAGGTCTAGAAGCTTCTCACGCCCAGCAGTACCTGTGGGAGATGTGTGTCCTCACACACGTGTGTGTGTGTGTGTGTGTGTGTGTTCCTCTTTCCCTCTGCCGGGGCGGGGCTGCCCCTGGGTTCGGGACAGCGTGTGTGTGTGTGTGTGTGTGTGAGTGCGTGTGAGCGTGCGTGTGCCTGTGGGGGGCGGGCACGGTGTCCCAGGAGGACAGAGTTTGCATTGATGGAAAGCCTGCCCCGCGCTCGGGAGCCTCTCGCCCCTGCCCGGCCGCCCAGAGCTCCGCGCCCGCCGCTCGCTCTCGCCACGGCCGGGATGGCGTCCTGCGTGGGCCCGCGCCTGGCGCTGCTGCTGCTGCTCTCGGGGCTCCTGGCCCCCACGGTGCTCACAGGTGAGGGGCGCGGGCCTGGCTGCCCCCCCACCCGCCCCGGCCCCCTCCCCCCCTGACTCCCCGGGCTCGGGTGGGTGCAAGCTGCTCGTGGGCGACGGGGCGGCCTTCTGGAAGGATCTGGGTGGGAGTCCCGCGGGCTTCTGAGGAGGGGGCACCTGGGGACGTGCGAGTCACTTCGGCACCCCCAAGGCAGCTGGCCGCAAGGTTCTGGGGCCCAGGCGGCTGCTGCTGGGGTGGAGGGGAGGGGACCCCGCGGCGGGAGGAGGGCGGAGACGGTCACGCGCGGGCCGTGCTCCCCGAGGACAGCCATCGGCAATGTCAGGGCCGCTCGGGCTCGCCTGGCCTCATCCCGTGTCACTAGAACGTTCTGCGGCTCGTGGCGTGGACTCGGGGGGGTGGGACGCGGTGAGCGCGTGGGCTGGGGGAGAAGAGCCACGCCGCGGGGACACGCGTGACAGCGGTGGCCTTCCTTCCCGGGCTGGCCCACGCCACCCGCCTCTTCCACGGGGAGCCCACAGCCTCGGGGGACCAGACACGGCTCCCACGGCGCGGGGGGGGGAGTGGGGGGACGTGCACCCGCGTCCCCAGCCCCTCCATGGGGCCCAGCGGCCCTGGGGCACGGCCTCCCTCATGGCCGGGGGTTGGGGGGGCTCAGCTTCCTCGAGTTGGCAGTGCCCGCGGCCTTCAGCTGGAGGAAGGGGGGACAGTAAGGAAGAAGGCCCCACCCGCGTGAGTGATCCCCACCCTGTGTGGGTGCTCCCTACCATGTAGATGCTCCCCTCCCGTGTAGGTGCTCCCCACCGTGTAGGTGATCCCCTCCCGCGTGGGTGCTCCCCACCGTGTAGATGCTCCTCCCGCGTGGGTGCTCCCCACCGTGTAGATGCTCCCCTCCCGCGTGGGTGCTCCCCACTGTGTAGATGCTCCCCTCCCGTGTGGGTGCTCCCCACCGTGTAGGTGCTCCCCTCCTGCGTGGGTGTTCCCCACCGTGTAGATGCTCCCCACTGTGTGGGTGCTCCCCTCCCGCGTGGGTGCTCCCCTCCGCCAGCCGCGCGACCGCCACCTCCTGGTGGCTTGTGCCCGCTCCCCGCCGTCTCTGCCCACGCAGGTCAGCCTGTGCATGCATGGCGTGGGGGGGGTGGGGGGGGCTTCACCCTTCCCCACGGGCCACCCAGAGCCTCAGCGGGGTTCAGGCTGCTCTTCTGGCTGTTCTGGAAGGTTCTGAGGAGCAGCCGTAGGTCAGCAGGTCTGAGCAGGCGTGGACAGGCCTGCGGGCCCCTCCCCCGAGCCCGGGCCGGGGTCCCGGCGCTGAGGTGGGGAGGGAGCCGGCCAGGTCGGGCGGGCGGGCGGGCGGGCGGGCGGCCAGGCGGGGATGAAAAGGCTCTTCATGGCCTCACAAAGGCGGTCTGTGAGCGCGGCGCCGGCCCCGGGACCCTGTGGTCAGACCGAGCGTTGCACAAACTTATTTACCAACGGCCAGGCGACCGATGGCGGGGGGGGGGGGGGGGGGGAGTGAGGGGTGCCCGGCCTGTGGCAGTGCCACCGGGCCCCCTCCCCTGCCCTGCCTGCCTCAGCCAGAGTGTGAGGCCCCACAACACTGTCCCTTCTGTCCGGGGGACCTGGGTCTCCTGGTGGCCACCGCCGAGAGGACCTTGGGGTTGTCTGCTGCCTCCCCCTCCCCTCCGCCCTTCATCCTCTCCCTCTTCCGGCCGCCACACCGATGGGTCACTTCTGTTCCTGGCCTGGGGGAGGGGGGGAGGAGGTGGGGGGGGGTGGATGGGTTCCAGCCCCTGAACTTGGTCATCCTTCTTTGGGAGACGTTTAGAGAACACAGCGATGCCAGGCCCGGCCGTGGCTCCTTCCCTGGGGGCTTGGCCGCAGATGCCACCCAGGCTGGCTGGGCCTGGCTCCCGGGAGCGCCGGGCACCTCCCTGGACAAGTGCCCGGCGCGGGGGGGGGGGGGGGGGTGAGCTCCGGCGGCCAGTGCTGGGACGGGGAGATGCCTGCGTGCCCTGTCTCGGGTGAAGGGGCAGCCGGCGGGGGGCCTGTGGCGTGTCCATTTCTCAGGACAGGGACTCTGCAAACTCTCAGGCCTGCCAAGGCGGGTGGGCACGCCAGGCCTTTGCTCTGCTTCGTTCTGGGAGCCTGAGACTAGTTTGGTGCTGGGCTCTCCCATTGGGGGGCTGGAGGACGGGCGCCTCCAAGGGGCTCATGTCCCCACTCCTCCTTGGGTGGGAAGCCAGACCAACTGATCCCAGAAAATCCCGGTCCTGAAACAGGGAAGACACCACAAGGAGATGAGATAAACATATTGGGGGGCTGGGGGGGAGGGGGCTCTGACCAAGGCTGGGGCTTCTCCTCTGAAAAGGGGTTCTGGTTTGGGCAAGCCCTGGGGAACAGGGCAGTGGTTCCTGGCTGCGATCGGAGCCTTGGAGGACCTGGGCCAGGGCCATGGTAACCTTTTTGGAGTGAAAAGATTTTAAGTAAACACAAACGTTACAAAACACAGCCTGGCCTCCGTGTCAGCAGCGCCTGTCATCCGTGCGCCTGTCGGGAGGCTGAGCTCTGAGCATGGGGCAGTTCAAAGCCTGCCCAGGCGGGGAAAGGCTGTGAGACTCTTAGCTCCCACTATCCACCGTAGGAAGCGCGCCCCGAGCGGGTCTGCGGCTCCAGTGGTGGAGTGCTAGCCCTCGGGGAAACGGGGGCAGCGTCCCGGCCTTGAGTTCAAGTCCCAGGACCAGCAAAAAAAAAACAACAACAAGAAATCCCTCCAAACCTGAGCTCTAGACCTCACGATTTCCAACGTTTGGCCCCATCCCGGGGCCCCAAATGCCCAACCAAGGACCTCAAGGTTGCAGCCCCCCACCCCGTCTTCGCTTGGCCCCGGCGCCCCCAACTCCTTCCTCCTCCCCTTGGTCTTTCAGCCGAGGGTCCGCAGGCGCCCGAGCCCACCCTGTGGAACGAGCCCGCCGACCTGCCGTCGGGAGACGGCCCCGTGGAGAGCACGAGCCCCGCCCAGGAGCCCGCGGGCCCCGGCCAGCCCACGCCCACCCTCGAGCCTGGGCCCGAGGACAGCACGGCGCGCGAGCCGCTGGACCCGGGCAGCGGTACGCGGGGGCGGGGTGGGGACGGCCGCGGGGGCGGGGGGGGGGACGGCCGCGGGGGCGGGGTGGGGGGCGCGCCCGGGACCCCGGGGTGACGCGGCCTTCTGTTCCCCCCCACCCCCCCCCCGCAGGCTCGCTGGGGCCCGGCGCCATCGCGGCCGTCGTGATCGCCGCCCTGCTGGCCACCTGCGTGGTGCTGGCGCTCGTCGTGGTCGCGCTGAGAAAGTTTTCCGCTTCCTGAAGCCAATAAAGGAGCCGCGTCCGCCCCGGCGCGACTGGCTGCGCCGCCCGTGTCCGCGTGCGTGCGTGCGTGCGTGAGTGCGTCCGTGTGTGTGCGCGCGCACGCTCAGGTGCGTCGGCGGTGGCCGGTCGGAGCCCCGTGCATGGGGAAGACCTGAGCGGCTGCACCGCCGGTGCTGGGCCGGGAAGGGTGGGCGGGGCGGGAAGGGGCGGGGCCTAGAAGGTGTGGGCGGGGCGGGGCCGGGAAGGGATGGGCGGGACGGGGGCGGGGCTTGGACGGGGCGGGGCCTGGAAGGGTGGGATTTGGATGGGGCGGGGCCTGCAATGGATGGGGCGGGACTTGGACTGGGTGGGCGGATCCTGTGAGGGGTGGGGCGGGTTGGGACGGGGGCGGGGCGTGGAAGGGGCGGGGCTTGGGGCTGGGAGGGGCGGGGCCGGGGCGCACGGGGCTACCTGTGCTAGCAGCGCGTGCACTGAGAGTCCTGGCCTCGTGCGTGCGGGGCTGCGCTGCGCTTCCCGCGCTCTTCCCACGGTGCGGTCCTCACCGCCCGCAGGCCCGACGCCCCCTGTCCACCCCGGCTGGGTGGAGGAGACGACCTCCAGACCCCCGAGGAGGGAGGCAGGGCTGCCGCGGGCCAGGCCGCTGGGAGACGGAGGGGGGGCGGCGGTGCCTCCCCCGCACCCCCCCCCCAAGTCCAGTGCGAGTCCCAGAGCCAGGGCTGAGGAAGTCTCAGTCCGTCCCTCCACCCCCATCGCCTGCCCACCTCCGTGCTCTCCCCCCTCCGTGCCATCGCCCGCCCCCCCCCGTGCTCTCGCCCCATGCCCTCCCCCCCTCCCCCGTGCCCTCGGCGGCCCGTCCCGCCGGGCGCCCTTGGGGGAGCGGGCTTGGATAATTCGGGACGCGTTAATGGAAGCAGAACGCCTCCCCAGAGCTCTTGGGGGCGCAGTCTGGGCCCGGGTTAGAGCGCATGGAAGACGCCAGGCTGGGGTGCCGGGAACCCCGCCCCCCCCCCTTTGCTTTTAACCATTTCCCACAGCCACCTTGGCCGCTTGGGCTGCCCGGAGCCCCACTGGGGACTGGGGACTGTTGACACCTGGGTCCCTGCCCACCCCCCCCCCCCGGGGCCCGCCGTCGCCCCTCGCGCCCGGGCGCAGCGCGCCTGCGTGGGTTTATTTCATGTTCCCTCGCCTCAGAGAGCAACGGAGCGCGCTGCGCAGCCTTGGCTGGGGGCTGGGCACCCCCGATCGGCTCCCCAGCCCGCCGCGGAGCTGCGGGGGCCGGGCCTGCGGGCTCGAGGTGGCCCGGGCCAGAGCGCGGAAGGCGGGAGAGGCGGCCGCGCCGGCGGCCCGGGGCCCACGGACAGCCTGGTGCCCGGCGGCCTTGCCCACCTCTCCTCGCTCCCACAGCAGCAGAGGGGCCTCGAGCCTCACACCGCCCCCACGAGGCCACGCACGGAGGCCCGCGGGGGCCGAGCCTGCGCCTCCTGCTGCCCCCCCCCACCAAGGCGACCCTCCCTCCCGGCCCACAAGCCAGCGCCACGTTCCCGGGCAATAAAGGACGGACCTGCGCGACTCGTATACAGGATGCTTCTTTTAATGCAGCCAAAAAATGCGATGTGCTTTTCTGAGAACCATAACCGCACAGGATGCAGTGCCCGATACATTCCGTGAAGCACTGCCCACGAGGGGCTGCCCGCGGGGCTGGAACACGCGGGGGCGGGGGGAGCTCCAGCCGCTGGGGCGCCGCGGGGGGCAGAGGCGCGGGGAGGGGCCGAGGGGCTCCGCGCTCCCCTGGGGGAGAGGGGGACGTGCAGGCCTGTGGTCACCTTCTGCTCGCCCCTGCGGGGGCCCCCGGGCCTCGGGGTCACCTTCTCTCCAGGCGGGAGGGGGTGGAGGGGGGAACCACACGGTCCGTTCGCTTCCGCCCGGCTCCGGTGCACAAGCGCGCAAGAGCAAGCCAGGGCCCAGACCCCGGCGCGGGAGCACTGGGCACGGGGTGCGGCGAGAGTGGGGGCCCCCGCCCGCCCCCCAGCTCTGCGCCCCTCCTCCCGGCCCACAGCCCAGCCCTAGGCCAGCGCCCGGCCCTGGGGTCATTGCCGGTTCCTGCTGCCCAGCTTCCGGCGGTCCTTGTTCTGGCTGCGCTGAGGGTCTTCCATCTTGTGGACCCGGAAACATTCCTTGAGGTTCTGGGAGCGGATCTTGGGGTTCAGGATCTCCTCCGTCATGGAGCTGGGGAACCAGCCTCTCTCCTGGTCATGCAGGCGCTCGCCAAAGATCCAACCTGCGAAGAGGAAGCGGGGTCATGGGGTGGGCTGGGGCCTCCCTCACCCCCAGGACTCCGGGAAAGGGCGTGGGGGGCAAAGCTCAGCACAGCTCTCCTCGCACCGGGCCTGCATGGGCCCCGTGCAGCACCTCCCACAAGCGGGGGTGCAGGCTCTGCTGCCAGGTTCACCCTGAGTCCTCCTGGGCAACCCCTGCCCCAGGAACCCCCCAAAGATCTCCCCCAAAGGAGGCCCCGGGCCACCAACGTCCTGGTCCTCTTTTCTGCCTTGCTCTCTACTCCTTCCTCCCTAGAGAGGGTGTGTGTGTGTGTGTGTGTGTGTGTGTGTGTGTGTGTGTGTGTGTGTGTGTGTGCCAGCACTGGGAACTGAACTCTGGGGACCCTTGCCATGGCTGGCGCTCTACCATTTGAACCACACCTTCACGTCCGGCTTTTTGCTGGTGAATTGGCAAGTCGAGCAGATTTCCCCCTTCCTCAGTTGCCAGGACTAGAGCAGTGAGGTGGGGAGCAAATGTCCCCACCCAGGCTGAGGAGGCTGCAGATGCGGGCACCGCACCCCATGCATTCGGGAGAGGTGCTGGGCTGTGTGCTCTGCGGGGCACGGAGAGGGGCAGGAGACCCTAGAACTTGGGGAACAGGGCCCCCGAGGGACTCCGTGGAGGGGCCTCCATGGCCCAGATGGAAGGGAAAGCTTCCATACAGTTGGATCCAGAGCAATTCATGTGCAAAGGGGAGCATGATTCTAAGAAAGAAAGTGGGGGTGGCGGGCTGGGAGAACAAAGGGAGGGGGGACATTGTCCAAAAAGATAGGACTTCTTACCTGGCTTAAGTAACTGAAAACCCTTTGCACATCATCTTTATAATAACAATTTCAAAAAGAAATTTTTTTAAGAAGGAAAAGGGGAGCCAAGTACTAGTAGCTCAGGCCTGTACTTCTAGCTACTCAGGAGGCTGAGAGCAGAAGAATCATGGTTCAAGGCAGCATGGTCTGCGCCCCGCCACCCCTGGGCCTCACCGTCCTCCGTCTTTTCTAGGATGTTCAGGATGTCGGCCAGCTCCAGCGTCAGCTCGTCGGGCTGCTGGGCCACGTACGGGTGCACGCACTGCACCTGCGGGCAGTCTGGGGGCGGAGAGCGGGGTGACCTGCTGGGCGCGCCCCGCCCTGCGCCGGGCGGCTGGGCCGCAAAGGGAGGAAGGGCGGGGCTGGGGAAAGAGGGGCCGGCGGGGGGCGGGGCCGGAGAGGGCGGGGCCTGGGAGGGGGCGGGGCCGGGGAAAACAGAGCTGGGGAGGGCGGGGCTTGGGAGAGCTGAGGGCCGGGCTGAGGAAAGAGGGGCCGGTGGGGGCGGGGCCCGTGAGGGGGCGGGGCCGGGGAGGGCAGATCTGAGGGGGCGGGGCCGGGGAGGGGTGGGCGGAGCCGGGGCTCCTGGGAAGGAGGACCCCTGCGTGGTGCGCGGAGCCCTCCCCCCTTCCCCCGTACACGGGCCCCGCGAGTATTTGGGGTGAGGAGGAGCAGGCCTAGCCGGGGCCGCAGCTCTGTTTGGCAGGCCGGCAGGACCGGGGCCCCTGGGTCCTGACATGACTTCCAGATAATGGCACCTCCCCCTCCACAGCCCTCCCCCCCCCCCCCCCCCCCGCAAACACAAGTTGGAGCCCAGATGCTGCGGGCGGGCGTGCTGCGGTCCCTCCGGCTGGCACCTTCCTTGCTGGCCCCGCCCCGGCGCCCCGCCCACTGCCAGGCAGGGCTGGCAGAGGCGCCGCACTCACCCAGCAGCCGGGAAGTGAAGGAGACGAACTTGGTCCTCCGGTTGGGGGCCAGCGAGGTCATCCATCGCTTCATTTCACTCCTGGAATGGGGGAGGGGGGCCCCACCTCAGCGCCCAGCACAGACCCCGGCCCCCCAGACGGCGCTGGGGCACCCGGGAATGTCCCACTCTCCCAGCCTACCTCGTCCCGTGTGGGAGGGAGGGAGGGAGGGAGGGAGGGGACCTGGGGGGGGGGGGACTGGCCAGACGTCCCTGTGTGCAGACCGGGCCTGCTTATTAGGTGGGGCGGGCCGGCTGCAGGCCTGGCCTGCTGGGAAGGTGACCGGAAGCGCGGTGGGCAGCGGGCACTCACTGCGAGGAGGCCTTCAGCATGTAGGTGGCCTCCCTGTCGTCCGCGTTCTCCAGCAGCCGCAGGATGAACACGTTGGCCAGGGTCTGGCCCTGGTCCTCCAGCTCCTCCACGCGCAGCAGGCCCCGAGGGGCAGAGTCAAACACCTGGAACTTGTCCCTGGGGGCCCGATGGTCCCTGATGAGTTCACTGGCTGCGGGGCAGGCCTGGCCGCCCGCCCCAGCCACGACTCACCGGCTCTGGAACCCCCCCTCAGCCCCATGCCCAGCCCACCCCCATGGTCTGGAGGGGGTGCCCACTCTCCACCTCCCTACCAACGAATCCTCAAGTCACAGGAGGGGAAACTGAGGCTCAGGAAGGTTCCAGAAAGGCTCAAGGCCGGACAAGAGCCAGAGGAGAACTTTGAACCTGACTCCAAAGCATGAGCGCTTTCAGCTAGCCTGGCCTCTCCCTTCCCCCTTCCCCTCCCACCACGGTCAGCCCGGCCCCTGGCTTGTCTCCCCCCCCTCGCCCGCCCCCGCCATGGTCAAGGCCCACGCGCTCACCCGGGGATCTGCCGGCAGATGACCAGCAGGTCGTTGAAGAGGAACAGGTAAATCTCGCGGAAGAGCTTCTTGGTTCGAAGGGTGCGCGAGGTCTTGGGGCCCGACATCTGCTGCAGCTCGCCCTGCTTCAGCAGCCAGCGCGAGTGCGAGATGATGGGCACCGACTGCGGGGGGGGGGGGGGGGGAGGGGGAGGGTGGTGTCAGGTGGACGTCGGGTGGGCACCCTCGCTTGCCAAGCTCCCGGAGCCATGGCTGGCTGGATGGCACTCGAGTGACAGCATGTGGTGGTGGTGGGGGGGGGGGGGCCCTGGGCTCCCGGACACGCCGCTGTGTGTGGGAGTTGTTATGCGAGCACCAGCGCCCCTGCATGTTGTGCACCGTGCATGCGTGTGTGTGCACACATGCTTCTGTGGCTGCACACCCGTGTGTCCGAATTGCGTGCATGTAGTCACATGTGAGCTTCTGAGCTGTGTGTGTGTGTGTGTGTGTGTGGCCATGGGGGGGGGTCCCCAGGGCGATGGGCTGAGATCGGCCACTAGAGGGCGCTCTGCCCGACCGTGTGGCTGGGGTGGAGCTGCACGCCAAGAAAGCTCAGCATCCACACTCAGTGGCACCGACAGACTCTTAGACTCCAGGGGCTCCACAATGCCCGGAGGCTTGTGTAAAGTTTGGGGAGACGGCTGACAACTTGAGACTCCCCCAGGACAGTCCCTGTCACTCTCCACAGAGGCTCATGCTTCAGGTCCACAGGCACGTACTGAGCTGGCGGCTCAGGCCCGGGAGAGGGGGCGCAGACTCCCCCCACCCCCCGACCCCCGTGCCTCTGGAGGAGGCCAGGCACGGTCCCCCGGGCTCGGGCCGACGCAGCTCTCCCAGGCTCACCTTGATCTTAAACTCCATCTTCTTCTGAATGCTGATCATCTGCTCTGTGCGGCTCATCTTCCTGACGCCCTCATTGCAGGCCTTCACCACCTGAGGGAGGGAGGGAGGGAGGGAGAGAAGGAGGGGTGTCAGCCCAGCCCGCCTGGCAGTCCCGACATCAGTGACCAGGCACTGTCTCTGAGGCACTAGTTCCAGGTGGGCTGGAGCCCCTTCTTCTGCAAGGGGGGGGGGGCGCTCAGAGACGCCACTCTCCTGAGAGGCAACCTGGGAGGAGGCCTTGTGACTCTGACTTCGCGCCAGCCGCAGGCCCCGGGCGGCTCCGTGTTCAGGACTGGGCGGGGCCCTCTCTCCCGAAGGTGCCAGGCTCCAGGCTCCCACGACTCTCGGGAGCCGCCCTCACCAGTGCACCGGCGCCGGGATCGTGGTGGCGGTGTGGCCGGCCGAGGGCCATGGGGGTGGAGAGGGAAATGGCTGCTTATTTCCCGCGCGGGGTGGCTTTGGACACTGAGCTCGGGATGGCGCAGCAGACTCGTTCCGGCACGGCGCCGGAGCACCGGCGCTCAGCTGCGGCTTTGGGCAGCGCCTGGGCCCAGGACAAGACATCCAGACCCCGGCTAGAGGGCCAGCCATGCTGGAAGCTTCCAGGAGGCAAGGCCTGGGGCTCAGGCTGGAGGGGGCGGCGAACACACGGAGGAGAGAGGGGGCGGGGGGGGGGGGAGGGCCGTGGGGGTAGCGAACACACTGACGGCGCTGGCTGGGACGCACAGCAGGAGGAAGCCACTCACCATTTCCAGCTCCCTGTGTGCATCCAGGGCGGTACACTCACGCTCAGATCTCTCTTCCACCCTCTTCAGAATGTTCTAGGCACACGGAGAGGCACTATTACTTCCCGTCATGTCTGGCCCCCTTGGCAGAGCATGCCCCCTGCCTGTACTGTGGCACACTACATAGAGCCTCCGTCTGGTGGACAGGGGTGGGCCCTCCGTCAGGCTTGGGGGGGAGGGGGGAGGGGGGGCGGGAAGCCCTGTCCCCAGACCTTGCCAGGCGCAATGGAGGGCGGTGCATTCTCTTGTGCCTCAAGCCGGGGCCGCGTCTAAGTCCGGGAGAGGACCGGTGTGGCCCCCAAGGGATGCTAGAGGCTTCCAGGACCACCCTCCCCTGGGATGGGCATTGGCGGCCCAGTCACAGTGGTTCCGAGGCTTTGTTTGACCTTGACCCTATCAACCAGTGCCTTTTCTCTCACGACTGTAGGGAGATTCTGGCTGGCACCCCTCCTCTGTCCTCTAAGAAGGCGGGGAGGGTGTCTCAGCACCCCCACTGCTCCAGTTGCCCCCCCCCCCTTGTGGGTGGTGCCCGCTCTCCTAGGGGAGCCTGGCCTCTGGGCCTGGGCACTGACCCTGAGCTCTTCAGCTCAAGCCTGGTGCTCCACCATGTCGAGCCACAGCGCCACTTCCTGTTTGCTGGTGATTCCCTGGAGATAAGAGTCTCAAGGACTCTCCCTGCCCAGGCTGGCTTTGAACCACGATCCTCAGATCTCAGCCTCCTGAGTAGCTAGGATGACAGGCGTGAACCACCGACACCCAGCTAGCCCGCTCTTCTCTTGTCTGCCGGTGGCCCGTTCAGACAGCCACCCGTCTGGAAGTGCCAGTTAACTTTGGAGGTGGCATCTTGAGGACTTTCTTACCTGAGCTAGCTTCAAACCACAAACCTCTGGCTCTAAGCTTCCGGGTAGCTGGGGTTACAGGCGTGAGCCACCAGCATGGGGTTGTTTTAGGTTTTTTAGGTCACACATATCCTGCCGGGGTCTGCCGTAGGTTTGCTTTGACCCTGTGACCTCTCGCCATCCCGGCGATGGACTTATTCCCAAACCCACTGCCTTGATCTGGAACTCCTGAGCCCTTCTTCCCAGCCTGGCCTCGCGTCCCCCCACCCTGCTAGCTGTCCTTTGGTTTGGGCCGCTGGCCAGGAGACACGTGTCTTCATATACAGGCTCTGTGGCTGTGGTTCTCTCTGCCCTCCCTCCTGTCCTCCGTCCCCTCCCCACCCCTTCCCCCTTCTGTGTCCTCATGGCTGGTCCAGGCTTAGCCTTGCTCCTGTTCTCTTCTTCCGTGGTGGCCTCTTCTGCTAAGTGCCACCCAGATTCGGACGGAGAGCTCCAGCCTGACCTCTCCCTTGAACCTGAACTTGAATACTCAGCTGGCCGCAGATACACAGCACCCCCACGTCCACACTGGACCCCAGATCCCACACCTCCCCAGTGTCTTCCCATGGCGAGTGACCACAGTGTCAGACACTGAGGCTACACGCGGAGGAGGTACTCTTGGGTCTCCGTCCTTCCTCTTAGCAAGCCACCCGAGTCCCCGCACTGATTTTCCTCTCCGAGGTGCCTCCCCCTCCACCCGCCCCTTTCCAGCCTTAACTCTCTGCAGTAGCCCCAGAGCCCTGACGGATGTCAATCAGATCACAGTGACTCCGGTCTACACGGCTGCGTTAACTCCCGAGCGCACTGCAGCTCCGCTGACCATGCATCTTGCTGCCCAGGGCCTTGCTACTTAGCTCCTTCAACACAGACGGTCAACCAGCTGGCTCTTCCAAGCTAAGTCTTAGTTTCACTGTCACTGTTGCATGACTTGAAGGAGCCAAGAGAGCTTGGCCTACAACCACCTCCTGGGGTGTGTGTGTGTGTGTGTGTGTGTGTGTGTGTGTGTGTCCCCTCTGCAGTGTGATTCCTGCAACAGAGGCTGAGCCCCTGCTGCTCAAAATGCTTGGAAGACCACAGGAGCTTCACCAGTGTTTGCTGACCAGTGGACTTCCGGGGAACAGTCTGCTGCAAAGGTTCATGGGAAAAACCAGACCCGGCATGCACGCTTGCGGTACCTGGACCAGGAGCTTGAGGCGCGTGATTCTCTGGAAAGGCAGGATGAGGAAGGAGGAGAAGGGCAGGCCTCTGCACTTGGGGTCGAGTTCAAGCTGTGCAATCAGCTCCCGAAAGGCTGCCTTCTCCTGGCTGAGGAGGACACCACACGGGGGGTGGGGGGGGCTCTGAGCTCTGTGCCTGAGGGCGTGAGGAGGAGGCGCTTCCCCCCCCCCCCCCCCCCCGCACCGGCCTCCGGGGGACCAGACTCCCCACGAGAGCTCGGTGTAGGGTGTGGGAAGGCCAGGGCCCCCTGTGTGGCCGGGTCTCTGAGTCAGGCACACAATTAGGTGATGTCACCAGCACGAAGCTGTGGCAAGGTGAGAGCTGGGGACAGGCCGCAGGCTCCAGGGGCCTGCCCGCCGGGGGGTGGGGGGGCGGCTGGAGCTATTTCCGGCGGGAGGGCCCCCCCCCGCGGCGGGAGGGGCGCCGAGCCGATCCCCTGCATCCAGAGCTGGCCAGGACAGCCGCTGGTACCTGGGGCTCCAGCCAGGCCGCCCCCTCTCTCACGGCTCATCTGGTGACCAGCCAGCCACCTTGGGGTTCTTCGGGGCTGTCCCGGGCCTCCCTCGGGACTGAGTTTCTTCATTTGAGCAACTAACTGTCTACCCGGCTGCCAACTGTGACCTTGGGACAGCTCCGCACAGTGGCCGCTGTCACGCGCTGTCACGCGCTGGCCGGCGCTCTCACGCGTGTGCGGATTCCCGTCCTATACACCCCGGACCTGGCCTTTGCGCCGGGGACCTGCCCTGCCAGAGGCCACCCGGCCTCCGTGGGCCCCGGGCTGCACGCCGGTTCCACTAGTGACGTGGGAAATGACCACTTGGGGAGCCCCACGGCTAAGCCCTGGCCGCTCACCACGGCGCCCAACGCGAGGAATTCAAGAGACAAGGTGACCCCCAAACGACCTTGCCAACCAAAACCCCAAAGAAGGGGCAGATGAGCGATCAGCTCGAGGCCACTGCGAGATGAGCAGCGAACGCCCCTTCCTCGCCCCCACCGCTCACCCCAAACCACCTGCCTGCTGTCCTGGGCCCCCGCCCTCTCTCTGTCCCACAGAGCCCCGCTGGCTGCGGGGGACACAGGTTTGGGGTGCCAGGGCTGACTCTCCCGAGGTCCAAGTTCTCTAGGGAGGCCCAAATACCCGGGGGGGGGGGGTTGGGAAACACGCCTGGTGGGGATACGGTCCCCGGGAACGCGGAGGCGCCCCCCGCCCCCCGCGGGCACTCACAGGAGCTGCTTGTACGTCCTCTCCTGGTAGGTCTGGTTGCTGACGTAGGTGATGTAGACGGAGAAGTGGTCGGCCGCGTAGCGGTGCACGATGTCGCACACGTCCGAGAGGACGATGTTCTCCTCCATGCGGTGCTCCAGCTCCAGCAGGAACCTGCCAGGGGTCGGCAGTGACCCCCCCCGCCGCGGTGAACCGGCACGCCAAGGAGAGGGGCCCCCTCGGGGATCCCGGTGTGGCTTGGGTGGGCTGCCCTCAGAGGGGGTGTCCGTGTGGAGGGGAATCCCAGGAACTACATGATGGCAAGGGCACCCCCCCCCACGGGGGGGAGGGGAGGGGCTGCCTCTACTACCTGAGCAGAACAGGCCGGCCCCCCCACTCCCGCGGGGCTGGTACCCCCCCACTCGGCCGGCGGCAGGGACGTGCCAAGCCGGCTTGTGCTAACACCGACTGGGGTTCGTTTCTTCTCCCAGAGTCTCAGTGAATGACGTCTCTCTTTTCTTCTCCACCTGGGCTCACCCCTTCTTTCCCGTATCCCCTCCCACCCCTGGCCAACCAGGAGGGGAGGGTCGGAGGCAGAACACGCTCTCGGCACCCGCACTGGGTCCCAGCCCTCCGCACCCCGAGCCTGGGCCTTGGGGCTGCAGGATGACCCCCCCCCCGGGCCCTGCCACAGCCCCTGTGCGGGGCGGACAGGCCGAGCCGCACTGCGTGGGAGACCCCGGCTTGCTCCGACTAGGGCGGGGGGGGGGTCCTGTAGCTCGCAGCTGCTGATGGGAAGGGGCGCAGCGGCCCCTGGACGCCCCGCTGGAGGGGAGGGCGGGTCCTTGGGGGGGACTGTATTTTATCGCGGGGGAACCCCATGGACCCGTGCTGGCGGGAGGAAGGCTCACCGCTCGCTGACGGCCATGACGTCCAGGACGTTGGAGAAGAGGATGTGGGCCTCGGACGGGTGCAGGATCCGCTTCAGCCGCTCGTTCTCCATGAAGTGGGGACACCAGCAGGTTCAGGCTCTTGTAGTAGGACGCCTCGGAGGTGACGAGCTCGAACATGGCCTGCGTGGCGGAGAGAGGGGCCCCCCACCCCCGCCCCGTGTGAGGGGACCGTGCCGCTCCCTCGGGAAGCTCCCCGGGGGACAGAGCCGGGCGGAGACAGACGGACGCGGCGGGAAGGCGGGACAGACAGACGGAGCCCCGCTTCTCCACACCTAGAGGAACACCTGAAAGGCACCAGGCCGCAGGGAGCAAGAGTAGGTTGTGCAGTAACGTTTACTCTTTTTTCCTTTTTTTGCCAGTGCTGGGGCTTTGAACTCTGGGCCTGGATGTTGTCTTTGGGCTTTTTGTGCTCAAGGCGGGCGCTCTACCGCTTGAGCCACAGCGCCACTTCCAGCTTTTTTTATTTTGCAGTTTGGTGGAGATAAGAGTCTCGCGGACTTTCCTGCCTGGGCTGGCTTTGAACCTCCATCTTCAGATCTCCACCTTCTGAGTAGCTAGGATGACAGGCAGGAGCCACGGGCGCCTCACTACTCCTTTCTTTAGATCCTTTGATTTGAACGTTTAAAAACGAGCCTGTATTATTCCTTTTAGGGTTTGGTTGTTGTTTGTTTTTTTTTTTTAAATCATCAAGAGAGCAGTTTTCATTTTGCAAAAGAAAAATAAACCACTCCTGATCTACGGAGTGTATTTTTCAAGGTACCTTTCTTCCGTCCAGGCCATTCCTTGTTTCCCGGAGCCACAAACACAATAAAACAAACCCAGCTCTCTTCTCTCAGGCGTGTGGGCAAAGCCCGGGCCTGGGTCCTGGCTCAGGTGAGCCTCCTCCGCTCCCAGCCACCCCCTCCCGAGAGCAGCCCGCCTTCCCCTCTCCGCGAGACCTACGACCTGGCTCTGCCCAGGACCGGGAGTGTGGCCTTGTGTACAGAGAGATGATAGGGATGTAGAGGAGATGGGGCACAGATACAGGTAAGATGGTGGCCGGGGTAAGCGTCACCCGGCCACACACCAAGGACCTCTAGGAGCCCCCGGAAACTGGCAGGGGCAAGGAGGGGTCCCCCCCGAAGCCGCAGGAGGGAATGGCCTCTGACCCCTGAACCTGTGTGGGAGTGAGAGTCTGTCACCCTAGGGCACCCCGTGTGTGGTGATTAATCACAGAAGCCCTCAGCCACCAACCCAGCCAGACAGAGGAGGGACGGAGGTCAGCGCCATGGGGAGCCTGCTCCTGCTTCTCCCCTGGGGTCTGGACTCGGCGGGTGTTGTCCCTAGGGACCAGAGGGACAGCCATTGCCTCAGTGAATCCTCAAAGGCCCCCGGGGAGAATGAACCTAAGCTCCTATTTCACCAAAAAGACACGGGACCCCAGAGGTGAAGTCACGTCCTCAAAGCCACGCGTTAGCCCGAAGAGCCAAGACGCAAACCCCAGCGTCCCCTGGGATCTGGGCCCCGTCGGGGCCCCCGGCCAAGCCGAGTCACAGGCAAAGCTGGGGCTCACTGGGCATTTGCAGTCCCTCTTTCCTGGGGAGCCCTGCCGTGCAGGATGCGGCCCTGGGTCTGCTCGGGTGCCTGCAGCACCAAGTGCCCCCGCCCGGTGCCCACCCCCCTGCTGCTAGGCGGCGGCTCCTCAAGCGACTGCCAAGCCGGCCCGGCACCGGCCTGTCACAGACTCCCAGGGCCCACCCAAACCACGGCCGGGCACCTGTCACAGATCCCTGGGGGTTGATCCACTGCCACCGCCCCGATTCCCTGCCTGGTGGCATCCTGCTTCTGCGTCTGTGCAGCAGGCTTCGGCCTGATCCACTGCTAATTGATCCTGGCGGAGCCCACCCTGCCCAGCTCCTCCCCGCCCCCTGCCGCCCCCCCCCCCCCGCGGCCCACGTACAGCCCTGCCCTCAGTCCCCGGTGAATCCCCTGCCCCCGGGGCGCCATTGTCTTTTCCTTATCAACGCTGCAGCCTCGAGCAGAGCCACGCAGCCCAGCGCGGTGTGGACCACCCTGGCCCTGCCCGCCCTTCCTCTGTCCACCCAGTCATCCTGGGCCTGGAGTGTGTGTGCATGTGCGTGCGCCCCCCACGCACACGTGTGCGTGTGTGTGTGAGCGTGAAGGTCCTCCACAGGCCCACGTGTTGAAGGCTCGGGCCAGCTGGTGCCGCCATTCTGGGAGGCGGTGGAGAGTTTAGGTCATGTGACCAAGTTAGAGGAAGCGGAGGGAACAGGCCACTGGAGCGGGGGGGGGGGGGGGGGGAGCTCTGGGCTGCACCCTGAGCTGCCTGCGTGCACCCTGAGCTGTCCCCCTGCACCTGGAGATATCCCACGTTACCCTGAGCTATCCCGCTGTCCCTCCACACACACGTGCACGCGCGCACACACACACACACACACACACCATCCACCAGGAGTGAGCTGCTGTGTTTCCACCTGTTCCCGCCACATGACGCTTTGATAAAAACTGATGAACACTGTATGTGTGTGTGTGTGAGTGTGAATGAGTGTGAGCACGGAGGACTCTGAGAATGAGTGTGCATAAGAGCGAGCGTGAACATGTCTGCGTGGGTGCATGGGTGGATGAGCATGTGAGTGTGTGTGTTTATGTGAGTGAGCCTGACGGGAGGGTGTAGAAGGGGCTGTGCACACACACACACACACTCACACGCACACTCACCCCCGCCCTCGGAGGCCATCCCGGCCTTGCGGTGGTGGGTGGGCGGGGACCCGGGCCTGCCACCTCCCGCGTCTGCGCGGTGAGCCGGGCGGCCGGGCCTGGTCCTCGGGGAAGACTCCACCACGCTGACCCACACTCCACGAGCCGCAGCTCGCGCTCGGCCACCTGCCCGACGGCTGCCGGGGCCCTGGTGGCTTTCATGGGCGGGGGCGGGGACACACGGGCCACAGCGGGCGGTCTTGGAGATAGCAGTGGAGAACAGGCCCCGTCCCTGTCCCCTCACAGACTCTCTCCGGGGAAGGGGGGCGGGGGGGGGGACCAGGACGGAGCCCATCCTGTGACACAGCTCAGCCCAGAGCCTGGGTGACGGGCACCGAGACCGCCCCGATCAGGCAGGGCACCCAGAAACAGGGGAGACCCCTGACCCAGCGGCGGCACCCCGACAATCCCCGAGGAGGAAGCCTCCTCAGATGGCCGGGAGCCCCAAACTCCGCACACAGGCAGCCGCGAGCCGGTGGTGGGGCTGGGTCCTGTCTGTCCGTCCAGCCACGCTCTCCCACCTCCTGCCTGCTTCTCCAGGATGGGCAGAGCTCAAGGCTGGCCCTGCCTCCCCCTCCCCCCCCGCCCCCAGAGCCCCGGCCCTGCCTCCGCCCGGGGTTTGAATGGGCTTGGGGCACCCCCGGGGTGGGGGTTCAGATCCTGAATGTTCTCCGGGCCATGAGGAAGGCGCGGTGCCAGGCCCCGACGCTTCTGGGAAGTTGGAGGGAAGTTGAGTCACTGAGGGTGTGACTGAGGGAGACGGCAGGACCCCTGCCCCTTCCCTTCTCTGTTTCCTGGAGGCCTTGGGGGAGGGGGAGCAGCTTCACCCCAGCCTCGCCCGCACCCCACAGTACGCACGGACCACCGGGCCACGGGGCCTCTCACACGAGGAGCCCGAACACACCTTTCCCCCCCGCGCGCCATCGTGCAAGAAGAGGGGCTCGCGAGACACCGCCCCGCCAGCACCGCGACCCTACGCCGCCACGCTCCGGAACGGCCAGGAAGCACGCGTCTGTGGGCCGTTAGGGCGGGTGAGCCAAGAGACCGCCTCCCCCCCCCCCCCCCCCCCCCCCCACCCCCGCCAGCCCCATCTCCTCCTCGGTGGCTTCAGCCTCCGGGAGCAGCGAAACCAAAGCTGCCTCAAACATGGCCCCTGGCTTGGGAAACGCTGACGGCACACCCGCCCCCCCGCCCCCCCCCCCCCCCCCCCCCGCCCCAAGCCGTCTTTTCAGCAGGTGCCCCTGTGAGCGACACTGGCGGCACCGAAGGCCTCCCCCCGCCCCGGGGGGCCTCGGGCAGGACCTCTGTCCCTGTCACCTGTCACCCCTCGTGAGGGAAGGTGGATGTCGGAGCGCAGAGCCCAGGCCCGGTCCTCAGCATGTCTGAGAAAGGCCAGCAGGAGCGCTGGTGAGCAGCCCTGACCGGGTCCCAGGGCCAGGCCCGGGGAAGGGGGGGCTGGGGGGGGGGGCAGCTGCTGCCCACACGGCGTGTAAGTGCAACCAGGGATCTGAGAGCCAGTGGCCACGACACCCACCACCAGCTCAGGTTCAAGCCGAGCTGCGGCCATCCCACGCGGGTTGCACATGCCGAGGCTGTGTCTTCCGGATCATCCCCGG